>NC_090935.1:322855160-323158191 GCF_040938575.1 Ambystoma mexicanum
TGCTTCGGGCGTGGGGCCTCACTGATGTTAACCGCGGTCTCGGTATCTTGGAGCGCGGCCTGGGGGTGGAAGTCGTCTTCGTCTCCCGACGATCGAACTTCCGTTAGTGTGTGTAGCGAGGCACTCTTGGCAAGAGTGGATGATTGCCTTGCGTCGTGAGGCGATCTCGATCGAGAGCGCCCAGAGGACACCGAGTCGGACCGTTCTTTTTGTGCCTCTTTCCGGGAAGTCGACGTCGTCGAGGTCCGGTTGGTCTTAGTGTGTTTAGTGTGTGTTAGGTGTGTAGCGCTTGCGTCGCCGGGGGTCTTCCCCATAGCCGCCTTGCCGGACGACCTTCCGAGGTCGGGGACCTGCGCTCGTCGGCTGTCTTTCGACGCCGTAATGCCCTCGCCGTCCGAAAGTACGGCGTCGCTGCCATCGCTGAAGGCGCCCTCCGCTGCCATGGCCTCCTGCCTGGCGTGGTGGGCCCAACGCTTTGTCGAACGGTCCTTAAGTGTCTTAGGTTTAAACCTACTACACGCTCTGCAGTTCGCTTCGGGGTGATCCCTCGGCAAGCAGAGATTGCACGTGGCGTGCCTGTCGACCCAAGGGTATTTGCGATTGCACTTGGGGCAGAATTGAAAAGGGGTACCCTCCATACGCACCTTAAGGCAGCGGGCTGCTAAGTGTAGGAATATATATAAATGTAACTATATATCAAGAGTGAAGAGTATGTACCACCCCCCACTCTCCCTACTTGTAAGGGCCGAGGCCAGCGGCCTACTAGGCCCGGGCCGAGGCCAGCGGCCTACCGAGGCCCAGATCCGTCGTGCAGCAGTCGACGGTCGATGACTTCTCCAGCCGTCGTCGAGGTTGAGGGTCGACGTTGGGGTGGGGAAGGGAATGAATAAGAATTAAAATTATAATAACAGCAAAAGTATGGCTAAGGCCAGGGAACTCCGCAAGATGCTTCCGACCAGTATGGCGGAAAAAAACAATCTGAGGATCCTACACGCGTGAGGGATCTTGGGTACAGTGGACGTCACACTAGGGATAGTATTACTGGCACGCCTGTGTCGACGCCCATTTTCGACTTTCGAAAAACAAACTGTAATACTCCGCAGCTTCCACTAGATGTCGGCCTATGCACAGCATGTGATCTAAGCAGATTCCACAAGCCTCAGAAATATATATATATATTCTTAGAGTCACCAATGTGCACCATCAGA
This sequence comes from Ambystoma mexicanum, assembly GCF_040938575.1. Taxonomy (NCBI): domain Eukaryota; kingdom Metazoa; phylum Chordata; class Amphibia; order Caudata; family Ambystomatidae; genus Ambystoma; species Ambystoma mexicanum. The sequence goes on from NC_090935.1 coordinate 322,856,369, forward strand.
GTCATACTCACAGCTGAAGGTGATCAATGGCTCAAGCAGTGGCAAATCCCATCAAGCACTTCAATGTACAAAGATTTGTTCTGTTTAAAATCTTTTATTCATCAATTCATATTTTAAAATCGTTGTTTCCATTCTGCACCCAGCAACGTTACACGGGAGGCAAAAGCAAACTGCTGATGCGTTTCACTACTCCTGGTAACTTGGTCACAGTTTTGCACTCTTTGGTTTACACATTTTATTGCTACATACACGGTATACTATTGGCATAGAAAGATGACTGGACCCAACTTACAGCTGTCCATTCTTTAGGTCAGTTACTTTAAGGGACACAGAATAACATAGCGAACCTAAAGCAGCCATATTAACATTATCATTAGCATGCTTGGTAATTTCCCACAAAGCCACCTTTACAAAAATTAAAATGTATGGTTTCTACGTAATCCACCATTCGGACATAGGTAGATGCTTCGCTAGATTCCAAAACTGCCATTTGAGGCATCGTCTATTTACATGCAATGCATCCGATTTGTATAAATGGAACATCCAAGAAGTAGATTTCAATGTGTGCTCATTAAAGGTGCTGTGTGCATATACCATAAAGTGCATTGTTCATGTTGGTAAAGTGCCTAGCTTTGTTATAAAGTGCATAGTGCTCTACATGTAAAATGTCTTGCTCCTCTTATCAAGTACTGACTTGCACAAGGATGTTTTTTTAAAAAAAATACCCGTCCTTTCCACATGTCCTTTCCTTTCCTCCCTAAAATTAAGCAGTCAAATATCCTACATGTAAAGAATGTATTTCAAAGCATGCTTGCTGAAGGTGCTATGTGCTAATAAAGTGCATAGTTCCGGTTCATGATAGTAAGGTGCCTAATTTTGTTGTGCAGTGCATAGTGCTCTACATGGGCAATTGTTTTTTTCTGCCAAAAAATTGAACAGTCAAGTATCCAGCATAAAATGAGGTAGATGCTCCTTTCATTGATATTTAGATATGCTTAAATGCTATATGCTGACTGCAAGGGTAGTGGGCAGAAATTGAATTGTAGACATCTAAATTCTGCTGTTCCCACAAACCCAGGGACACTAAAACACTGGCAGAGACTCCAATGGGATCTTCAGACAGTAATTGAAAGTTTCCACTTGCCATTTGTACTTCTCCCTCTGGGGAAAAGGCTAAGGAGACAGTGCAGACCCCTGAAGGTTTACCCTTGCATCTGGGATCCCATTTCACATGGTCAGTAGACCCACAAGCATAACATTTTCCAAATGTTTACAAATGGGGGTTTCTGCTAAGCTCCCTCTGGTTTAGCACCAGAGGTTTCACTAGCCTGATTGGGTTTCAGTTCTGGCTTACACATTTTCTGTTTGGGGCCTTCTTTTGGATTGGAGGTATTAGAATTCTCTTTGCCATCTTTCTTTTGCTGCTTCCCGTCATCCTTCTACTGAGTTGCCCCAGAATCCTTGTGAGTAGCCCTGTTGGCAACCCACAAGTCAGCAGCCTTTGCTAACTTGTTTGGATCAATTTCCTTAGAATCAGCCAAGTGCTGTCTTAGCTCAGGAGAGCAGGCATCAAAAATAGATTCTAAAGAAAAATAAATTTCTCATTCCTTCAAAAGTGTTGACTCTAACCCTTTACCCAACCATCTAAGTTTTTCAAACATTCACACACCCAGGTAGCCCAAGGGGTACCATCATGCTTTTTGAGGGTCAAACTTCTTAAGGTGCTGGGAAGGAGTTTTCCCAAATCTAGCTATCAAAGCTAGCTTCACATTTTCATACTCCAATCTTTCAAGTTCCCCCACTTCCATTACAGCATCAGTTGTAACCTGGGGGAGCCTAGTGTGGGATATACGTATCCACTCAGCAGTACTTCCCCCCACATCACCAAGATGCACCATTGCGTCAAAACTGCACCTTGCAGCGACGAAAGGATGGCTGCACCATCTTGCCAAACACAAAATGGGCAGCATGGAACAAGGAGGCACACTGAGAAAGCCAACCAGTGTGTTCTTACAAGTACAAAATAAGTGGAGTGAAATGGCAGCGCTGCTTTGCTGCAAGCCCAATGTTCCTATTGAAAAAGGGAATATTTCACCTTTAAAATGATGCCGCTTTGATGCTATTGTTCCCGGTTCTTCATCACACTACCTTTATCAAAAAGACCCCGTCATACCCAGCCATATTCACATTATGCTCCATCAGAAAAGAGCCTTATTCCTGAATGGCAGGCTGTGCCAGCCAAATCTGAGAAAATCAACAAAAGCTTTACTTCAGCTGCATGGAAAAACGCTTAAAACCTTTGCTACAAAATGTCAAAATGTACTGCTTGAAAAGAAATTCTAGCTTTCTGTGCACATGCCAATTTCAGGAGACCTTTGCCTTGTACAGACTATTGTGTAAAAGAATCTGGCTACAGCTACAGAATAATAGTGGGAAGTAGATGGAAGAGACAAACCGAATTTGCAAGGAAAATGCCAGCTGGCTTTACACATGGAAAAATGGGCTTTTGCAAAACAGAATCAAATGCTTGTTTTAAAAAGTACCATGTTGAACAAAAACATGTCTGTGCCTAGCAATGTAAAGGGATTTGTTGCTGTGGAATATACAGGGGATGTTTCATACAATAGGTTTGTTTCGATCCAGGACAAAAGAAAATAAAAGTAATTGTCATGATCCCTGCTTCCAAGGGGTCAGGACTTGCCCCACGACCTTGGAAGCAGGCCCATAACTCTGATCCCAGGAACCAGCCAGTCCCTATTGGGACCTTTTGGACCTTGTCCTGGCGCCAGTGGCGCCAGGCTCATGAAGGTGACTGGTCCCGGCACAGGAAGCGCCGGGCTCATATTAGATATGAGTGCTTGGTGGACCTACCTGTAGCAGACCATGCTGCTTACTTACCAGCTAGCTGGTCTCCTGATCCTTCTCTGCCTGGGACTACTTTTTCTGTCTGGGTGGAGCAGGAGCCACTCCCTGGAAGCAGAACACAGGAACTCTTCTAGAAATCTGGAACTCTTTTTCTTACCTGGGTGAGGCCGTGGAAGAAGACGCCTAAGCACTACAGAAGGCTATTTAAACCACACCCGATTGGTTTCACGTGCTTCGCGTTATTCTGCATCTGCAGCAGGACGCTCACCGTGTCAGCTCCAGGAAACCTCCAGCTCCAGATCCTGTGAACACAAAATCACCTGCTGGGATCCAACCTTCAGTCTTCAGCAGCTCCTGCAAAACAAAGGCACAGGTTAGGCTAAAGCAAAGGCAGCGCATCTACTTACCTAATCCAACGGCAGCATCCAAGGCGCCTTTTTCAGCCTTTCTCTTCCGGCATCCGACATCTGCAAAGAGAAAGAACATCGGTCAGTAATATTTAACTACAAAGTCTGCTTACCTGTGTTACGCCCGTTCCAACTCAGCTCGCGCTGCATTCCGGCACCTGCAAGACAAGATACATCGGTTAGTAACGCTTAGTTACAAGACTGCTTACCTGTGTTACGTTCGCTTCCAATCTGTTCGCGCTGCACCTCGGCACCTGCAAAGACAAAAGAGACATTACGGTGCATTCTACAGCGCTAGTGCAGTCTTTCTACTTACGTGCCATTAGAAGAATAATCTTCACCGCCACAGCATCTGAAAAGGAAAAGACTTAGACTTTAAAGACTTAAGACTTTTGAAAGAGAAGAGAACAATCTAAAAGGAACTTAAATACTTACAAGACACGCTTGTGCAATAACGGCATCTTCGCTCTCAGCTAACCCTCTGCTATCAAGAGGCAGAGCTCGCATCCAGTGAAGCAACTGGACCCAGCGCCCCTGCACAAGACGCAGGATGGAGAGCCCGGCATTTACCTATCTAAGGTAAGCGCAATTATCAACCCAGTTCCACGGGGAAAGGAAGGGCGAGAGGGGCTAGGAACTTTCCCAACCTTCCAATCACTAATACCTTGGTTTACCCTTGCAGACACCTCACTCTTCAGCTTAAACTTTCGGTGAGAAGGGGGCCCTGTCCGGGAGCAAAACAAACCCTGCGCCTAACACTGAAGACGGTATCCCCACCAGATCAAGGCCTGCGCCTCCGAGGGAACCAGGTGAGCGTTACAGTAATTAACCTGCATTGGCTGAATTTTGCAAGCTCCAGAACAGGTTTTTCCCTACTAGCTAAGCTAAGGCTTCCCCCAAAAGGAAATACCATAAACTTTCAGGACACAAGCCTGATAATTACTAGGTTGGACAACTTTAACTGTCCAAGACAAAGAAATTTCACATACTCTGGGCAGGGGCCTCTTACAATAGCAATTCTGGGACACGAGGATGTGAAAAAGAAAATCGCACCTCCCTGTGACTTCTACAAGAAGCTTAAAAGAAAAACTCCATGACAAACACTGGACTTGGGAGGATGGCCTGGAAAAGCATGACCATATTTGGAGGACAAGCTTGACCATTTGGTTTAAACAGCTATTTTATGAAGAAATTTTACACTCTGCAGAAATGTAAAAAATTAACAGGTTTAATGTAATTTCGTGGGTTTTCATTTAAGACATGGTTGTCTTCACTGCCACCTGGGGAATAGAAATGGCAGAGAATTGGGCATTCCACGGAAAGTATACCTGATGCCAATGCGAATTGCAATGCTGACATGCCTAATGATAATCAACACATGTATAAAATTACATAATTTTAGGCCGAATATTTCACACTAAAAATGAACAAAAATTATTAGAAGGGCGAATCAAGGTCTTACAGGCTGCAGAGTTGGACTGGCATGTGCGGCATAAAATATGTAATCTGCTCATGTAGTTTGTTAAAATGCTACTACTGTACAAATGTGCCATTTATGTCAAAACTGGGTTGTGGAAAAATTAACTGTGGTAGGTTTTGAACATAGTAAAACCCACATCATAAATCTGACAGCATGCCCTTGAAATTCAACCAGCTGAGAGCAGGGCGTCAACCATTACCCCTGACCAATCCAGTTGTTTAGAGGCGTGCTCAGCTAAGCCTGCCCCACCATATAGTTCTATGATGTCACCATGCTATATATAAAGGATGGTTGACAGAACTAGAGAGATACGGATTCCTGAGCCTGCGTTCCCGATTTTCCACATTCATCCTGCCAGACTCCAGATCCCACTGCAAAGCCAAAGCATAGCTGAGTCCACATCCCACTGCAAGGCCAAAGCTTTGCTGACCATCCCAGCAAGGCCTCAATCCAGAGACCCCAGACCTAGAAATCCCAATAACTAAAGGGAAGCTGTGGTGTTCTTTTGGGAAGCATCCTGAAACCAGACTGGCTTTTTTCCCACTAGCGGCTTGCTCCGATTTACCCACTCCATTACGCTGAGGCATCACATTGCTGTGACCAGACCTTTGCCCAGCTGTCTTTTGCCAGGCGAGTCCGCTGTCCGGTGACCCGAACCCCGGAGTCCAAAACCCGGTCGACTGTGCCTAATCCCAAATTTAAGAGCAGACTGAGTATCCAAAACCCGTCACACAGTCTAGACCATCTTCATTTTTATCTTTGTTCCACTCCAAGCAACCCTATCCATATCCTGATAAGTGTCCAACTGTCAGAATTCTCTGTGCATCTTGCCCTGATCTCCAAGCGTTAGCGCTCATTTTCTCTTCATTTCTCTTGTGCATAGATCATAAGTCATTAGCGATCTTTTGATTGAATTAATTTTCCCTAAAGAAAAGGGGTACACTGCGTGAAGGGTTACAACTGCAGTGTAACTTCTATATTCACTGGTGGTGCTCCTCTTTTCTTAGCCATTGAATCTAGTTTAAGTAAAATTTTCCTTTCATTTTAAAACCGATTTTCTCTTTCACTGCTCTATTATCCTAAAAACAAACCTCTCTACCTACCAAATCTCTCTCAATTCACCAGCTCTACCCCTCCTTTTACTTCTACATTATCACTGTGCTATACATCTATTCCTCTGCCAAAAGGCTGCATTCTAATTTTTCACCTGTTTTTTGTAAAAAAAAAAAACATTTAAAGCTGAAAAAGTATAAATGCAACTTTTTCACGTGTGAATCCGGCTGCACTGGGATTTTCAATTTCAACCTGCTTTGTGAACTGTATGCTTTTGTGATACTAGGGATGTAAAGGTATTACGGTATACCGTTAAAGATACCATGAATCACTTAATTGAACAATAATAACCGTCACATTGTTTATACCGGTATACCGCCGTTCATGCCGTTAAGTGTGCTTTTCAATCTGATTTGTAAAGGCTGCAGCAAGAAGGTGCTGCGCAGTCTTGGTCTTGCACGGTTGGATGTGCTGTATGCCAAGTAGTTTCAGTTGGAGCAGTTTTTAATGCCATTCCATAAACCACACGTGCCTGACACAAAATCAACATGTTAGCAATAGGAAGAATAAATACAGTGCCAAGAAGGAAAAGGGTTTACTTTGGGTTGGCGGCTTTGGGGTTTATATATTTATAATGGGTAATGTTTTCTAAACAAATGACAATGGGGGATTTCCCTGGTTCTATCATTGAATTTACATATAATAAGTCACAGTGCGAAATTTACTCATCTCTGTGGGTATTCCCTGCTGCCATACCAAAGGGTAACATGTCCGTGATTACTGAACACCTTTTGGCCCACAAGTAAACTAAAGGCTGTAACGTAAAGAGAGTGTGTGTGCGCGTGTGTGTGTGTATGCGCACAAGCGTATACTACCATCAGACTTCATTGATCTGTGGCATGCAGTTTATCAAGATGGCAACATGTTCATCTTCACCAGTAGCCAGTGGGGGAGTTAAAAGCCTAAATGATCACTTAAGAAAAGCTATTCAGTTTGCTTTGCCAGTCGCAGCAGGGCCCACCTCCTCCTCTGCACACGTGTGTTTATGTTTGGTGGAAGCAAGGGGTGGCATTTCAGTGGAAAGTATGTTGAAAAGCCCAATTCTGGCCCAGGATGCCTGGTTTTGTTTGTGATGATAAATCTGACAATTTATGACATTTAAGAAAATATTTGTTAAGATTAGTAAACTCCACCTGCTATACCGTGATAACCACGATATACCGTCATTTGGCAAGAAGGTTATTGTACCATCATAAAAATAATACCGTGACACCCCTATGTGATACCTTACCTGATGGTTGCTAGTGAAATAACATCCCTGATACTGTGATAAAACATATGCATATCTTTATTTAAACACATAATTATTTATCAAAATCTGAGTCATTTTAGGCTTTGCAAGGGATTTAAGAAGTATTTTGTGAGGGAAGGTTGGATTTTGATTCGGTTTGCTGCGTCTTATCCCTGACTACCTGCTGCTTCTTTTCATCAACTTAGAATTTGATTATTTGTGGGTCGAGGGAAGATTGCTGGGGAAAACCTTAACTTGGGTGCCATCTATCCCAATTCAAAAAGTGCTCTTATTCAATTGTGCTTTGGATATATTCTACTAGAAGGATGTGTGTTTTACTCTTGTGTTTCTGGATTATGGAGTTTTAGATCACTCCATAGGCATCATCTTTTTGTGTGTGTTACACAGCACCCTTAGTGCAGAGACACAGGGATGGATGTCTTTTAGACTTCCAAAAGGTTTAAATACCTTCTCTGGGATAAACTACTGTTTCGCAGAGAATGTACGGCTACATTGACTTTACTAATCTTTTATAATTCCTAGACCCAGCACACACTATCTTCCTATAGCGTGCTGGAGGGGTTACCTAGTATCCCCTGTGTCTAGAAACTCATGTAGCAGTCAAATGGTGCCCTTTCCTATCAAAACTGCTGGTGGCAGTGGTTTTACAACGAACTACCATGATTTTTCCTGACCGCCAACACCGATGGCTACAAAATTACGGGAGCCATGTTTTTCAAGATGGCGCCTTAAGCCCCTTTGTTTAAAACAGGTCCCAGTCTTCTTTTTTCGCCATTTCTTTTTGGAAAGGTCCTTCTAGAGTTTGTCTCTGCGCGCCAACCCAGGATTGGTCCCTTTGTTCCTACGCCTTTAGCGGGCTTCAGGACTGAAGAACGCCTCTGGCGCCTGAGTGTCTGAGGTGGGGAGGAAGTGAGGAAGGTGCCCGATACACCCTGTGCTTCGTCTCCTAGGAGACTCAAATGCACTCTGGTGTGATTGGCTGGCTGTCTGGCAAGGACAGCCACCCTGCAAGGTGAGTGGCAGGTAGGCTGGAATGAATGGGAGAAAACTGTTTAAAAGGCGAGTCTCTTGGACTGAAAGGCAGAGTCGACCACTGGAACGAAAGAACCAAAGACAAGCTGGAAGAGGACGGCTGCTGCAACTACTGGACCGTTGGTTTGCCCAGTGGAGCCCTGCTGCAGGTTTCCGAATCGCCAAGTTCACCTCGACAGAGAAGCCCATTCAAGGACGACTTCTTCCTTTGAGTTGGTGGGACCAATGAACTCGTAAGCCACCAGGATACCATTCTCAGAGCCGGCTAGGATTTCTTTTTGCATCTAGCCTACTAAGCTTTAAGATATCAGTTTTGCATCTACGCCATTGTCCCCTACCACTTTACATACGCACCCAGCTTCTGCGCCCTACTACTTGTTAGTGCACTGAGCACTAAGCCAATCCCCAGCATGTTCACCTACCTTACCATGGTGACGACAATACTCCTTGCTACCAATACCTTAAACAATCTTAATGAGACCTTGACAGTTAAACCGGAAATAGTCCTGCATAGTCAACAAAATATGACTTCAAAATAACCCTAGCCTTGCCCCTCCTAAATATATACATGATATGGGCTTAGGAAATTACAATACTATCCCTTGTACTACAACTAACAGAAATCTTAAACTTTGTGCTAGACTCTCCAAATTGCATGAACCACTTAGAAGATCTCGACCACCTACAAATAAGAGAACAAACTGCCGCCTTAGTATGAACCTTATTACCCACTGGTCTACTACCGCATCTGATCGCTGCGCCACTGCGAATCAGACTAGGACAGCTAACTCTAAGCCTAGTGTCCCTAGTAGTCCTACTCCCACCCAGATCGCAGCCATAACAGAGGCTCATTCCATTAAGGGAGCGCTTATAAATGCGAGATCCCTTGTGGCCCATGCCATAGAAATAGCCATCTAATTACAGAAGGAAACTTGGACTTCCTTGCTATAACAGAGTCCTGGCTACACAATGCCACAGGACCTGCGCTACTGCTAGCCATACCAGATGGTTATAGCATCTCCAGACAAGATAGAGATGGAACCCGAGGTGGAGGAATTACCATCATATCTAGAGAGTGATATGATTGAGACTAGTCCCACACCTAACTTTGCAATCATGTGAAATGCTCATAGAAAAACTCCCTCTAGACAACTCCCAATCACTTACTATGCACCTAATTTACAGATCTCCAGGGCCCCTTGGGACATTTGAGAAGACTTGCATAGTATACTTGCCACGTATATTTGCCACCAACCTTAAACCAACCTCCCAGCTACTGTTGCTAGGTGACTTTAACTTAGAATTTAATGATCCTGCGGACAAGCATGCCTTAGAAATAGCTAATACCCTTAATGCACTTGGCCTGTCGCAAAAAGTTAAACCTACTCATATAAAGGGTAAAACTTTAGACTGGATAGCCGATTACAATTGCACAAGTACCATTAACGCTATCACGCCTCAACTCTGGTCCGACCATTCACTGGTGACCTTCATATTATCAACTACCAGACCCCAACAGACGACCTCACACAAGGCTCCACCCTGTCTAACTAGAAACAAAAAAGAACACCACGGTAGACAAAGTGATTCCTGCTTCCTCCCTACCTTAAACGCATTGCCCAACAATCTTGACCATAGTACCCTGGTGCATGAATACAACAGAATCATGCTTCCCACATTGGATAAAATTTGCTCCACTAAGAACAAGTAAACCTAAAGTCCACCTTAACAAGTGGTTCACCCCACAACTAAAGGTCCTTCGTCTACTGAAAAAGTGTGAAACGGCCTGGAGACTATGCCCACCCACTGAGAACAAAAATAAACTAACAACCACCTCTGCGCACTATAAAAGTGAAGTTTGCCTGGCAAAACGGAACTCCTATAATGAATGCATTGCCAAATCTAATCCTAGTATGAAGGAAATATTTACCATACTAAAATAACTTGAATCCCCAATCTCTACACCTGACATATGTAACAGAAATAAGATCTGGTGCTCAGATATTGAACAAGCACTAGCTAATAAAATGAACACCCTCCAAAATAAAAGAAAACTAAAGCAAAATTCTCTGAATTTACCACATTCCACTAATATCATCCAACTTAGTTATATACCAACTGCCCAGACTAACAGATTCTGTTTCACCAAAACATCTGTTCAAGAGGTAGAAAAAAACATTTTATCCCTTAAGCCATCCAAATGTAAAGGAGATATTTGCCCAGCACAGATCATAAAAGATGCTGCCAGAGACCTCTCCCCATTTATCTCTAAACTGGCCAACGCTTCATTCTCCTCTGGCACTATCCCAGCCAATTTAAAACAATCTTGGGTTCTTCCACTCCCAAAGAAGTAAACTTTAGATCCACTTATTTCTACCAACTACCACCCCATCACGACGGTATCATTTTTACTGAAAATGCTTCACAAAATAGCCTATACACAGATTTAAAAGTTCCTTGAGCTACATAAACTTTTAGGGGTTAGACAATCTGGCTTCCGCCCTCTACATGGGACAGAAACTGCCTTGATTGATTTGAAAACACAGATTGATAAATTGAGCGATAAAGGGAAGACAGTACTGCTCTTATTACTTGATCACTCAGCTGCATTTGACCTGGTGGGTCATAAGGTCCTTTGCAGGAACCTGGACTCAGCAGCCCACTTTTCCACTGAGGCTATCAAATGGATAGAGTCTTTCCTGAGCGAGAGAACCATGAGGGTGTTCTCCCCATCGGCGGACCCCACCCCGATCCTATGTGGTGTACCTCAGGGTTCTTGCGTTGCCCCTACCCTATACAATATATTCACCAAACCCTTGTTCGATGATCTGGACCTTCTGGGTATCACCTACACTAACTATGCAGAGGATGCACAGATTCTCCTCCCGCTTTCTGGGGATCATTGTAAGGACTTGGCACTGGTGAATAGGGTATGCCTCATCATCCAGGCATGGATAGCCACCCACGGTCTATGCCTGAATGACAGGACAGAGTTGATAATTCTAGGTACTCACTCTAACATAAATAAATTAGGACACAAACACTTCACTTACCATGGATGGAAAGATTATTAAGGTATCCAAGGAGGTACAAACCCTTGGCTTCTACCTCGACTCCACCATGTCCTTTGATAAACAAGTGAAATATTTGGACTCTACCACTGCCTACACATGTAAGCTTATTAGAGCTGGTAAGCCATTTTTCTCAAATGAAAGTTGCATTATCCTGGCTAGAGCATTAATTCTCTCTAGGTTAGATTACTGCAATGCTCTCTACAGTGGTGCTAACAAAGCAATCATTCAGAGGTTACACATTTTGCAAAATAACGCCATAAGAGCCGCACTAGGCATGAACAAAAAAAAGAGTTCACACTGCCTCGACTAGACATCAATACAAGTGGCTTTCCACTTGCAATAACATACAGTTGAAACTATCCCCCTTGACCCACAAAGCCTTAAACAATGTTGCAACTAGCTACTTAATAGACAAATTGATGAGAAGAACCTCTAGTAGGCCAAGAAGAATAGGTAATACAAACTGCCTTGTGGTACCGAGATTTAGGCTCACCAAGATTGGTGGCAATAGCTTTCCCGTGAAGGCTGCTCAAATTTAGAACTCCTTGCCCCACGAGCTGAGAGTAGACCAACCTTACCTACACTTTAGAAAGATCACCCATCTCAACTTGACTGTAGGCTAGGTAGTCTCTCTACTGCCAACACAACTCTACACACACCTCATTGACGTTGCCTATCCTTATAAATAATAATTGGAATTGTACTGCATAGATTTGAATTGAATATAATATGAACATTTTACCTATCCCTTGCCTGTAAATAATTTTACCTGTACATATGACAATGCATTACTTACCGTAAAAGCATTTCTGATGGTTGTATCTGCTTAGATTCACATGCTGTGCATAGTCCGACATCCAGTGGTCACTGCAGAGTATTGCATTTTGTTTTTCGTAGTCGAAAAGGGGACGTCGACAAGGCGTGTCTGTAACACTATCCCTATAGTGACGTGCAGTGTACCCACAACCCCACACGCGTCGAGGTCCCTCTGTTTGTATTCTTTCTGCCCTGAGGGAGCCTTCTATACGTGAGTGAGTACAGAAAAGAGAGAGAGAGATGTAGAAAGATGTCTATGTTCCTTCCATCTGAGCGGGGAGGAAGGGTGGGCTAATGTGAATCTAAGCAGATCCAACCACCAGAAATGCTTTTACGGTAAGTAATGCATTGTCTTCTGATGCTTGTTAATCTGCTTAGAATCACATGCTGTGCATAGACTAGCGAGCAGTACCCGGAGTTGGAGATGGGTTGTGAGAAGGAAAAGTAGAGAAAAGATGTCTTAATACTGCTTGTCCCACCTGGGAATCAGATCTAGAGTGAGCATCTAGACAGTAGTGTTCTGTAAAGGTGTGTACAGAACTCCAAGTTGCCGCTTTGCAAATGGACTCAAGGGGAACTTTGCAATGAATGCTATGGATCCCCAGTGCCTCGAGTAGAGTGTGCGCTTGGCTTGAAGGGTAGTTCCCTCTTAGCAAGAGAGAAAGAGAGTGATGCATTGAACAATCCATCTAGATATAGTGGACTTTGAGACTGCATCTCCTTCTCTTCCTGCTGCCACCGAGACAAAGAACTGATTAGTCTTTCTCAGTGGCCTAGTTCTTTCCATATAAAACATGATAGCTCTGCGCACATCGAGTGTATGCAGGCTCTTTTCTCCCAAATTGGAAGGTTTTTGAAAGAACGTTGGTAGTACCATTGACTGGTTGACATGGAATTTCGATATGAATTTCGGTGCAAACCTTGGGTGTGTGCGTAGAACCACCTTATCTTTGTGAACTGTTACGAAGGGGTCCAGAATAGAAAGAGCCTGTAGTGCACTTACTCTCCTAATGGAGGTGATAGCTATAAGGAAAGCAGTCTTAAGAGTGAGGTCCTTAAGAGTTGCCTTGTGCATGGGTTCAAAGGGTGAGCCCATGAGCCTGGTAAGTGCCACATTAAGGTCCCAGCCGGGAGCTGGGTTTGCTATCGGAGAGTGTATTCTCTTTACCCCCTCCATGAATGCTTTGATAACTGGGACTTTCCACCATGACACCTTAAGTTGAGACGTGGTGTATGCAGAAAGTGCCGCTGGATGGACTTTAATAGAATTGAACACTAGACCTGAGTCCAGTAAATTTGTGTGGGTGAGCAGTGGACTGGGCTGATGCTCTTACCTCTACACCAGATGACAAATCTCTTCCACTTGCTAGAATAGCAGTGGCGAGTGTTGGGTTTTCTAGCTTCTCTGAGAATGTCCATGCATCTCTGAGGGAGTTGTAAATGGCCAGATTCTATGACCTCAGGAGCCAGGCTGCTAAGTTCATGTTCTGTGGGCATGGGTGTAGTGTCTTGCCCTTGTCCTGTGACAGCAAGTTGTACGGGCAGGGCAGTTTCCCTGGTGGGGACAGGGACATCTCCATCAGGTGCGCAAACCATGGTTGGCGGGCCCACATCGGGGCTATCAGTATCATGGTGACTGGTTCCTGGTGCATCTTGTGCACTATCTTGTTCAGCAGAGGAGTCGGGGGGGGGGGGGGGGGGGGGGGGGGGAAGCGTAAACAAATTTCCCCGACCATGGTATCCAGAGACCGTTCCCCTTGGAGCGGTTCTGTGGGTATCTGGAGGCGTAATCTAGGCATTGTGAGTTCTCCAGAGTTGCGAACAGGTCTATTTCTGGGAAGCCCCATTGTGTGAAGACGTCGAAGACGATGTCTTCGTGCAACCGCCATTCGTACTCTGGGGGCAGAGGGAAGTCTCTGCTGAGTTCGTCTGCTAGCAGATTGAGTTCCCCTGGTACATGTTGTGACAATAGGAACATGTGTCTGAGAGCCCACTTCCAGATGTTCTGGGACAGCTTGGACAGTCCTGGAGAGCGAGTGGCCCCCTGCTTGTTGAGGTAGTACATGGCTGTGGTGCTGTCCGCGAGGACCATCACTGTCTTCCCTTGTAGGTGTGTCTGGAAGGCTTTTAGTGCCTTGAACACCGCAAGTAGCTCTAATAAGATTTATGTGCTTGGAAGCTACGCTCGGAGTCCAAACTCCGTTAGCAGTCTGATGGGATAGGTGAGCTCCCCATCCTGTGAGGGATGCGTCTGTGGTTAGAGTGGCTTCCACTGCGGGGGTGGCGAATGGTTTCCCTATTACCAGGTTTTCCTTCGACCACCACCGTAGCGAGAGAACCAAGGCCTGCAAGACCACCACTAGATCCTCCCATTGTCCGCTGGACTGACACCACTGGCTGTTGAGCCACTCTTGCATTGGGCGCATCCGCAGGCGCGCGTGAGGTACCAAATAAATACATGACGCCATCATCCCTAGCAAGAGCCTTGCTTTGCGTATCGTCACCTCTCGACCGGCCACATATTGAGGGATCTGAAACAGCATATTTTGGACCCTCTTGTTGGAGGGGAAGACGAGGCTGTCCTTTGCACGAGGGACAAAATCTAAATGGCGTCTTTTCCATAGCGAAAGACAATTACAGCGATGACAAAACCCAGGGAGCAGAGAGGGTGAAAGAGGAAAGGCATACTTGTAAAGAATATGTCCACCCCGACTCCACTCTCCCTACTGTGTAGGCCGGCCAGAAGGCAGCGCAGCCGGGATCAACAGGCATCGAAAGTCTGCAGCAGTCTTTGGCGTTATTTCACAGGATTCAACAGTTGAAGTGACTTAACGGGAATATCAACAAAGTCAATATCAACAAAGGCCTCCGCACGTGAAGGATTTTGGTTACACTACACGTCACGGTAGGGATAGTGTTAGACACACCTATGCCGACGTCCCCTTTCGATCCTCCAAAGACAAGATGCAATACTCCATGGTTACCACTGGATGTCGGGACCATATGCACAGCATGTGATTCTAAGCAGATTAACAAGCATAAGAAGTCTGGTCACCTCATCTACATACTGTGGTGCATAATTATTTCTACCCATGCTGCAGCTTTTTATTAACAAAGGGAAGGGGTGTATGGAATGCCTTGCCCCTTGAACTAAGAAATTGTCTATGTGGAGTGCTTTAAGAAACATTTTAACAACAAATCTCTGTAGATAAACTGCCAGTTTAAGCCCCCTCCCTCAGCCACAAACATCTACTGCTTTGTCAGCGCCCGTATGCCTCCAGGACACGCATTATAAATAATCTAAAGTAAAGTGGAGGTGAATGTTGTTGGGTGGAGTGCTGTAGGTGTGTGTGAAGGAACAAGTTACTTACCTGTAACTGTTGTTCTCCAGCATGGGTCTGGCATGGATTCACATGCTCATGAATATTCCCAGTCGTCAGGCTGGGAATCCTTGGTAAAGAAAAAAATCAGTATCAGTTTCGTTTCTGATCTGTCTTTCGTAGTAGTAACCAATCACTGATCCCTGCGTCATACTGACCACAGCCAATGACTGCCCTCTACCTAAGCCCCGCCTCTGGCAGCCATCTTCAGATTTGGTAGCACGTGAAGTGGCAGTATGACCAAGTGAAGAGCAGCAGAGGGGTAGGAGGGAGGGTTCGCAAGTGAATCCATGCCAGACCCATGCTGGAGAACAACAGTTACAGGTAAGTAACTTGTTCCTTCTCCAGCATGGGGTCTGGCATGGATTCACATGCTCATGAATAAAGAATACATAGCAGTACACACATGCACAACCACGGGAGGTGGCAAAGGCTCAACATTAAGCATTACATCAAACTCAACATTAAGCAATTCTTACCTCAACAGGCTCACCTTAGGCGAACAGATTGCGCAGCACTGCTTGGCCGACCCTGGAATCCCGGTCGACGTAGTAAAATTTCGTGAAGGTGTGCGTCGACCTCCACGTAGCAGCCCTGGAGATGTCCAGCAAGGGCACACCAGATAGGAACGCCGTGGTAGCCAGGCAGCGGTCGGTTTGCCAACCGATGACAGTACATGATACAGCCGGAGAGCCATCTGGAAATGGAAGCCTTTGAGAGAGCCTTCCCCTGATTGACAGGTCCAAAGTTCACAAAAAGTTGTGACGTCTTCCGAAAACACTTCGTGCGGTCCACGTAAAACTTCAGCGCTCTAGCCACATCCAGCGAGTGCAAAGTCCTTTCGGCCGGCGACGAAGGCGACGGGAAGAAAACAGGCAACACCAAGGGTTCGTTGAGGTGGAATTCCGACGGCACCTTGGGCATGAAGGAGGGGTGCGTCCCGAGCACTACCCTCGTGTCGTGAAAAGTCAAGTATGGGGGCTTGCAGGAAAGGGCCTGGATCTCTCCCACTCTTCATGCGGAGGTGATGGCCACAAGAAACGCTGTTTTCCACGACAAGAACTTCAACAGAGCCGAGTGCAGAGGCTCGAACGGAGGTCCCATGAGCTTGGTCAGCACCACGTTGAGCTCCCACGCCGGGGCCAGACCCTTCACTGGCGGGAACGATCTGAACAGTCCCTTCATGAATTCTTTCACCAGACGATGAGACCACAAAGACGTCCGCCCCGTGGGTCTGGTGTATCGGGAGATCGCAGCAAGATGAATCTTGATGGACGCGTGCGCCAGTCCAGCCTTGGCCAGCGTCAGAAGGTACGGCAGTACCTGAGGAGCCGTAATCCGTAGAGGGTTAATCTTCTGTGCGTGGCACCAGACAGAGAACCTCTTCCATTTGTGTCCATAGCATTTAAGAGTTGAGGACGCCCTGGCCTTTGCAAGAACCTCTCTGCAGTCGGCCGTTATGTCGTATCCTCCAAATTAACGCTGCAGGAGCCAGGCCTGCAAGTTCAGCGACTTCGGGTCGTGATGGAGGATGGCGCCTCCTTCCCTGGAGAGAAGATCCGCGTCCACTGGCAGCTTGATTGACGGGGACGCTGACAAGTCCAGAAGGTCCGGGAACCATATCTGCCTCGGCCACACAGGTGCGACGAGGATCATCCTGCACCGTGACCTCTTGAGCTGGTTGATGAGCCGGATCAGCAATGGCAATGGAGGGAACGCGTATAGAAACATGCCCTCCCAGGGGAACGAGAAAGCATCGCCCATGCTCCTCGGCTGGGGAAACCTGCTGGCGAACCTCCGGCACTTGGAGTTTGTCGCCGTCGCGAACAGATCAATCTGGGGTGTGCCCCACCGTCGGAAGAGGCGGTCCACTAGATCCTGTCGTAGTTCCCACTCGTGGCACGAGCGCAACTCTCTGCTGAGTGAGTCGGCGATGGTGTTTTTTATCCCTGCCAGATGAAACGGCACCAGAAACATCCCTTGGGTGACGGCCCAATGCCACAGATCCTGCGCCTCCTTGGACAGGGCTGGGGACCTGGTTCCGCCCTGCTTCCTGATGTAGAACATGGTGGTGGTGGTGTTGTCGGTGAAGATCCTCACCACCTTGCCCTTGAGGGATGGAAGAAAGGACCTGAGGGCCCAAAACACTGCACGGAGCTCCAGGACGTTGATATGGAGGGACTTCTCTGTCGGAAGCCAAAGGCCTCTCGCGTGCAGATTTTCAGTGTGCGCTCCCCACCCTTCCAGGGAGGCATCCGTGGTCACTGTCTCCTGGTGGCCGGGGGTCTGGAAGTCCATGCCCGCCGTCAGATGCGCGCGGGTGGCCCCACCACCGGATCACTCGTCGGAAACTCTCGTCGAGTGTGATCCTCTCCTCGAAGCTGCCCGTCGTCTTGATCCAGCGCGCGTCCACGAACTCCTGCAACGGGCGCATCCGGAGCCTGCACAGGCAGATGAGGTAAATGCAAGAAGACATCATTCCGAGGAGGGACTTGATGGACCTCAGCCTGGCCGCGTCCGCGACCAACATCCGCTGCACCTTGCCCAAGATGGCCCTCGTCCTTTCCTCCGACGGAGAGGCCAGAAGCGACACTGTGTCGAGCTTCGCTCCCAGAAACAGTGCGTCTTGCGCGGGCACCAGGTGGGACTTGCCGTAGTTTATGGAGAATCCCAGGTCCGTGAGTAGTTGGACGGTCCTTGCCGTGAGCTCCACGGCGAGCTCCTTTGTCTTCGCTCGGATGAGCCAGTCGTCCAGGTAGGGGTAGACGTGGATCCCCTCTCGGCGCAGCTGCGCCGCGACCGGTGCGAGGCACTTGGTGAACACCCTGGGTGCCGACCTCAATCCGAAGGGAAGGGCTCTGAACTGGTAGTGACGCCCTTGGACCACGAACCTGAGAAACTTTCGGTGTCCCTTTAGGAGGGGAATATGGAAGTAGGCATCCTCCAAATCCAACGACGACAGGAAATCGCCCTCCTTCAGCTGACCCAGGACGTGTTGGAGGGTGACCATCCAGAACTTCTGTGCCTTGATGAATTTGTTCAGTCGTCGTAGGTCAGGGATGGGACGCCATCCTCCTGTCTTCTTCTTCACGAGGAAGTATCTTGAGTAAACTCCGGAGCCCCGAAGCCTCTTTGGGACGAGCTCGATGGCGCCCTTCTTGAGCATCGCCTTTACCTCCAAGAGAAGTTGAGGGACGTGATGTTCTTTCCTGGCCACAGGGGGGACGCGAGGGAACCTCTTTAGAAACTCGAGCGCGTGACCCTGAGCTAGGGCGTCCAGCACCCAACGGTCGGTGGAGATGGACTCCCACACGCCGACGAAGCTCGCCAGCCGGCCTCCCACCGGGGTGCTTCGGTGGGGGCCCGACCCCACGGCCAGTTCAGTCCTGCTTCGACGAGGCTTTGCCGCCTTGTCCTCCTTGGCGACGACGGCGGGGTCCGCCTGACTTGCCTCGTCCACTGTAAGCTTCCTGTGACGACGAATGGGCCGCTTGACGGTAGGTGGAAAATCTGCCGCTGGAACCTTTGGAGGCACCCTGTTTGCCTCCGCCGCTCCGAAAGGGCGGCCGTCGTTGCTGGAGAACACCAAGAGCACGGGCCGTCTCCGTGTCCGTCTTGATGGCTTGTAGGGAATCGTCCACTGTTTTCCCAAACAGGTTGTTTCCGTCGAACGGCATGTCCAAGACTCTGGTCTGCACGTCCTGACGGAAGTCAGTAGCCTTGAGCCATCCTCGTCGCCTAAGGCACACGCCGTTGCCCAACTGGCGAAATCCAGTGATGGCGATGTCCGTCGCAATCGTAATGGCGTGGTCCGACGCCACCTCTCCTTCCTGCAAGATCTCTAGGGCTTCGGCCCTCTTGTCGTCTGGTAGGAAGTCCAGCAGGGGGGCCAGTTTGTACCACAACTCCCTGTCGTGGCGAGCTACGATAGCCAAGGCGTTGGCCGCCTTAATCGTCGTCGCTGCAGACGAGATGACTCTGCGTCCCATCGTGTCTAATTTCTTTCCCTCGCCATCCGGCGGGGAGGTCGACGTAGAGGCCGCCCTTCCACCCCCGCTTTCTTCCTGGCCGCCGCGGAGACGACCGAGTCTGGGGTCGGCTGTGCCCGAAGGCACAAGGGGGCTGCGTCCGGGACCCGGTACTTCTTCTCGTACCGATCCCTTCTAGCCGGCGTCGTGGATGGGTTCTTGAGGAGGGTGAGGCCCTCATCCCAAATATCGTCCAGTAGAGGTAACAGAGAGGACCGTCTTCCTCTTGGCCTCGCGCCGTTGATAAAGGAAGCCTTCCTTCTTCTCTTCCGGGAAGAGCTGGAAAAGCTCGGATGCCCTGGCGATCATGGAGTGAAACGATCCAATCTCGTTGGGCGGGGAAGCCCGGGTGGGAGGTGACGACGGGAGATCCTCGTCGTAAACCTCGTCGTCTGTACCCGTCGCGGCCGTGTCAGTCCCTGTATCATCCCCACGTGTCGTGGACGGGGATGTGGGCTGAACAGGGCGCGATGGCTGAAAAGGAGGTGGAGGATGAATCCTTCTTCTCTTGGGGGGGAGGGCTCTCAGAAGGGCCTGGCTCCGGGTCCCCCGTCGGGAGCGGTTCCTCCGCTGGTGGTAACGGCAGTCTCGTTCTTAGCATAAGGACTGTATAGCCAACAAAATGGCTGCAGAGTTGTCTTGCGGCACTGGTTGAGGGGAGTCCGACGGGCGGTCAGGAACCCCGTCGGCACCCTCGACGTTCTCGTCGTCTCCTACGTCGGGGTCCCTCCCGACAGGCTGGTCTTCTTCCACGCCAACGCCGTGGTTTAAGACTTCGATCAGCTCTTCCTCAGAGGTTGAGGCCGAATCCACAACGACCTCTTGCACACCCCTTTTTCTTCTCTGTCGGAGGTTTCACGGGGGTCCTGTCGATGGGCATGAAAGAGGACTCTCTCCGCGGTGGCAGGGAGACTGAGCCCCGAGGTCGCCACCACTGGTGTAGCCTCCACAGGCTGAGCCAGGGCCGCCGCGACTGTCTCAATAGAGGCCTTGGCCGGATGGATTAAGGCTTTCACCACCTTAGGTGCACTCACCGCCTTCTCCTTGGGGGGAGGGTCACCGCCTCGCTCCCCCTCCGATGGGGCCTTCGAGCTCGACCGGGGTCTCTCCAGGAGCTTCGCCGAGTGCTCGGCCTTCCTCTTACCCGAGCCCGAGCGTTGGCTCGTGGTTGATGGCGCCGGGGAGGATGCGCCCTGCCTGGCGCCTGTAGAGCCCGACCGTTCGGCGCTCCCGGTGCCAGTGGACTCGCGGTGCTTGGCCTTCTGTTGGACCCCTGTCGCCGGGGCACCCTCAAAGGTCTTAGAAGACCGCTCGGACTTCTTCTCGCCTGACGGGCTCTTCCCTTCCAGCCAGTTGGCGAGACGTTGATGGCGGTCCTTCAGGGTCCGCTCTGACATATTACCGCAAAGTCCTTCTCCACGTGCGTCTTGTCCTCATGTAGGCAGTAAAGACAAAGGGAGTGTTCGTCCTCCTTAAAGACATTCTGAAGCTGGCATCCAGGGCAGACCCTGAACAGCTTTCCGGGCGTCGAGCTTCCCTTCTCCTGGGCCATGTCCGAGATGGGCCTGAGAAACTTCTGGAGTCCTCCAAAAGCGTGGCTCGACGAAATCTTCACCCTTGAGGGGCGTAGACGAATCCGACAAGGGTCCCCGTTGATCGGATGAAGAAACGGAGCTTGAGGCTCTTTTGACCGAAAAAAGAGAAATGTTTTGAGAAAAAACGTGAAAAAATAGCACTAACGCTCGAGAGCAATAGCACGAGGATCCCAACACTTGAACGTGCGGTAAAAATCTGAAGATGGCTGCCAGAGGCTGGGCTTAGGTAGAGGGCAGTCATTGGCTGTGGTCAGTATGACGCAGAGATCAGTGATTGGTTACTACTACGAAAGACAGATCAGAAACGAAACTGATACTGATTTTTTCTTTACCGAGGATTCCCAGCCTGACGACGGGGAATATTCATGAGCATGTGAATCCATGCCAGACCCCATGCTGGAGAAGTGGTGCTTCTTCCATGTGCGTTTCCCCCGGTGGGTGTGGTTATGGAGTAGTTTTGGCTTAGCTTGAATACGTCTATATGTCCATCCAGTGTACTAGGACGGACTGTCATTTGTTTCTGCCTTTTGTATAGTAGGGCCCGTTGTCCGGGTGTGTGCAATGCAGAAGGTGATTTCGTGCTCAGGAGTGGAAGTCTTGAGACCTGGGGGAGTGGTGGACCCAGGAAGGAGTTTCTTTTGGTCTTGCTGGTTTAGTTG
The DNA here is from genome assembly GCF_040938575.1 of Ambystoma mexicanum. Lineage (NCBI taxonomy): Eukaryota > Metazoa > Chordata > Amphibia > Caudata > Ambystomatidae > Ambystoma > Ambystoma mexicanum. Next base: position 322,878,070 of record NC_090935.1, read on the forward strand.
TGTAGTATTTGTAGCACATTGGATATGGCGGGTTCGTACTTGGGTCGTGGCAGGATCAAGGTCCAGGGGGTGGCAGCTCTGGACAGTTGGTGTCCGGTTTACTGGAGTGTTTTAGGATGCTGCCAAGTGATTCAGGAATGCTTGCAATAGTTGGTTATAGTTGCTGAGAGCCTGCTCGTACTGGTTTCAGATGAGCAAGACAGTGAAAATTTGGAGGAGGGAGTATCAATTAATTTTACTCATGGACCATATGTCGAACGGCCTTAGGAAAAAGACTGCCTTGGGATGAGGTGGAATCTAAACAATAGTGTTTCATAAATGGACAGGTTTTGACGGCCCCCCCAGTGGTGAGTAGCGGCGCCCAAGTGAATGAACCACCACGCATCGCCTCCCCTCATTCGGCTAATGTGCTCAAATCTGCTATCCTGATGGGCTGGCAATGTGATCCAACTCGACATGGTACAGCCCGGTTGCACCGAGCCTTTTTGCTCACTATCTTACAGGATATTCCAGCCCTACGTACTATAAGCTCTAATGACATCGACTGGGTAAAATTATCATCTGTAAATAATAATAGAATGATTTGCAAATTTAATTCTCCCTTTATAATGAAGCTTATTTGGGAACAAAGGGAAGATCTTGAATCAACTGGTTTACTGCCTTACCCGTTTACCTCAATTGAGGATGCTACAAGCTATGTGGAGAACCCCCACCCCCAGGCTTGTGGAGGACACTTTCTCTGTGACTGCTCATGGTGTTTCTCCTAAAATTCATAACACAATGAAACAATTTATGGCCTGTGTGTCAGCACTTAAGGGGTTGCCATGGATGGATCCTCGTACAGAGCAATCAGGTACGCAGTTTGAACTTTGCTAATTTGCATATAATTTCTTGGAATTCTTGCGGACTTAATAACTTTAAAACATGGTGCAGGCACAACAGACAGTCAAATCCGGATATCTTTCTGCAAGATACTATGCACCAAACGCACTTTACTGTTGAGGGCTACTTTGCCTTCACTCAGCTGGCAAATCGGGGCTCTCTAGAAAGGCCATTGTGTGGCCTAGCCATACTGATTAATACAGCTTATAAATGTTCTTGCAAACTGGTTAGCAGTTCTGATGCACTATTGGCTACCCAATTGACTGCTGACGAGGATCCATCTATTATTTTACTGATTTGCTCCTATTGGAACAAGCATACCACTGCTTTACACTCCATCCTTGATGAATTGAACCATTTATTAGAGGTAGCTTTGGTTGCAAATCCATCAGTGAGAATTATTGTCAGTGGTGATTTTAACTACAACGGCGTGTTTCAACCAGAAACTATTGAGAAGAAACACTCTGAATTGTCCAGGCAAAACGGGCAAAAGTTGATAGATTTTTTTTCTAGAATGGGACATGCAATCCCCTCTATAATTTTAAAGCCCTATAATTATACTTTGAATAGAGAAGTTAGCAGCTCATTGATTTTTTTTTTTTTTTTATTTCCTCACGGCTCTATCAGTATTCTACTCCTGTGACCGTAATCAACCCGGAACTGGGTGATCATACGATTATTAAATTGGTGCTACAAATTCCATTTGCCCGTTTCTCTGAGGAAACTTCTTTAACTCTGATTGAACCCGACCGTCAGTCTCTGTCAGTGAGATGGAACTCCAGACTGTTGTAAACTTCTAAAATACAGTGAAATTGTAATCAGGATAGGTGTGGGGGGGTCCTACACTGATGGACGTAGAAGCAAGGAATGTTTCCCGAATTCAAATTCATCTAAAAAAGGCTAGCAATTGACAGAAAGATGCAAGCCCAATCATATGTTCGCCATGCTCATTCCTTTAATCCAAGTCTTGCTGTCCGTAAAACAGAAAAAAAATTCACTTTAGGCATTTATTAAGAACATACGTCCATTTGGAAGAATTGACGGAACAAATAAGAAAAATCAAACAGACCTATAAAAATAAAGTATTATGGATGAGAAGAGAGTTGTATTATGTGGACAATCAACAAATGATATACCATATCCTTAGACATGATACTAGGCAAGGGTGGGCCATTCTGCGTTCCTTGATCTCCGATACTGCTACTATGGTGGAATCTGTAATTACTGTGGAGGTATGAGTGTGTTATACAAACGATACATATCAGCTGCCAAAGCGTTTTGTTTCGCTCAGAGGCGGCGAACCGAAGCTGGAACCAGGCATGCAATCTATATGGTCCATTACTGATATTGTTGATGCTATAGGGAAACTAAAGAACTCAAAGGCTCCAGGACCTGACTGCTTGCCCCTGTGTGTTTATAAATCTGATCCACTGCTATGGGCTCAAATTCTGAAAATATGTTTCGATTTGATTCTCAATACTGGTATAGTACCAACTTCTTGGCGTTCAGCTCACATCATTCCGATTTACAAAAAGGGTCCCCCTGATTCTCCTACCAATTATTGTCCTATTGCACTCACTGATGCCTCCTCAAAAAAAAATGTTTTACTGCTGCTGCATCCATTGCAATCACATATCGACCAACAGGTACTACTTTCACCTTGCCAGGTGGGTTTTCAGAAAAAATTGGCTGTGTAAAGACTGGTAGGGGGTGTCTGTACTTCTGCTCTCTATATGGTAGAAGACCCCAGCCAAGATTCTATATAAGGTAGCAATGGACGAGCAATCAAGGCCTAGCTTCTCAGGAGGTGATGCGGGCTGGTTCTTAAGTACACTGTAGTCCCCGAACCCCCACAAAGGAATGTCCACACACTATTACTGAAAAAACTGTGTTTATATAATTAATATTCAAAGGTATGTACACAATCACAATAACGCACTTTGTACTTGAAGTCAATAATGATAAATATATACAATTCTAAAGTGGTAGCACTAATGTTATCGAATCTTATTAACGTGCATCAACTGTACGGTTAAAATGTCAGATTAATAACGAGGAAACCAGCAATAGAGATAGGCAGGGACATAAGATGGTTGAAACAATAGGCAGAATGCTGACCCCGTTACCTAGACACAGTTCTGTGTGGAGATCTCCCCCGCTCCCCCAACATGGGCAACCTGTAAAATAAGATATATAGCACAAGCCCAGTCCATATGTTCAATAGTCTCACTTCTACCTATTAAGATTTTATCCCTGCAATGTACTTGGTGGAGTAGAGTTCTCCGACGATGCGTCGACCGATCCTTCTTGAGTGACTCCCTTTCAGGCGGGAGCCACGGATCGTCGAGAGGTGTCGGGGAACTTGGCGTCCGGTGTCAGGGAATTGACGGCCCTTCTTGAGTGCCCTCCCTTTAAGGCGGGAGTCACGGGTCGTCGAACGTCCGACGGTGAACAGGTGGAACTACGACAGGGAAGTGACAGCCTCGTTCCTAGCGGTGCTCGTCGACGACAGAGCGTTGGCGTCCTGCAAGGAAGAGGCGTGCGGGGCACCTTGGTGACGATACTTCTGGACCGCAAAGAGATGGAGAACTGTGGCCCAGCAAGGGCGTCGAGTCGTCAGCGTCTCTGTGGTCCTTAGGTGGCGGGAAACCTACCGGTGGATGCTCCTCGGCGCGTCAACGGTCGGGCCTTCTCCAGCGGGAGTCAAGCGGATGACGATGCAGGCGAGGGCGTCCGATGATCACTTGAAGTTCTTAGGCAAACAGGAGCACGGCGGCTCCGGTCAGTGACAGCGGTCGTCGACAGTGGCGGACAACAGTCTGAGTGCTTCTCCTTGGAGTTCCGCAGCAGTCCCCGTATCGGGTCGACAGCCGGTCATAGGTCTATCTACCAGGGAGCTTTGGCAAAGATCAGCTGTGCACAATGGTCCTTCGTAGCTCGGGAAGAGGGCGCCTTACCAGGTCCTCTCTGGGTCAGTCCTTGGAGGCACAGCAGCTTTCAGATTGTGAAGGAGCGCAACAGCAATTCTTCTCGTTCAGCAGGGCTTCAAGGTCAAGCGTCAGTTACTCCAGTTACTACTCGTAGTGGACTTCAGCTTCTGAACACGATTCATAGCAGTGAGAGGTCCCCAGATATACTGTTGATCTCCCATTCATTCCGCTGGGTCACGCTCAAGCATCCAATCACGACTACGGGCATTCATGCAGGCAGGCAGCCAATCAGGCACACGAGGTATTCAGGCCATTCACTTCTCTCCAGACACTCACAACAAGTTATGTGTTTTGGGACAAGTGCCGAGCAATTCAACACTCCAAGCTGCATTCATACCGTTTTCGAGCAGGGCTGTCTCAGTCATTGTGTCAACCACCAGATACTAGACATCCACAACACAGAATGCATATTCGTCACACACTCTATTCACCCAGGTCCCACCCACAGGAGGTACCACAACATACATCACCGGGAAGGCTCCAGCTAGTCTGGCCGGGCCTTCACAACACCACCATATATGGCATTTCCACCCAACAGCCAGTCAGGGGGAAGGGACAGAGTCAGGGCTTCCCAGGACTTTGGGAAAACAAGGTAATGGGTAATAGAAAGCAAGAGGCCACCGGGGCCATCTTGCTTTCCATCAGGAATCAACTGATCCCAATGGCAGGGCCGGGGTATCCCAAAATGGAGGATACTCTGCACACCTGTCAAATTCAGCATGGAGCTGCCACCAGCCCATACCCTGCTCTGCAGGCCACCCACAGGTGCCCAAAAACATACACTAGGGGCACAGGGTTGTACCCCCAACCCATGTGTGCCTTTCACCAAACCAAAAGAGTTGCACCGCCAGGAGTCCCACATGAACTCCTGCACGGAAAACACAACAGAACACACGATAAAAAGCAGTAAAGGACAAGGATACAGAGGCCCTGTCCCTCCGATGCATTTCCAGCATCACAGGCTGCCCCTTAAACGCCACCATTCTCTCTCACCTTCAGGCCCAAACTTCTCAATCAAAAACTGGGCCTGTTTATATGGCCAGCTTAGATCTAACTGTGGCGTTTGACAGCATGATCGAGAGATTCTGTGGACAAAAATGCTAAAAATGGGCATTCCTTTCTATTTGGTAGCCCTTATTGTGCAACTTCACCAAAACACCAACTACCGCATTCGATAGAATCACGAGGGGGCACTCACTAACCCCATTTCTACTGAAATGAGGGTCAAACGGGTGCAATATGGCGGCAGTATTATTTAACTTATGCCTCCTAGGTTTTGATGAATCATGGCATGATTGTCTTGCCTGTCGCCTCGCGCTCACCCAGCACGTCTCTGGTTCCTAAACGCCCCCTCTTACCTGCACACTCGGCCTTCAGATCTGCCAGGCCATTCTACACACGTTGGAGGTTGTTTGGGAAACGTCATTATTGATTACCATGTACGTGCCTTTATGCACTTGCTGACGGTGTTAATTCTACTGGAGCATTCGCTTTGTTTACGATCGCAGGCTCCAATCACGTGATTATTCTAGGTGGAACTGGATTGGCAACGTGAATACGTACTGGTCATGTGACACGTATTTAACACGGCACCTTCAAGCCCGCGGTGCTTCTGAACGTTTTCCAATTCTTCAGCGTTCCGGAGCTTGGAGTCTTTGTTTTCTAAGCTGACTCTGAGCTTACCAGCCTTTGTGGCAAGTTTCCTGGCTTACTCTCCTTAGATCCAGTTTCCGCTCTGAGAGGTGGCTTTTTCCGCGTTCCTTTGCGGCGTTGTCAGCAATTTCCCGCTCGGAGGTCCCTCGGAGCCGCCTGCTGACACGCTACCCTGCAGCTTTCCTTCCGGATTCTACTACGCTTCAGAGCTCTTCACTCCCTCCATCTGGTTTTGAGCAAGTCTCCTTATCTGGCTACTTTACTCTTCACTTTGTCATCAGCTGTTACTATAGCAGTATTCCTCTACTGCTAAATCTTCTGTTTTCTTTTTCTGATGTTTATCAAGTTCCTAATTCTCACGAAACCTCTATTTAAAAGACTACAAAAGGGCTTACCTATATGGAACAAGGTCTCCACCCTCCTTCCTGTTTTCAATACAGAATAGTGTACTGAACTTAATGGACGCAATCCTGTGTGCACCAACCCGACTCTAGTGTGGCCCTCGTTCTGCCCGGGTTAGATACCTCTACTAACTCACTTCCTGGCTGTTTCTTTTTGGATTACCTTCTGACTTTTGGACTTACCTGTGGCTGTGCTGATCAACAGCCTGGTGAATCTTGTTGCCATACACGCCCTTTCCACCAATGACTCTTTGGCTGTAGGTTTTATTAGTCAGAGAGTGACATTGGTTGGAAGGTTCTATCTTGACAGGACATCGGTCTACTTCAGGTTAACCGTTACTTCTAAAACAGCTACGAGTGTATCCTTTTGGCTACCAGTCTGTATCCTTTGATTGTTGTCTCATTTAATCGGAGTCATAACAATGATGCAGAAGCCTTTCCAGCCAAAGTCGGCTCCATCATATTGGACTGGATAGGCTTCGCCGATCTGCTGTTCTTTGACAGAACCCCTTTGGTCGGCAAAAAAAATTAGATCTATTTGCAGAATTTGCAAAAGAACGCAATCTTCTAGCAAATCCTGCTAAATCATATCTCTTAATTTTTGCTGATGGCAAACGGAAACCTACCCGTTTTGATTGGTCACTTAATGGGATTGATAGTGTATGCCCCACTGATTCGCTATTTAGGCTATCCACTTAAGATTCTTATTCGCTGAGCATGTGGAAGACTTTCTTAAATCAAAGTTAAAATGTTGTCTACACCCCCCTTATCAAATTCTACTTACTCAAAGTAGAACCCATCTTGTTATATCCATTGGACATGTGTAGCTTTGAAACAGATGACTTTGATGCCCTACAGGGGAAATTATGGAAAAATATTTTAGGTTTAGCACTATCCATTCCTAATGCATTGTTATGCCATGAGATTAACCTGCTACCACTTTCAGTAAAACGAAATTGGAGAAGCTTAAGTAACTATATCAAAATACTTGATCCTCCACAAAATACTTTATATGTGGACCTCAACAAAATTCTTGGTGACCCCAACGTTCGCTCCCTGAATAAACTCACTTTACAACTGAAGTTCATTCTTAAAGCGATCAATGAAACTCCGGAGTCAATGAGTATGTGTTTGCCGAGCCAAAAGAAAAAAAATCTCAGATTTTGGTGCATCATGTTAGACCTGATGGGGACCCATTCCTCCTTTTATGAATACAATCTATTTTGGAGGAAATGGGGTGATAGACCAAAATATGTAATTCAATTCGCCTCAGCAACTGCAAGAAAAACATACCTCCGTTTTAGGTTATACCAATTACCAACTTGCGAAACTGCGAGAATTGAATATTGGTATAGATGCCAGGGAATAATGGGTTCAGGTATATGTCGTTTTTGTGTGTCGGATGATGAGTGAAACTTTGAAACACCTGGTGGTTTATTGTAACTTCTTGGAGGAACCTCATACTCAAATCTTTGATTTGTGTTCTTTGAACAAAAGCCACACTGCCAGGGAATCATTGTGGAAACGATGTATAGAGGGTTACCTCCAACGACTTAGCTTGAAACGGATTGACTTACTTGCACTTATTGAGGGTAAATTGTCTGAGGCATTATCGACTGTACAACTAAGTATATCATGACTAACAACTGGTCTGCAGCAAAAGCTTATTTTGCTCTCTTCCATCTATGTGTCTAAATGAAAGGTTTTACAGATAATCAAATCCAAATTTACAATGTGTAAAATATCATGTATTAACGCCGTTTGTTGACTTCAATTCAGTTTCAAATGTCCTAATTTTTCTTCTTTTTGTTACTACTTTTTAAATTGTAATGTTTTTGCGGAGCGATCGATTGAATGAGCTATTAGTACGTTTTGTATTTTCTTCTATTTTATATATGTAGTGTACAAAAACAAAAATGGATTTTGTAAAGATTTTAAATGATTAAACCAAAAACAATTACAAAAAAAAAAATAATGTGTTTCACAAAAGTGTGTATTGACGAACAGGTGGCCGCAGCACAAATATCTTGCACCAGGACAACCCTCTGAAGAGCCAATGAAGTCGCCATGCCCCTAGTAGGATGAGCACCAAACCCATGTGGAGGTTCTTCACCTGCCAGTCCAACACTCTCCAATTGCTAGAATTATCCATCTGGATATGGTCTGATTAGTTACTGCCAAACCCGATTTGGGGCCGGTGCATCCAATGAAAAGTTGGTCACTTTGCCGAAATTTTGCCAGCCTGGAAATGTAAAAGCTGAGAGCCCTTTTTGGGACCAGCCTACGGAGCCTTTCTTCCTCTTTACTTGCATGAGGGGGAGGATAGAAAGATGGCAATGTGATCTTCTGAGACAAGTGAAAGTCAGACTATTTTGGTAGAATTCAGGGTTTGACTTCAAGTATAACTGTCTTTATAAAAGATGGTGTGAGGAGGCTAACACGAGAGCCTGTAACCCACTCACCCTGCGGGCTGATGTAATAGCCATTAGTAGGATTGTCTTCAAAGTGAGAAGCCTTAGCGGACAAGAATGCAAAGGCTTGAAAGGAATGCATGCAAGGAATTTTGGTACTAGATTTAGTTCCCAAACAGGGACTTGAAAAGGGACTGGAGGGTACAAGTTAGACCCTTTAAGAATTGCACAATCAATGGAATTTTAAATTAAGATACCTCTTCTGAGGAGCGCTTAAAATAGAAAGCGCAGACAAGTATCCTTTTATTGTACCAATCTGAATGCCTTGACTGGCCAAATGTAATAGGAAAGAAAGTACCACAGGTGTACCACATAGAAATTGATCCATATTCTTATCTTTGCACCAGTTACGGAACTTGTTCCGACAACACTATACAAAGATTTTGTTGCTGGACTTCTGTCCGAAAGCAAAATCTCCTTTACGTCGTCCGGAAGGTCCCAATCCTTATACCTCAGCCTCTCAGAAACCACGCCTGAAGGCTGAGTGTCTTGACCTCTGGATGGAGAACCCGACCGTCCTCTTGCGGGAGAAGATCCTCGCTTAGGGGAAGACGTAGTGGAGGGTAGATGCACATGTCCAGAATGTCTGGGTACCATGTCCTCCTGGCCCAATACGGGGCAATTAGGATCATGGTTTTCTGAACTTTCTCAACCTCCTGATTACGTGAGCAATCACAGGGACTGAAGGAAACTCGTATAGGAGTGGAAATTCCGAGTCCACTACGAATGTGTCTCCTAGAGCTCCTCTTGGAGGAAATTCCCTTGAGCAGTACAGTTCAAACTACCTGTTGACTCTGGTCACGAACAGATCCACTTGTGGGGTTCCCCAAAGGGTGAAGATCTTTTGAAGGACTTCCGGAGCTAGTTCCCACTTGTGGGATACTGTGCCCTGCCTGCTGAGAGCATCCGCCGCTGTGTTTTGCTCATCCGGCTAGGTGAACTACTGACAGAGAATCCTTGTATTGCCCAGAACCAGAGCTGCATTGCCTCTCTGCACAGTGGTAGTGACACTACGCCTCCTCTCTTGTTGAGGTAGTACATGGCCACTGTGTTGTCTGTCATTATCAGGACATTCTTTGCCCCTACAGAGGGCAGAAAGGCCTTCAGCGCCAGTCTGCCCTCAGCTACAAAAGGTTGATGTGTAGTTTGTACTCTGATGGAGACCAACAACCGCTGATTGTAAGATCGTTGGTGTGCGCTCCCCACCCTGTGAGTGAGACGTCCGTCATTACAGTTATCTCCAGCCATGGTTGCCAAAAAGATTCTCCCGTGAGAATATTGTCCTTGCAAGCCCACCATAGCAGATCTTGAGCCACTCTGGCCGGAACCTGCAAAAGATATGACATTCCCCGGAAATTGGAACCATTGAGTCCTGAGGGCCGATTGAAGGGGCCTCTGGCACCACATTAATGCAGGATGACATTGTTAGGGAGAATTCTAAAAAAATGTGCTAATTCCCTCCCCCTTAGAGACCCCCAACAACTTAACTGGATTTTGAGGAATTTATTTTTTTAACCTAGAGAGCGAGACCCTTTTTCCCCACTCTCATGTATTTGTGTGAATTTTACCTCCGTTTCTTTTTGGTTATGGAGTCTAACCAACTCCATAGGCATAATTTTTTACATGGTGTCACAGCACCTTCAGTACAGTGGCACAGGGAAGTCTTTGATTTCCCAAGGTTTAAATACCTTCTTTGGGATAAACTACTGTTTCCCAGAGCAATAAAGTGAAATTGGGCCTCATTCCGAGATTGGAGGCAGCCATGGCGCCAATAGCGCCATGGCTGCCTCCAATAACGGTACCGAGTCCGCCCTCATTCAATGGGGACTTACCGGTCTAGTCGGACCTTTGCTGAAAATACCATTCCCCACTCCCATTTGAGCCCCCATAGTGCTCAATGGGAATGTGCAAATAACGGTACCGCAATTTGCGGTACCGTCATTTGCTCCCTGGACGCTTTGCGGCTCCCGCTAAGGCCACCTGGTAAAACCAGGCAGCCTTAGCGGGACCCGCAAAGGGGCCTCGGAATAGGGCGCAAAGGGATTACCGGCACCTGTGTCCTTACCGGTGCCGGTAATACCTTTGCGCCAGCCTCGGAATGAGGTCCATTGACTTTACTTAGTATTATACTTGCTATACCCAGCACACCCTATCTTACAATAGAGTGCTGGAGGGGTTACTTAGTATACACTGTGTCTAAATGCTCATGTAACATTTTTTATATTACCCTTTCCTCAACTGACTGGCTGGTGGCAGCGATTTTGTTTTAACTACCTAGGTTTGCATTTACTGCGACCGTTGCGGCTCCACCAAAGTAATCGTGGGTGCCATCTTTTCAAAATGACGTCCAGCCATCTTTGCAAAAATGGTCCCCGGTCTCTGTTTTCTGCCATGTCTTTGTGGAAAGGTTCTTCTAGAGATTTTCTCTGCGCGCCAAACCAAGTTTGGTCTCTTTGTTCATTTTGCCTTTGGCAGGGTTTCTGGACTGAAACCCACCTCTGGGTCAAGAGTGCCTGGGGTAGGCAGGAAGTGAGGGAGGTGCCCGAAACTCCCTGCGCTTAGTCTCCTAGGAGACCCAAATGCACTCTGTGCCGATTGGCTGGCTGACTGTCCGGCAAGGACGGCCACCCTGCTGGTTGATTGACAGTTAGTATGGAATGAAGGGAGAGAAATGAATAAAAGGCGAGTCTTTTGGCTTGGAAGGCAAAGTCGGCCACTGGACGAAGGAACCAAAAAAGAGCTTGAAGAGGACGCCTGCTGCAACTCCTGGACCGTTGGTTTGCCCGGTGAAGCCCTGCTGCAGTGACTACTTGCCAAGTTTGCATCGACAGAGAAGCCCCTGCAAGGACGACTTCTCCATTTTAGTTGGTGGGACCAACTCCAAATTAAGCCACCTGGACACCCGTCTCGGAGCTGGATGAAATTCCTCAGAGTTGCTGCAGGAACCGTATAGCCAGGGAGGGGACACCAGATTGTGTGCGTTACTTTTAAGCTGGTCTAAAACTTTTGGAAGATCCTCCGGACTCCCACGAAGCAGGAGTGACCAAGCCGGAGCCCCCTCAGTAGAGTGCGGGACCCCAGAAGTGAGGACAGTCCACCTTGACAGCCAGGAACCGCGCTTATTGCTATTTGCTGTAACGCAAGGAGCTGAAACGCGACACAGCCACTGAAAGTAAAGTTTGACGTCTGCCAGTTGACGGTGACGGTGCAGTGCAGGTGTCCCCCGATGTCCTCCCTCTTGTCCCCACAACCGAGGCCCATGAACAGCGAGATCTGCAGTGCTGCACAGGAACAGAAGTCAACAGCTGCATCTTTTCTTCTGTACCAAGGTACTGTAAAAAAAGAGAACTTACCTCTTACTGTAGAAGTGCTTGCAACTTCCACAACTCAAATCTAATCAGCTTGTTGCCCTACATTTGATTCTTCTTTTCATCAAAGACTCCTAAAAACTTGTGCAAAAACCTTTCTATTACTTACCAGAAGTGCTTTATCCTAGCCAAGGCTTTTGCCCATTGGCTTTGGCTTAGCCTATTCAATTGAATGACTCTTCTAGAGTACTCTAAATGTATCTGCACTGCTTAAGAATATTTGTGGTCTCTTCTGTTGCAATAACCTTTGCCTTTTACCAACTTTTAAAGAGTATTCTGAATGCCAACATTAAGGTATTAATGTCCCCAGCACCCTTGTTACTGAAGTCACCTGTGGGTGTAGGTTGTGTCTGTGCCCAAAAGGGCCTTGTCTGATTCAGGAACTCAAAATGTACAGTACTGATGTATATATGCGAGTTACTATTCTATTGCTCCCTTCTAAAGAAGGCTTTATAACTGACTGATAAATTATTAATTTTGTATGCAAGAAACCTTGTGTATTGGTTTATTTGAATACCTGGAACTGTGAATCTTTGTGCAACTCCACTACAGCTCACATTTCCCCTCTTGAGATAAACCTGTTTGCTTAACACGCTACCAAAACTGTGTAGTACAAGCTTATACTAAAAGTCGGGTTGCCTATACCTGCAGTCATAGTTGTTTGTAGTGTTCCCAGAGGGTACTGCACTCAAACCTTTCCTAACAGCCATGAGGCCGAGCAAACTCAGAAAATTGAAGGCCGGCAGATGCTGGGCATTCTGGAACTTTGTTACCATCTGCAGAATGTGATGAGCTCTCACCTCGAGAGGCGAGGCTTTGCCCTAGGAAGTATCCAGGACTGCTTTGATGAATTGGAGTCTTTGGAATGGTATCATATTTGACTTCTTCTAATCAAGGGAGAAGCCCAGTCTGTGTAAGAAGTAGCAGGTCATGCTCAGATGTTACTGGGCCTGTGTTAGGAAGAATTCTCTCGTGCTAATTCCCTCCACCTTAGAGAACCTCAGCAACGTTGCTGGATTCGGAGGACTTGATTTATTTAACCTGGAGAGTGTGAGACCCTTTTCCCCCCCACTCGCCCATGTAGTTTATTGTGATTTTGAACTCTGTGTTCCTTTTGGTTGTTGAGTGTGACAAACTCCGTAGGCATCATCTTTTACATTGTGTCACACAGCACCTTCAGTGCAGTGACACAGGGAATTCTTTCAGATTTCCCAAAAATGTAATTACCTTCTCTTGGATAAACTACTGTTTCCCTGAGCAGTAACGTGAAATTGACTTTACTTCCATTTGTAACTTTCGTGACTCTGCACAAACACTATCTTACAATAGAGTTCTGGAGGGGTTACCTAGTATCCCCTTTGTCTAGCTTCTCATATGTTACCCTTTTCTCACTGATTGGCTGGTGGAAATGGTTTGGTTTCAACTACTGTGGTGTGCATTTGGCGCGCAGAGTAAATCTTAAGAAGGACCTTTCCACAAAGAAATGGCGAAAAAAAAAAACAGGGCTATTTTGACAAAAATGGCACCCATGGGTGCTTTACCGTTAAAAGTAAATCACTGCCACCAGCCATTCAGTGAGGCAAGGGTAACATGAAAAATGTTACATGAGAAGCTAGACAAAGGGGATACTAAGTAACCCCTCCAGCACCCTATTGTAAGATAGTGTTTGTGCAGAGTCCCGAAAGTTACAAATGTAAGTAAAGTCAATTTCACTTTACTGCTCAGGGAAACAGTAGTTTATCCCAGAGAATGTATTTAAACCTTTGGGAAATCTGAAAGACTTCCCTGTGTCACTGCACTGAAGGTGCTGAGTGACAATGTGAAAGATGATGCCCATGAAGTTTCAGTCTCCACAACCAAAACAAACAGTTAAAAAAAATCACTTTAATATACATGAGAGAGTGGGAAAGGGTCTCACTCTCTACATAAAAAAATAAAGTCCTCAAAATCCAGCAAAGTTGTTGGGGGGTCCCTAAGGTGGAGGGAATTAGTATATTTCTGAGAATGCAAATACATTATTTCAGTTAACTACACCAAAACATTGAAAGCACAGATTACATAATTGTTAAATAAGCAAATATACTGTAATTTGCCTATTTTAAAACTGTTGACATCGTCATAAAACCATTCATATACCTGAGGTCCAGCACAGCTGATTTTACAAACGGCACAATAATGAATCTGAGGGGGCTTTGGTGGCTGTTTAGGTTTTAGCTGCTTATTTTGGAATGGTGTTTTCTTTGTGAAGGTGGTCCCGGTCCATGCAGCTGTTGCTGCAGCTGCAGCAGCAGCTACTGCTTGCTTCTGATGCTGCTGCTGCTGCTGATAGTAGGATGACGCAGCTGAATACACGGCTGCTTCATAGCCAGAGTAGGCAGCGCCTAGAGGGGGAAAAAAAAAAAGGAAAATAATGACGTTTTACATTTCTCCTTTTCTAAGGTGGACAACAAATGAGGAAATCGTGGCTTCAAAAATTCAAATGAAGCTCAGTTCAAGCAAAGTAACTAGATGGCATCCCATCACCATCTTCTTGAAAAAGGGATGAATAGCGTATTAGGTACATTTAAAAATGCATTCCATACCAATATACATTACAACCCATAGGTGCAGGCTCGTCAGCTCGGATTAACTTAAGGATATCTTTGGGTACAAATCAGTGGACAAAGAGGACAAAAGCTTTACCATTCATCACAAAAATGAACACTTCACAATTTTGCGATTATTCTACACATGTAGAAAACATTATTCACCTGTAACAGTATTTTCTAAAGATAGTTTTTCTTTTTTTTTTAGATTTACATTCCATGCACAAGTCCCTATCTAGTGGCTAATGTTGAATATTGCATTTATTTATCCAAGGGAAAAGACTTTAAAAAAAAAAGTTGACACGAGCGTGTAGATTCCTGAAGGGCTTACATGGACCTCTCAAATCTACTTTAAGGAATGTATGTGTGTGTATATGTATGTGAAGTACACTACCGCAGATGATATTTGATCGCATTATTGATACAGTTCACACATCCGCTGAATTATGTGTTTTTGTGATCAACTGGTTTCTAAACTTTCTCTAAAGTTTTTTCACTGAAATTCCAGGGGTTTGTCAGGCTACTTCTTTCCCAGGGCCACCGTCATCTCTGCAATTACCATAGAGTGTGGCCTATATAACAATCACTAGTAAATAACAAGGTCCCACAGACCATGGTTTTGAACACCACTGGGCAAAGCCCCATCTTTTTTTCCCCCCCTTACTTCAATCTTGTGTTATTAGTTTATAGAAATGTCCAGCAGAGGGTGGGGGCGATGTTGAGTGGCCAAGCAAGTTGGCTGCCTGAACATGGAGCTCCAGCCTCATAAAATCAGTCATCAGATTCAAATCGGTTTGTGGCCGTTTCTTTGGGAAATTATTTCCAGCTGGATATTGATAACGGATCAGAAGGGCTGTGGTTTCGTTTTTACCAAGATTCGGGATGTGTAAAAGGTACGGCGAGAGTAAAATCTGACGTTGCTGGCAACCAGGCAGCGTGGAACAAAGTGAGGCAAAAGAACGCACTGTTGAGGGGACCGCCCGCCCCCCCCTCGACTGCCGAGTTGACTTATCACACCAGCCCAGCCTTCTCCAGCAAGTGAAGGGCCCCCAAGGAACCTCTGACTTATCAGAGTTGCAGCCTGCCCGCAGTCCGGGCTAAGTGCGTGCGATCTGGACGATCATCAGAGGTCCTGTAAACAGCAAGGTTGGGGCGCCACGTGCCCCGTTCTCTTGTGCACCAAGGTGGTCGTGCCCATTGGTGGGCTTGTGGGCCATGGCAGCGCCAATCGGACGTTGCTCGGTGTCCTACTGCACACGAGGCACGAGTCTCCAATCCACAGGGCTTGTAGACAGAGGCTACTGGACACGACTGCATCACCCACACCCTGTGCGCCCACACCTGGAGGATCGGTGCATTAATCTGAGAACCGCCATTTGTGTGGTTTCGGCCCCGACAGTGTCCCGGTGCCGACCCTGCTAGACCCTCAACATAAGGAGGCAGCCACGAGCGACAGCGCACCCGCAATGAACATCCAACTCCGTGCCTGTGTAGAAGTCTGAAGCTGCGGGGCATATGTGCCTAGAACGGATTACATACACTCAGCCCAACAACGCTCTTTGTGGGTTCTGAACACAAGCAAGAAATTACTCTGCAACTTCCTCAATCTGTGATGGGGGCCCGGGCCACGCGACGTGGAGGTTTACCGGCATGGTTGCCCCACGGAGCATCTGCAGAAACAAGTGAGGCCTCTTTTCGGCCAGCGACGATGGGCGGCATTTATCAGGGCATGATGTGTGTGTATTCTCTCCACATTCAACGCCCTACCTACCTAAAGCCACACGCCGGATACACTACACAGACAGCGTTGTACCCAAGGCCCTATCAGGGCTGTGCTGGGTAGAGACCCTGTGCTACATGGGCGCGATCTGACGAGCCCCAACATAAACTGCCCATGCAAGCAGTCTGGGTGCGCCTGAGACAGACATCACCCTGATGCCCGCGGGGGCTACTGCGGAGTCTCCGCTGACACCTAGAGGTGCATACTAGTAATAAGTAGTAGTGAAGTGTACACACTACCAACTGGGGCCCAGCATAGATCCATCCTTGAAACGAGTGGTGTCCGCCTGTGTCCTCTCCCTGCTGAGTTGGCTGGGCTCCTACGGCACAGGCTGCAGGCTAAACACTGGACACAGGGCCCAGTGCCAGGCGGAGACATCCTGAAACCACAGTCAGAGCGCAGCAGATTGTCCATACATTGTTCGACAACTGCACCATCCTTACAGCCTCCTTAATGACAGCACCTCCCCAGTGGACATTTGAACTGACTCGAGAACCTATTGGAACCCGATAGGGTCGCGCTGGCACCTCAAGCCTGATTAGGTTGACTTGTCACTGGTGATCATCTGTAAAACACTTGAATAGTTGGGTGTGAAAAACAGGCTACTACAAAAGGGCAACTACACAGCGGCTCTAGTGGAGACAAGCAGCAAAGCTCCACGAATTGGATACAGTGCGGATATTTAGTTAAACCAGCATGACAAAGGGCCCTGGGTCCAAAAAGAAAGGCCCAATGGACACTTACACCAGCATCCCGGCCAAGAACTCTAATCCGGCTTAGGCTCCACCTGTAGATGAACAGCCCTTGGCGTCCCATACCGACAGAGATGACCACCTCCTTGTCGCAATGCAGAATGGCTTCATGGCGGTGAACGTGAAACTAGTTGATATTGTCTCCACCATAGGATCCCTGAAAGCTAAGCTTGAAAAGTAAGGGGCTCGCATCATGGAAGTTGAAACAAGGGTGAGTGAAACGGGAGAAAGTCACGAAGCATGATCGCAACATCGCACACCTGCAGCAAGAATTCAGCAAAGTCCAAAACAAACGTGATGACCTAGGATCGAGATTTCAGTGGAATAACATTGGATAGTCGGAATCCCGGAGGCGGACTGTAAAGGCCCATGGAACAATTTGTAGAAACCCTGTTAAAGAAACTTTTCAACTCCCACAGATTTTTGCAGCACTTCCTGGTAGGGAGAGCACAGCGGGTTTTGGCCCCAGTACCCAAACCAGGGCTCCACCCCCGTACTACGCAGGCCGAACTATCCCGATTTTGCTGCCAATGTACCGTCTATGTGCAAATCATTTGATCTTGTCAAAAAAATGGTTACGTATCGGCAAGTACAATACGCGCTGCTATACCTGGTGAAACTGCGCATACTACATAAAGGAAGGGCCCACTTCTTTGAGGATCCTGATGAGGCAACAGCGTACACCGAGTCCAAGATGTCCATACCACTACCGATAAGGGACCGTAAAGGCGGGGGTAGCTCCCCCGTAAACAACAACGGCAGGGACAATACGGAGAACAATTGACCCCCACCAGGTGCGTGGAACAAGTTACTTACCTGTAACTGTTGTTCTCCAGCATGGGTCTGGCATGGATTCACATGCTCATGAATATTCCCCGTCGTCAGGCTGGGAATCCTCGGTAAAGAAAAAACCAGTATCAGTTTCGTTTCTGATCTGTCTTTCGTAATAATAACCAATCACTGGTCTCTGCGTCATACTGACCACAGCCAATGACTGCCCTCTACCTAAGCACCGCCTCTGGCAGCCATCTTCAGATTTGGAAGCACGTGAAGTGGCAGTATGACCAAGTGAAGAGCCGCAGAGGGGTAGGCGGGAGGGTTCGCATGTGAATCCATGCCAGACCCATGCTGGAGAACAACAGTTACAGGTAAGTAACTTGTTCCTTCTCCAGCATGGTGTCTGGCATGGATTCACATGCTCATGAAGAGAATGCATTACTTACCGTAAAAGCATTTCTGATGGTTGTATCTGCTTAGATTCACATGCTGTGCATAGGTCCGACATCCAGTGGTCACTGCGGAGTATTGCATTTTGTTTTTCGTAGTCGAAAAGGGGACGTCGACAAGGCGTGTCTGTAACACTATCCCTATAGTGACGTGCGTTGTACCCACAATCCCTCACGCGTCGAGGTCCCTCTGTTTGTATTTTTCTGCCCTGAGGGAGCCTTATAGACGTGAGTGAGTACAGAAAAGAGAGATATAAAAGGAAGTCTATGTTCCTTCCATCCGAGCGGGGAGGAAGGGTGGGCGCATGTGAATCTAAGCAGATACAACCATCAGAAATGCTTTTACGGTAAGTAATGCATTCTCTTCTGATGTTTGTTAATCTGCTTAGAATCACATGCTGTGCATAGACTAGCGAGCAGTACCCGGAGTTGGCGGTGGGTTATGAGAAGGAACAGTAGAGAAAAGGTGTCGTAATACTGCCTGTCCCACCTGGGAGTCAGATCTAGAGTGTGTATCTAGACAGTAGTGTTTTGTAAAGGTGTGCACAGAACTCCAGGTAGCCGCTTTGCAGATGGACTCAAGGGGAACATTTGCAATGAATGCTATGGATGCCCCCGTGCCTCGAGTAGAGTGTGCTCTTGGCCTAAAGGGCAGTTCTCTCTTAGCAAGAGTATAGCAGAGAGTGATGCATTGAACAATCCATCTAGAAATAGTGGATTTTGAAACCGCATCTCCTTCTCTTCCTGCTGCCACCGAGACGAAGAACTGATTAGTCTTCCTCAGTGGTCTGGTTCTTTCCATGTAGAACATGACCGCTCTGCGTACATCTAGTGTGTGCAGAGTCCTTTCTCCCAAATTGGAAGGATTTTGAAAGAACGTTGGTAGTTCTATAGATTGGTTTACGTGGAATTTAGAAATAAATTTCGGAGCAAACCTAGGGTGAGTGCGTAGAACCACTTTATCTTTGTGAACTGTAACGAAGGGGTCTAGAATAGAAAGAGCCTGAAGTTCACTTACTCTCCTGATGGAGGTGATAGCTATTAAAAAAGCAGTTTTAAGCGTGAGGTGTTTAAGAGATGCTTTGTGCATGGGTTCGAATGGAGAGCCCATGAGTCTGGTAAGTACCACATTAAGGTCCCATCCGGGAGCTGGGTCAGCTATCGGGGGGTGTATTCTCTTTACTCCCTCCATGAAGGCCTTTATAACAGGGATCTTCCACCACGACACTTTGAGTTGGGAAGTGGTGTATGCAGAAAGTGCAGCTAGGTGGGCTTTAATGGAGTTAAACACTAGACCTGAATCCAATAGGTGGGTCAGGTATAGGACCACATGTGTGGGAGAGCAGTCAATAGGGTTGATGCTTTTACTCCTGCACCAGATGACAAATCTTTTCCACTTGCTAGAATAGCAGTGGCGAGTGTTCGGTTTTCTGGCTTCCCTGAGGATGTCCATGCATCTTTGCGGGAGTTGTAGATATCCGAACTCTATGATCTCAGGAGCCAAGCTGCTAAGTTCATGTTCTGGGGGCATGGATGCAGAGTCCTGCCTTTGTCCTGAGACAGCATGTTGTACGGGCAGGGGAGTTTTACTGGGGGGGATAGAGACATCTCCATCAAGTGAGCGAACCATGGTTGTCGTGCCCACATTGGGGCCACTAGTATCATGGTCACTTGTTCCTGGTGCATCTTGTGCACCACTCTGTTGAGAAGGGGAGTCGGGGGAAAAGCGTAAACAAATTTCCCTGACCATTGCATCGACAGACCGTTCCCCTTGGATTGGTTCTGGGGGTACCTGGAGGCGTAACTTAGGCATTGTGAGTTTTCCAGGGTTGCGAACAGGTCTATTTCTGGGAATCCCCATTGTGTGAAGACGTCGAAGACGATGTCTTCGTGCAGGCGCCATTCGTACTCTTCGGGCAGGGGGAAATCTCTGCTGAGACTGTCTGCCAGCAGATTGAGTTCCCCGGGTACATGTAGTGATAGTAGGAACATGTCCTGTTTGAGAGCCCACTTCCATATATTCTGGGCCAGCTTGGACAGGCCTGGAGAGTGGGTGCCCCCTTGCTTGTTGATGTAGTACATGGCTGTGGTGCTGTCTGTAAGGACCATTACTGTTTTGCCTTGTAGGTGTTCCTGGAAGGCTTTTAGCGCCTTGAACACAGCTAGTAGCTCCAGTAGATTTATGTGTTTGGATGCTACGTTCGGAGTCCACACTCCGTGAGCAGTCTGATGGGATAGGTGCGCCCCCCATCCTGTGAGGGATGCGTCTGTGGTTAGAGTGGCTTCCGCCGCGGGTGTGGCAAAGGGTTTCCCTTTTTCCATGTTTTCCTTTGTCCACCACCGTAGCGAGAGAATCAAGGCTTGCGAGACCACAACTAGATCCTCCCATAGTCCGCTGGCCTGACACCACTGGCTGTTGAGCCACTCTTGCATTGGGCGCAGGCGCGCGTGAGGTACCAAATAAATACACGACGCCATCATTCCTAGCAAGCGCATTGCTTTGCGTACCGTCACCTCTCGACCGGTCACATATTGAGGGATTTGAAACAGCATGTTTTGGACCCTCTCTTTGGAGGGGAAGACGAGGCCGTCCTTTGTTTGAATTAGAGCCCCTAGGAATTGCTTGATTTGACTGGGGTCTAAACTGGACTTCTTTTCGTTGATGGAGAAGCCCAACTGGAACAAAAGGTCTACTGTCTTTTGGGTATTGGAGAAGCATGTTTCGTAAGAATCCCCTGTTATGAGCCAGTCGTCGAGGTAAGGGTAAACTGGGATGGCCAACCTGCGCAGGTGGGCCGCTGCCACTGCCAGCACCTTCGTGAATACCCTTGGTGCTGATGCAATGCCGAAGGGTAGCACTTTGAACTGGTAGTATTTGCCCTCTATCATGAACCTGAGGTATTTTCTGTGCGCCGGCAACATTAAAATATGAAAGTATGCATCTTTCATGTCCAATGTTGTCATGTAATCTCCCTGAGAAAGCAGTGGGATTACTTCCTGTAAGGTTACCATACGAAACTTTTGGGGTTTGATAAACTTGTTCGCTGGGCGCAGATCTAATACAGGGCGCATGGTTAGATCCTTTTTGGGTACAAGGAAGTACACTGAATAAATACCTTCCGTTACCTGAGATAGAGGCACGACCTCTATGGCTCCTTTTTCCAGCAGTTGTTGTACTTCTTGGAGAAGGATGGCAAGATGTTCCGGTGTCATGCGACGTCCCCTCGGGGGTCTGTAGGATGGGGAACTGTTGAATTCGATACAGTATCCGTGGGCTACGGTGGAAAGTACCCAACGGTCTGACGTTATCTCCTCCCATGCAGAAAGAAAGGATGTTATCCGGCCCCCGACCGGTGTTGCATGGGAGGGGACGCGAATCTTCGCGTCATTTGGAGTTGTTGGGGGCTTGGGAGCCTCTGGGGGTGGATCCCCGACCTCTCCCTTTACCCCGGCGTTGGCCTCTTTGGCTGTACTGCCCACTATTGGTTTGGTAATTGGTGGCAGGGTATTGTTGATGCTGACTTTGTTGTTGTTGTTGGCGTTGGCCACGAAAAAAGCGTTTGTTGCCATAGCCGCGTCTGGCAGTGGGCTTAGAGATTTGGTCAAGAGTCTTGATAGTATCGAACTCTTTTTTAGCCATCTCTAGAGCTTCATCCACCGCTTTTCCGAAGAGGTTAGAGTCTTCCACAGGTTTATTTATTAAAGACGCCTGTGTCTCCGGTTTAAACCCTGAGTTGCGCAGCCATACATGGCGTTTTAGGAGTATTCCCTGCACCAGGGAACGTCCCGCTGTTTCTGCCGCGTCCAGAGAGTTCTTTACAATGCTCTGGTTCACCTGGGTTCCTTCGCCAATAGTTGAAAGTAGGCGTGTACATAAAGGCTCCGGTGCTTACTCGGCGTCCTTGCGCAGTTTGGCCCACTGCGCGTCTGCATAGCTAGCAAGCAAAGAATTGTTGTTCGCAATTCTTGCTGAGAAGGCAGCCGAGGAAGTTACTCTTTTTGCAAGGGCATAAAGCCTTTTGCCCTCCTTGTCAGGGGGTGCCTCACTGGTGGAAAGTGGTACCCCTGCCCTCTTTCTAGTATTAGATACTACTAGGGAATCCGGAATGGAATGTCCCCTAATGTAGAGCGGGTCTGAGGGAGAAGGAGTGAAAAGTTTTTCAATTCTCGGATTGACCCCTCTGATCAATGCGGGAGTGGCCAGCGAAGGGATGATTCTTCTCTTCACTGAAGCTAGGAGGGGAATGGTTTGGCTGACCGGGGGTTTCTCTTTAATTACTTTTTCCACAAAGTCTAATTCTGGAGAGAGCTCCCCAGTGTCCAGTTCGAAATGTGCTGCTGCTCTGCGCAACAGTGCATTGAAAGTGGGCTGATCGTCAATTGGAGACGTGTTCCTAACTGGTGAATTGTCAGGAGGATTTAGGTTTAGGACATCAATGTCGGAATATACTGATGGGGATTGCCAGGGGTGCGAAGGTCCTTCTTCAGTGTCTTCTCGGAAGCCTTCTTCTATAATGTCTGGCCTGTCTCCCAGACATTCCTCCTGGTTTTGTCCTTCTTCATCGTCCATGAAAACATCCTCCTCCTCCAAGTATTCTTCCTCCCCAGTGAGGTCGTATAGGTTATGGAAGTCTGAGGCTGTGTCCACCTGGGGATCGACTAGCCTCGGATTTTTGGCCCTGGGGTCCTCCTGAGGCCCTTCTCTAGTCCTCTTGGGAGTTTGAGAGGTCTGGGTATTTATAAACCTTTCCATCCTCTCCATACAGAGGTGGAGTCTTTCCATGGTTTCATGGGGTACCCCAGAGCGGTCTGGCGGGGGAAAAATAGTCATCTAGCTGGAAATGGCTCGACCTCTCCCAAAGCGTCGAGGAAAGTGTCCCGTCGCCCTCCGAAAAACCTTCAGGTGTGCTGGGTGACCCCCCGACTGAAGGGGGTAGTCCCTGCCTTTCTTCGGGCTTTTTCGGCGTGTCTTTCGACTTATGCGTAGCGCTCGACGTGTTCTTCGGCGTACGCTTCTGGGCGTCGGCTACAGCGATCCTCGCCAAGCTTTCGGCGACTCGTTTGTCGGCGACTCGTTTGTCGGCGGAAGCTTGCGTTTTCGACGCTATGGGTGTCGAACGCTGTACGGCGGTATGCGCCTTCTGTTGATGCGCGCCGGCCGATGGTTTGGGGGCGGCGCACTTATTTGCCGAAAGCCCAGTCGCTGGTCGCGGCTGCGGTTGCGAGAGGGGCTTCGAACCCGAACGGTCCGAGGAGGCCGCCGGTGGAACCTGCGTCTCCTTGGGCGCCGAAGCTCTTTTCGTCTTAGACGAAGAAGAGCCATGGGTTGTGTGCTTATGTGAGTCTTTGTGTGCGTCAGTGTCGCCGGGGTGTTCATCCCCATAAGCAGGGCGTGAGCCGAGCCCGTCGGGGCCGGGGACAGACGACAAAGCGCTCCTTAGAGGGGGTTTCGACTTCCGTAGCGGAGGTCGTGTTATCGCGTTCCTCGTCACTGTCGGTGGTAGCAGCGGCGGGTGAACCTTCGGCCTTCGACATCGCGTAGGCCGCCCACCTTTTAACCCTACGGTCTTTTAGAGTTTTAGGCTTAAGAAGCCGCGCAACCTTCCTCCTTGTGATCGAGGGGCAAGCAGCGGTTACACCGTGAATGCTTGTCCTTCCAAGTGAATTTGCCTTTGCAAAGCGGGCAAAACCTAAAGGGTGTCCTCTCCATAGCCGAGGCAATAAATCGCGATAAGCACCCCAAGGGAAAGGAAGGGGAAAGGGAAAGGCATTCTCAGAAAAGACCCAGAGATGTCCCACGACCCCACTCTCCCTACTGTATATGGCCTGCGAGGCCAGGCCACGTGTTCGGCAGCGCCGAAGGATTTCCTCCGCTCGACCCTCCGTCGAAGATTTTGCTCGGCGGAGAACAGCTTACAACTGCGTCGAGGGAGGGATTATTAATATTATGTGAAAAAAACGACCAAAGGTCGAGGAGTTGCAATGTCTCTCGAGGAGCTCCGCGTGAAGGCGACCAGAAGCTGGGCGGAAAAAAACAATCTGAGGGACCTCGACGCGTGAGGGATTGTGGGTACAACGCACGTCACTATAGGGATAGTGTTACAGACACGCCTTGTCGACGTCCCCTTTTCGACTACGAAAAACAAAATGCAATACTCCGCAGTGACCACTGGATGTCGGACCTATGCACAGCATGTGATTCTAAGCAGATTAACAAACATCAGAATAAAGAATACCTAGCAGTACACACATGCACAACCACGGGAGGTGGCAAAGGCTCAACATTAAGCATTACATCAAACCCAACATTAAGCATCTTACCTCCTCACCAGGCTCACCTCAGGCGAACAGGTTGCGCAGCCCTGCTTGGCCGACCCTGGACTCCTCCCTGGAATCCCGATCGACGCAGTAGAATTTCGTGAAGGTGTGCGTCGACCTCCACGTAGCAGCCCTGCATATGTCCAGCAGGGGCACACCAGAAAGGAACGCCGTGGTGGCTGCGATCGCTCTGGTGGAATGGGCTCTCGGACGGCCAGGCAGCGGTCGGTTTGCCAACCGATGACAGTACATGATACAGCCGGAGAGCCATCTGGAAATGGAAGCCTTCGAGAGAGCCTTCCCCTGATTGACAGGTCCAAAATTCACAAAGAGTTGTGACGTCTTCCGAAAACACTTTGTGCGGTCCACGTACAACTTCAGCGCTCTAGCCACATCCAGCGAGTGCAAAGTCCTCTCAGCCGGCGACGAAGGCGACGGGAAGAACACAGGCAACACCAAGGGTTCGTTGAGATGGAAGTCCGACGGTACCTTGGGCATGAAGGATAGGTGCGTCCTGAGCACTACCCTCGTGTCGTGAAAAGTCAAGTACAGGGCTTTGCAGGAAAGGGCCTGGATCTCTCCCACCCGTCGTGCGGAGGTGATGGCCACAAGAAACGCTGTTTTCAACGACAGAAACTTCAACGGGGCCGAGTGCAGAGGCTCGAACGGAGGTCCCATGAGCTTGGTCAGCACCACGTTGAGCTCCCACGCCGGCGCCGGAGCCTTCACCGGCGGGAACGATCTGAACAGTCCCTTCATGAACTCTTTCACCAGACGATGAGACCACAAGGACGTCCGGCCTGTGGTCCTGGTGTATCGGGAGATCGCAGCAAGATGAATCTTGATGGAAGCGTGTGCCAGTCCAGCTTTGGCCAGCGTCAGCAGGTACGGCAGTACCTGGGAGGCCGTAATCTGTAGAGGGTTAATCTTCTGTGCGTGGCACCAGACGGAGAACCTCTTCCATTTGTGTCCGTAGCATTTAAGAGACGAGGACGCCCTGGCCTTTGCAAGAACCTCTGCAGTCGGCCGGTATGTCGTATCCTCCAAACTCTAGCGCTGCAGGAGCCAGGCCTGCAAGTTCAGTGATTTCGGGTCGTGGTGGAGGATGGCGCCTCCTTCCCTGGAGAGTAGATCCGCGTCCACCAGCAGCCTGATTGGCGGGGACGCTGATAAGTCCAGAAGGTCCGGGAACCATATCTGCCTCGGCCACGCAGGTGCGACGAGGATCATCCTGCACCGTGACCTCTTGAGCTGGTTGACGAGCCGGATTAGCAGTGGCAAAGGAGGGAACGCATAGAGGAACAGGCCCTCCCAGGGGAACGAGAAAGCATCGCCTTGCTCCTCGCCTGGGGAAACCTGCTGGCGAACCTCCGGCACTTGGAGTTCGTCGCCGTCGCGAACAGGTCGATCTGGGGTGTGCCCCACCGTCGGAAGAGGCGATCCACTAGATCCTGCCGTAGTTCCCACTCGTGGCACGAGCGCAGCTCCCTGCTGAGTGAGTCGGCGATGGTGTTTTTTATCCCTGCCAGATGAAACGGCACCAGAAACATCCTTTGGGCGACGGCCCAATGCCACAGGTCCTGCGCCTCCTTGGACAGTGCTGGGGACCTGGTTCCGCCCTGTTTCCTGATGTAAAACATGGTGGTGGTGTTGTCGGTGAAGACCCTCACCACCTTGCCCTTGAGGGACGGAAGGAAGGACCTGAGGGCCCAGAACACTGCACGGAGCTCCAGGACGTTGATATGGAGGGACGTCTCCGTCGGGAGCCAGAGGCCTCTCGCGTGCAGATTATCGGTGTGCGCTCCCCACCCTTCCAGGGAGGCATCCGTGGTCACTGTCTCCTGGTGGTCTGGGGTCTGGAAGTCCATGCCCGCCGTCAGATGCGCGCGGGTGCCCCACCACCGGACCGCTCGGCGGAAACTCTCGTCGAGTGTGATCCTCTCCTCAAAGCCACCCGTCGTTTGGATCCAGCGCGCGTCCAGGAACTCCTGCAACGGGCGCATCCGGAGCCTGCACATGGGAATGAGGTAGATGCAAGAAGACATCATTCCGAGGAGGGACTTGATGGATCTCACCTTGGCCGCGTCGGAAACCAACATCCGCTGTACCTTGCCCAGGATGGACCTGGTCCTTTCCTCCGACGGGGAGGCCAGAAGGGACACTGTGTCGAGCTTCGCTCCCAGAAACAGTGTGTTTTGCGCAGGTACCAGGTGGGACTTGGCGTAGTTCACGGAGAATCCCAGGTCCGTGAGAAGTTGGACGGTCCTTGCCGTGTGCTCCACGGCGAGCTCCCTCGTCTTGGCTCGGATGAGCCAGTCGTCCAGGTAGGGGTAGACGTGGATCCCCTCGCGGCGCAGCTGCGCCGCCACCGGTGCAAGGCACTTGGTAAATACCCTGGATGCCGACCGTAGTCCGAAGGGGAGGGCTTTGAACTGGTAGTGACGCCCTTGGACCACAAACCTGAGGAATTTTCGGTGCCCCTTTAGGATGGGAATATGGAAGTAGGCATCCTCCAAATCCAACGACGACAGGAAGTCTCCTTCCTCCAGCTGACCCAGGACGTGCTGGAGGGTGACCAGTTGACCAGTTGATAAACTTGTTCAGACGTCGCAGGTCTAGGGTGGGGCGCCATCCTCCCGTCTTCTTCCTCACGAGGAAGTATCTCGAGTAAACTCCGGAGCCCCGAAGCCTCTTTGGGACGAGTTCGATGGCGCCCTTCCTGAGCAACGCCTTTACCTCCAGGAGAAGCTGCGGGACGTGAAGCTCTTTCCTGGCCACGGGGGGGACGCGCGGACACCTTCTTTGAAACTCAAGCGCGTGGCCCCGGGCTAAGGCGTCCAGCACCCAACGGTCGGTGGAGATGGACTCCCACACGCTGACGAAGCCCGCCAGCCGGCCTCCCACCGGGGTGCTTCGGTGGGGGCCCGACCCCACGGCCGGTTCAATCTTGTTTCGACGAGGCTTTGCCGCCTTGACCTCCTTGGCGACGACGGCGGGGTCCGCCAGACTTGCCTCGTCCTCTGTAGGCCTCCTGAGACGACGAGCGGGCCGCTTGACGGTAGGTAGAGAAACCGCCGCCGGAACCTTTGGAGGCGCCCTTGCCTCCACTGTTCTGAAAGGGCGTCCGTCGTTGCTGCAGAACCCCAAGGGCCCGGGCCGTCTCAGTGTCCGCTTTAATGGCCTGGAGGGAATCGTCCACTGTTTTCCCAAACAGGTTGTTCCCATCGAACGGCATGTCCAGGACTCTGGTCTGTACGTCTTGACGGAAGTCCGTAGCCTTGAGCCATCCACGCCGCCTAAGGCACACGCCGTTGCCCAACTGGCGAAACCCAGTGTCGGCGATGTCCGTCGCAATAGTGATGGCGTGGTCCGACGCCACCTCACCTTCCTGTAGGATCTCCAGGGCATCCGCCCTCTTGTCGTCCGGTAGGAAGTCCAGCAGGGGAGCCAGTTTGTACCATAGCTCCCTGTCGTAGCGGGCCACGATAGCCAAGGCGTTGGCCGCTTTAATCGTCGTCGCTGCCGACGAGATAACCCTGCGTCCCATAGCGTCCAATTTCTTTCCCTCGCCGTCCGGTGGGGAAGTTGATGTGGAGGCCGCACGCCCCCCCGCTTTCTTCCTGGCCGCCGCGGAGATGACGGAGTCCGGGGTAGGCTGCGCCCGGAGGCACAGGGGGGCCGCGTCCGGGACCCGGTACTTCTTCTCGTACCGGTCTCTTCTAGCTGGCGTCGTGGAAGGGTTCTTGAGGAGGGCAAGGCCCTCATCCCAAATGTCGTCCAGTAGAGGCACCGCGAGGACCGTCTTCCTCTTGGCCTCGCGCCGTTGATAAAGGAATCCTTCCTTTTTCTTCTCCTCAGGGCAGAGTTGGAAAAGCTCGGATGCCCTGGCGATCATGGAGTGGAACGATACAATCTCGTCGGGCGGAGAAGCCCTGGTGGGAGGTGACGACGGGAGATCCTCGTCGTATACCTCGTCGTCCGTACCCGTCGCTGCCGTGTCAGTCCCCGTATCATCCCCTCGGGTGGACGGGGAGGAGGGCTGGACGGGTCGCGACGGCTGAAAAGGAGGTGGAGGGTGAATCCTTCTCTTCTTGGGCGGGGGAACACCAGAAGGTCCCGGTTCAGGATCCCCCGACGAGAGAGGTTCCTCCGTCGGCAACGGTAGTCTCGTCCTTACCTCTGCTCGTGGCTGAAGGTGCCGGGGAGGGTGCGCCCTGCCTGGCGCCCGTAGAGCCCGACCATTCGGCGCTCCCGGCGCCAGCGGACTCGCGGTGCTTGGCCTTGTGTTGGACCCCCGTCGCCGGGGCGTCCTCAAAGGTCTTAGAAGACCGCTCGGATTTCTTCCTCTTCTTCTCGCCCAACGGGTTCTTCCCTTCCAGCCAGTTGGCGAGGCGTTGGTGGCGGTCCTTCATGGTCCGCTCCGACATATTGCCGCAAAACGCACAGTCCTTCTCCACGTGCGTCTTGTCCTCATGCAAGCAGTAGAGACAAAAGGAGTGTTCGTCCTCCTTAAAGACCTTCTGCAGCTGGCATCCAGGGCAGACCCTGAACAGCTTTCCGGGCGTCGAGCTTCCCTTCTCCTGGGCCATGTCCGGGCCTGAGAAGCTTCTGGAGTCCTCCAAAACGTAGCTCGACGAAATCTTCACCCTTGAGGGGCGCAGACGAATCCGACACGGGTCCCCGTTGATCGGATGGAGAGTCGGTGGAGCTTGAGGCTCTTTTGACCGGAAAAAACGAAGTTTCGAGAAAAAATAGCACTAACGCTCGACAGCAATAGCACGAGGATCCCAACACATGAACGTGCGGTAAACATCTGAAGATGGCTGCCAGAGGCGGTGCTTAGGTAGAGGGCAGTCATTGGCTGTGGTCAGTATGACGCAGAGACCAGTGATTGGTTATTATTACGAAAGACAGATCAGAAACGAAACTGATACTGGTTTTTTCTTTACCGAGGATTCCCAGCCTGACGACGGGGAATATTCATGAGCATGTGAATCCATGCCAGACCCCATGCTGGAGAATGTGCTTTAACTACGCAATGCTTATGGGCACAGGCAATTCATGCCACGGGGCTGGTGGCGGGAAGGCAGCCATCTGAGTAGCTCCACAGACTACACACAGTGCACCCCAAGAGTTATCTCAGAAAGTTACGTTACTGTGTGGGTGTCGTTGGTTGGGGGGGATGAGGCAGTTTACAATTGCGAATGGTTGGCGCACATGAACTTGTTTATTACAGTTCATAAGTTTGAGTTAAAAAAAAAACAGTGCCGACTGCTTCTTGCTAGCGTATTACAGACACATTCAGGGGCTAGCCCGGCAGCATTTGGGCTTTACTTGAATACACCTCAGCCATGTCAGGGTCGAACATAACATTCGTATCATGGAACATCCGTGTGCTAAACCTCCCTATTAAGGCGCGTAAGGTTGCTGCATACATAAACCGGCAGGCCGCTAAGGTGGTGATGTTGCAGGAGACGCAAACCCAGTGGGCTATTAACGACTCGTTTGCTAAAACATGGGGCTCACAACGCGGCTACACCAACTACTTGTCACAGTCCCCGGGGGGAGGGGGGAGTGATTACATGAATACATTGCTCCTTACCTTTCAAGGAAAACAAACGTAGAGTAGACATTCGGGGCATGTATGTTACCCTATGGGGCGAACTGGTGGGAGCTGCCACAACTTTAATAAACACATATGGCCCGAACGTCAATGACTTGAGTTCTATGGCCAGATCTTGGACATTTTACGTGGGAACCCCCACAAACTCTTCATCCGGGGAATGGACTGCAATCTGATATTAGACTGTATCTTGGACAGGTCCAGGACCACACAGCGGGAGTTGACCAGTGCAGGCCAGATATTATTAAATATAACGAAACATCTTGGCTTGTTGGATGTATTGCGTGGGCGCAACCCAACCACACGCGAGTACACATACTACTCAGAAGCTTGTGATGCACACTCGAGAATAGATTACTGGCTAATTCCTACCTAAGCCATTGAACAAGTAGTGGATTGCAGTATCCTCCCCCGTATGATATCAGACCATTCCCCCAAAATTCTCACACTGGAATGGAGCGGCAAGGCCACCCCACACCCACTTTGGTGCATGCCCCCATCATGCCTGGCAGACACAGTTTCTCTCGAGACGCTGCATAGCAGGACAGTGGACTTTTTCCAAAGAAATGACAAAACTGTCCAACAGCATAGCACGGTCTGGAAGGCCTACAACATGTGGATTGAGGGGGGGGGGGTGTTAGGGAGAATTCTCATAAATGTGCCAATTCCCTTCAACTTAGAGACCCTCCAGCAACTTTGCTGGATTTTGAGGACTGGATTTATGAGGACTGGATTTATTTACCTGGAAAGAGTGTGAGCTTGTTTTCCCACTCATGTATTTTGATGTGAGTTTTACTCTTGTGTTGTTTGATTATGGAGTTTTAGATAACGCTATAGGCATCATCTTTTCATGTGTGTTGCACAGCACCCTCAGTGCAGTGACACAGGGATATCTTTGAGACTTCCAAAAGGTTTAAATACCTTCTCTGAGATAAACTACTGTTTCCCAGAGAATGTAAGGTTAAATTGAAATTCCTAGACCCAGGCCACACTATCTTCCTATAGAGTGCTGCAGGGTTACCTAGTATCCTGTGTCTAGAAACTCATGCAGCAGTGAAATGCTACCCTTTCCTATCGAAATGGCTGGTGGCAGTGGTTTTACAACGAACTACCATGATTTTTCCCGACCGCGAACACCAGTAGCTAAAAATCCCGGGAGCCATGTTTTTCAAGATGGCGCCTTAAGCCACTTTGTTTAAACAGGTCCCAGTCTTCTTTTTCCACCATTTCGTTTTGGAAAGGTTCTTCTACAGTTTGTCGCTGCGTGCCAAACCAGGTTTGGTTCCTTTGTTCCTATGCCTTTGGCAGGCTTCAGGACTGAAGACCGCCTCTGGCACCTGAGTGTCTGGGGTGGGAAGGAATTGAGGGAGGTGCCCGAAACTTCCTGTGCTTAGTCTCCTAGGAGACCCAAATCCACTCTGGCGTGATTGGCTGGCTGACTGTCCGGCAAGGACTGCCACCCTGCTGGGTGAGTGACAGCTAGGCTGGAATGAAAGGGAGAAGAAACTGTTTAAAAGGCGAGTCTCTCGCGATTCCAAGATGGCCGCCGACACCAGGTAGACGTGTGTCGACGGCGCTCCAGAGCCTCCAACTCATTTAAGTGGTTCAACCAACCCTTGGGAGCCGAGGAACTCAGGATAACAGCGGCCGGCGCCCTCCAGCACCCCCGACCACTCGTAGCTGCCACTTCGCCCAGCAGGAGCAGGGGAAAATACCACGGCGCGCGCCAGAGGGCCGCGGGCGAAGGGAGACACTTCAGGCCTACTGGGTGGAGCGGGAGAGAGGGCGCTCCAGGCGAGGCGAGATCGCAGCCCCGTCCTGTCCTCACGCCGGGGGACGATGTGGCTGCCTGAGCCGGGGAGGAGGTGGAGGAGACCCCGGGAAAGGAGGCACCTCCGGGACGCACCGGTGGACCTGATATCGGCCCGGCGGCAGAGCCTCGGATCGGGGGGGCCCGCGCAAGCCTTCCAGAGTGGTGGTGAGCTCCGGGCAGTGGCCCCGCCCACAAAGTGCAGCAGGGCCCCGGGGCGGCGAGAGGATACTACCGAAGCAGTGCGGTGAGCGGCGAAGGGAGCAGGGCCCTGGCGACATTTGCGCCGGGCTGCGGGGCTGGCGTCGGTGTCCCGCGCGGCCTCACGGAGATACTGCCCTACTACACGTAACCCCGACAGGCAGCGTCAAGCACGGCAAGGCCGGGGACTCAGGCCTGGTCGGGAACAGCGAGGCAATGAACTCCGAACCGGGCGGGGGACACTCCCTGGGAAGGCAGGACTGGGGGGGGAACCCCCAACCTCCGAGCTACAAATATGGCGGCTAAAAACAAGGACAAGGCCAATAAGGGCGGCCAGTATCAGCCGGACGCCTCAAGCCCCATCAGCAAGCAAGGATACAACTTAGGAACGCAGGGCCCAACAGGAGGCGGAGGGTAGGGGGTGGAGGGTTTGGGGGAATACGGAGCAGGCGCACGGCGAGGCCCTCGAAGCGTCCGCCCAGATCTCACGCCAGGACCTGCACGGGGAGCTGCTCTCATTCCAAGCATCTTTGGGAAAAACCTTTCAAGAGCAATTTCAACTAATAAGATCCGACATTAACCAAGCGCTGGCTGAAATCAAGCAGGAAGTGGGTCAACTGGGGGAGAGAACAGACATAGTCGAAAAAGGCCTGCAGGAGATCGGCAGAGAGACCACGGAGAACAGCGAAGCTATCGAGAGGCTCGACATGGCGACGCGGAACCTGGAAATACGAATGGAAGACATGGAAAACAGGTCTCGACGGATCAACATCAGGTTGAAGCTCCTGCCGGAGACGGTGCAAGATAGGGACCTGAAGGAACGATTCAAGGAATCTTCGCTGAACTATTGGGCGAGTCCTCACCGGATCGAACTGGACAGGGTTCACAGAGTGGGTTTCATCAATAGGAACCCGAAATCTAGACCACAAGACGCGTTATCGGCGTTTACAAGATATACTCAAAAAGAGGCAGTACTCAAGGCCGCTAGACAAAAAGAGCCGATATCCTTTAACGGCCAACGTATCGAGCTGTACCAGGATCTCGCCAGCTGCACCTTGCTCAAGAGGTGACAATGGAGTCCCCTTACCCTGAAGCTCAAAGTAAAGGGGATCAGATATAAGTGGACCTTCCCGTTTGGACTTGTATTCGATTGGGCTGGTTCTCAGAAGCGGATAACCACGATGCAGGAAGGTGCGGACCTACTTCAACTTGAACTGAACCAAGAACTGAGCAGCCCCTCGGAGGCTAAGAGTGGTGCCCGAGCCAGGCCATGGGAATGGGAATGGCCGCTGGTCGGGCGGGGAAAAGGAGAAGGCCCGTGCGGCGGAGGTCCCCTGGGAAGGGAACTGATGCGGAGCCAGCAGCGGTGGAGCGAGCCGGACCAGAGGAGAACTAATTGGGTACTTCAATAATTTCAGGGGGTGGTGGACACAAAGGCACTTTTGTATACAAGGAGGGGAGAGGGTGCTAAGAGCAAACATCATGGGATCATCAAGGGCAAGGAAGCCTAGCGGGGTGTGGGGGGGAGGAGGAACGCGGGAGGACCAAGTTTTAAGGTCATTAGGAGTTGGGGGGGGGGGGAGAGAGGAGGGCGGGATCCTCAGGTGCTGCACGAGGGACGAACTAGAAGTGGCCCACGCACCCGGGCCACAGGCATGGGGCAAATGAGTGGGATTTGAGAACTGTCGAAGGGTCTTGAACGGCGGGGACAATTGTCTAACTACAATTCAAGTGGGTAAAGCACAATGTTAGGAGCCTAAATACCCCGCTGAAAAGGAAAAAGCTGGAACAATTTACGAAGCGGGGAAAACCAGACTTTCTGGGATTACAAGAGACACCTGCTTCGCAAGGACCAGAGTCGCTTAAGGCTAAGAGGGTTTGATCAGGTGTTTCAGGCGTCTGGTCCCACGAAATCTAGGGGGTGGCGCTGGCCATCAGGGGCACAGTGAACTTCTGCTTAGAAGACACCCTAAGGGACAAAGAGGGTAGGTTTATTGTGGTAAAAGGCACAATTGCGGAAGAATCGTACACAATAGGGGTGATTTATGCGCCCATCACAGGACAAGACCCATTCCTCTGCGATCCCATGGGGAAAATAGGTGGCTGGGCAAGAGGCCAGATAATCATAATGGGGGAGCTGAATATAGCTTGGAACAAGATTAAAGACAGGTCAGGAGGGACCAAAAGCCGTGGGGGAGGGGCAGTAGCCTCAGCGGAACTCCGGGACAAAGTGGAGAGCATAGGGCTGAGGGATGTCTGGGGGGGATGAGCAGGGCTACACATTCCTTTCTGAAGTTCATGGGACCCAGTCCAGAATTGACTACATCTGGATCTCGGCCAACCTGGTGGGTAAGGTAAAAGAGAGAGGTTGGGCCCATGGGAATAGCAGACCATATAATATTGTCAATGCAGCTGGAATTGGGAAAGAGGAGGAGGGAGCTGTGGGGCTGGAAATACCCGGAACATCTACTGAGGGACCCTGTGGTAAGAGAGGAGATAGAGGGCAAGATGAGAGTTCGACAACAACAAGAGAGGGGACACGAGGGAAGATACAAGATGGGACACATTTAAGA
This sequence comes from Ambystoma mexicanum, assembly GCF_040938575.1. Taxonomy (NCBI): domain Eukaryota; kingdom Metazoa; phylum Chordata; class Amphibia; order Caudata; family Ambystomatidae; genus Ambystoma; species Ambystoma mexicanum. Next base: position 322,912,703 of record NC_090935.1, read on the forward strand.
CCACACTGAGGGGGGAAATTATAGCAGCTAGGGCACAGAGACAAAAACGGCTACAGGCCTTGGAGTCCCGGCTGGAAGCGGAAGTTGAGGAAGCGAGAGGCAGGGTAGCGGCGAACCCCAGCAGGATTAACCAGAAGGACTACAGGAGGGCAATAGGACAACTGGGGATCCTTAGGACCAAAAAAATCGGAGGGGGCCATGCTTTTGGTGAGGCAAAAATTCTATGCAAGAGGGAATAAGGCGGATGCCCTGCTAGCTCGCCTCCTTTGGGGAGCGGCCTCCAGAAACAAAATCATGGTGCTAAACTCAGAAAAGGGGGAAAGGGTTACCCGAATAGAAGACATCCAAGAGGCCATGGCTGTTTTTTACGAGACCTTATACGCTTCACAGCACCCCTGCGGCCAAGCTCAAGAGAAATTCCTGGAAAGGGTTAACTTACGTAAAATCGAGAGGGATGCCCAGATTAGTCTACAACAAAAGATAACGGAGGAGGAGGTGAGGGGGGTTATTCGGAAGCTGCCGCGGGCAAGGCCCCCGGCCCCGATGGGTACACTGCGTCCTTTTATAAGACCTATGCGGGCGTGCTGGTTCCACACCTGACCTACCTTTTCAACTCCTTTTTGGATAGTGGGCAAATCACCCCGTCCATGAAAGAAGCCAAGGTCTCCCTGATTTTGAAGGAGGGCAAGGACCCCCTTGAAAGATCCTCCTGTAGGCCAATAGCGCTCATTAACGTAGACGCAAAGATCTACATTAAGATCCTGGCGAACAGGCTCGAGGGGCTCCTCAGGACCAGGCAGGATTCGTAAAGGGGAGGCAGACAGCGGATATCAGAAGGGTGGCCCACCTGGTGGAAAAGGCAGAAAAGACTCGCACACCGGCAGCGCTCCTATCCCTAGATGCTGAAAAAGCGTTCGACCTGGTGGAGTGGTCCTTCATCTTTAAAACCATGGAGAAGATGGGGTTGGGAGGTGCTTATTTACAGATGGTCAAGGCGAACTATGAGGGCCCACAAGCGAGGGTGGTGGTAAACGGGTTTCTAACTAGACCATTCCAACTCCAAAGAGGAACAAAACAGGGATGTCCCCTATCACCCCTGCTATATGCAATTTACCTGGAGCCCCTCCTACAGGCAATACGAGAATCGGAAGGAATACAGAGAATACCGTTTGGAGGCAGGCACCACAAGGTGGCGGCCTTTGCAGACGACATGTCGCTCGCCCTGACCAATCCCATGGAGTCGAGCACACAAGCTAGGTTATTGCTAGAAGACTTTGGGGAAGCATCCGGACTACGCATTAACATGCACAAGTCCGAATTGATGGACCTAACATTGGCAAGGGAAGAGAGGGAGGAGCTAAAGGGGACGACGCCCTTTGCCTGGCAACCGGGGGGAATCACGTACCTGGGGGTGAGAATCACTCTGGCTTTGAGCGGATGGTACGCAGCAAACTACCCCCCTCCCCCCACTCCTGCAAAGAATTAAGAAAGATCTCCGTAAGTGGCGGAACTTGCATATCTCCTGGTTGGGGAGGCTAGAGGCACTTAAAATGGTTACCCTGCCGAGGCTGGTTTACCTCTTCCAAGCTATCCCTCAAGCAGTCCCAGCTAGCTTCTTCAGGGAGCTCCAGGTAATAACAAACGACTTCATATGGGAGGGAAAAAGGGCAAGGGTGAGTAGGATGCAACTTATGGCCCCAAGAAAAGGGGGGGGCTAGCTCTTCCCAGCTTCCGTCAATACTACGAAGCAACCCAACTAAGGATGATCAGGGAATGGCTGCGGGGGGAGGGGGGTAGGAAAACACTAGGTTCAGATGGATAGAGCGGTTACGCAACACGAACTGGGAGAAGTTCTGTTGCTACCCAGACAGCATCGCCCGGGCCATATGTACCTTAGCTCGATCACTAAACTAGTGGCAGATAACTGGGACAGACTGGTCCAACGGAAGGACATTAAAACCTTCCCGTCCCCTTTCACCCCCAGCTTCAATAATAAAAACTTCACCCCCGGGTTGGAAAAAGGGGCATTCCGGAACTGTCGGGAGGGGGGTTGCCGTTGGATGCGGGACATGTTTATAGAAGGGGAGATCAGTTCTTTTGTAGATTGTAAAAAGGATTTCGCACTTGGGGAGGGCGAACGACTGAGATACTCACAACTTCGACACTGGCTTCTACACCCCATAAATAAAGAGGCGGCCACTAGATCACCGACCCCTTTTGAAAAATTCCTGATGACCAATGACGGCTCGAAAGGCCTTATTTAGCAGCTTTACAAGATCTTGGATGAGGCTACCCCGAGGCCGCAATGGGCATACATGGGAAGGTGGGAAAAAATTCTGGGCAGGGAAATAGAGAAGACAGAGTGGGAAAATCTTTGGAGGAAGATCCCCAAACTAGCGAGAGCCTCACAAACCTGGGAGGCCTGGTATAGGATATTATATGGGTGGCACTATACCCCAGCTCGGCTACGCAGGATCTACCCAGACTCATCGGGAACTTGCTGGAGGGGTTGCGGCCAGGAGGGCACTGCGGAACACATTTGGTGACGATGCCCAAAAATAGTCCCGTTCTGGGGAGACATCAAGCAGGCGATAGAACAAGTGTTTGGGGCAGAGGGAGGTATACCCCCAGAATGGTCACTACTAGGCTTGAGGCCAGCAGAAGGGCCGACGGGCTCGAGGGGCAGGGAAAGAGCGAGGGTGATGCTCACTCTGGCAGCAATGACAATCATAGCCCAGAAATGGAAGAGTTCGATCAGACCAACGTTTCAAGACTGGCTGCGTAATGTGTGGGAGATAGTAGCGATGGAATGAGCCTCCTATGCAATGAAAAACACAATACAAAAATTTGCGTGCGAGTGGGGTGAGGTCCTTTCCTTTCTCAGAGACTATTTCAGGATTGGATGGCGCCCGCAACGTTTAAGACTTCTGGACCTGGAATAACCACGACTAGACACTTTCTGGTGACAGGGAGCTACGGAGACTTTGGAACAGCACCTGGGGTACGGGGGAAGCGAGGGAGGGGGGGAGTTATGGGGATTGCGAATGTTGTTGGAAAATTCAATAAAGAGAATTAAAAACAAAAAAAAGGCGAGTCTCTTGGACTGGAAAGCAGAGTCGACCAATGGAACGAAAGAACCGAAGAAGAGCTGGAAGAGGGCGGCTGCTGCAACTCCTGGACCGTTGGTTTGCCCGGTAAAGCCCTGCTGCAGGTCCGAATTGCCAAGTTCATCTCGACAGAGAAGCCCCTTCAAGGACTGCTTCTTCCTTTGAGTTGGTGGGGCCAATCAACTCATAAATCACCTGGATACCATTCTCTGAGCTGGTTAGGATTAGCTTGTGTGCTTGACGACAGCTACTCGTACTGAAGATCTTCCATTTTGCCAGCTTGTTTGACCAGTCCCCGTGCAGTGCAGGAGTCCGACGTCCTACCTCTTGTCCCCACAATTGAGGCTCAGCAACAGCGAGATCTGCAGGAACTGCCAGGAACCAACGTCTTCAGCTGCATCTTTTCTTCATATTAAGGTACTGTGCCAACCAGATTGAGAGAACTTACCTCGCACGGTGAACATTTGTGAAACTTGCCCAACCTGCAGGCCTAATCGGCTTGTGACCCAACATATTCTTTTTCATACAAACTACTTCTGAGAACTTTGGCAAAGACTTTACCATTTACTACAAGAACTGCTCTTTCCTATCCAAGAAACTAGCCGATTGACTTTGGCCTAGGCCTATTGAACTGAATCGAGTCCTCTAGTGAACTGAAACTATTTGCACTGCTTAAGGAAGTATTTGTGGTACATTTTATTAACTTTTGACTTTTTACTCCCATTCAAGGTAACTGAAATGCCATTTTGCTCCTATTTCAGGGGAGCCTAATTTACACAAACTTATTGGTTTGGTATTGAAGGGTATTTGTGTATGATATTAAGTTGCCTCCTTCTAGTGGATGCTTTCTAAATGACTGTGCAATAAACAAGAAAACTTGAGTGTAGGTGTTTACCTGAACCTCCGTGATTGTAAGACCTCTACATCCTTTTACTGCTCACATTCCCTCTTGAGATAAGCCTGGCTGCTCAGCTCACTACCAAAAACTCTGTAGTACAGACTTACACCAAAGGTTGGTTTTACTTACACCTGTAGTCCTAGTTGTATGTGGTGGTCCCAGAGGGTACTGCATGCAATTCTGCATAACAGGAGGCCAACTCTATGGCTTCTGGCGGATTAAAGGAAACTAGACGAGAAATGGGAAGGGTGGAAACTGACCTTAAAAAAGTAGAAGTTGAATATGGCATCACACAAGATCGTGCCCTTCTTGGGTGTATTAAAGGGAATCTCCTGAAGTTCAGGGAACTTGCAGACAGGGAGGTCCAACTGTTCTACTACCCTGGGCGTGCAAGAAGATTTGGTGAGGCTGACAGACCAGGGCGCCAACTGGCAAACACGGTTAAGAGTGAGTCGAGAGATCGACACATTACTGAGATTCTGAGTTCCACTGGTATTACCCTGAATACCCCAGAGGCGGTAAACAATGAATTACGTAGGTTTTATGAAACCCTAAACAGATTCAGATGACTGCTCAACAAATAACTGGGGGCATATTTAGAGGAGATACCACTTACACTGCTCTCAGGTGAGGCCCGACAGGCCATTAATCAGCCATTGAGCATTGAAGAGATCGATGAAGCCAGAAAATCACTGCCATCTGGCAATGCACCTCGCCCAGATGGTCTGGGTGTCGAGCTATATAAGGAGCTCCACACTTGCCCCCAATCTACTGTGAATCTGCGGAGGAGTCACTACAAACAGGCAAACTACACTCATCTCGCTCATCCCTCATCTCTCTACGACGCAGTGATCACAGTATTGTTGAAACCAAACAGTCCCACTGCCAACATGAGCTCATATAGGCCATTGTCCCCGATTAATTCAGGCACAAAGATCTTTGCCACACTGCTGGCTGCTCGACTCCCCCCACACATGTCAAACCTAGTACAGTCCGACCAATCAGGGTTTATTCCTGGACGATCAAGGGCATTCAATCTACGAAGATGGTTTGGCATTATCTCATAACTCAATCCAAATGCACAAGCAGTGGCAGCCTCACTGGACGCCGAAAAAGCTTTTGACTCATGCCAGTTCCTTTTCTCAGTGCTGAGGCGTATGGGGCTGGGAGAATTCTTTATCCAGTGTGTCCGACTGCTATATGCCTCCCCTACCGCCAGGAGCTGTACTGGGCCCACGCTAGCCCCAATGTTTTTGCTTGGATGTGGAACGAGACAAGGGTGCCCTCTATCACCGTTGTTCGCTCTTACCATAGAGCCTCTGGCGTGCATTATGCGCCATATACATCGAGGATTACATAGGACAGTTGGTATTTACTCTATCTGGAGATTACCAACAAGATGCACATAGACTAAGGAACAAGTTACTTACCTGTAACTGTTGTTCTCCAGCATGGGTCTGGCATGGATTCACATGCTCATGAATATTCCCCGTCGTCAGGCTGGGAATCCTCGGTAAAGAAAAATCAGTATCAGTTTCGTTTCTGATCTGTCTTTCGTAGTAGTAACCAATCACTGATCTCTGCGTCATACTGACCACAGCCAATGACTGCCATCTCCCTAAGCCCCGCCTCTGGGAGCCATCTTCAGATTTGGTAGCACGTGAAGTGGCAGTATGACCAAGTGAAGAGCCGCAGAGGGGTAGGCGGGAGGGTTCGCATGTGAATCCATGCCAGACCCATGCTGGATAACAACAGTTACAGGTAAGTAACTTGTTCCTTCCCCAACATGGGGTCTGGCATGGATTCACATGCTCATGAATAAACAAATACATAGCAGTACACACATGCACAACCACGGGAGGTGGCAAAGGCTCAACATTAAGCATTACATCCAAAACTAAACATTAAGCAACTCTTACCTCCTCACCAGGCTCACCTTAGGCGAACAGGTTGCGCAGCACTGCTTGGCCGACCCTGGACTCCTCCCTGGAATCCCGATCGACGCAGTAGAATTTCGCAAAGGTGTGCGTCGACCTCCAGGTAGCAGCCCTGCAGATGTCCAGCAAGGGCACACCAGATAGGAACGCCGTGGTAGCTGCGATCGCTCTGGTGGAATGGGCTCTCGGACGGCCAGGCAGCGGTCGGTTTGTCAACCGATGACAGTACATGATACAGCCGGAGAGCCATCTGGAAATGGGAGCCTTCGAGAGAGCCTTCCCCTGATTGACAGGTCCAAAGTTCACAAAAAGTTGTGACGTCTTTCGAAAACTCTTTGTGCGGTCCACGTAGAACTTCAGCACTCTAGCCACATCCAGCGAGTGCAAAGTCCTTTCAGCCGGCGATGAAGGCGACAGGAAGAAAACAGGCAACACCAAGGGTTCGTTGAGGTGGAAGTCCGACGGCACCTTGGGCATGAAGGAGGGGTGCGCCCTGAGCACTACCCTTGTGTCGTGAAAAGTCGTACGGGGCTTGCAGGAAAGGGCCTGGCTCTCTCCCACCCGTCGTGCGGAGGTGATGGCCACAAGAAACGCTGTTTTCCACAAGAACTTCAACGGAGCTGAGTGCAGAGGTTCGAACGGAGGTCCCATAAGCTTGGTCAGCACCACGTTGAGCTCCCACGCCGGGGCCGGGGCCTTCACCGGCGGGAACAATCTGAACAGTCCCTTCATGAATTCTTTCACCAGACGATGAGACCACAAAGACGTCCGTCCCGTGGTTCTGGTGTATTGGGAGATCGCAGCAAGATGAATCTTGATGGAAGCGTGCGCCAGTCCAGCCTTGGCCAGCGTCAGCAGGTACGGCAGCACTTGGGGAGCCGTAATCCGTAGAGGGTTAATCTTCTGTGCGTGGCACCAGACAGAGAACCTCTTCCATTTGTGTCCGTAGCATTTAAGAGTTGAGGACGCCCTGGCCTTTGCAAGAACCTCTCTGCAGTCGGCTGATATGTCGTAACCTCCAAACTCTAGCGCTGCAGGAGCCAGGCCTGCAAGTTCAGCGACTTCGGGTCGTGACGGAGGATGGCGCCTCCTTCCCTGGAGAGAAGATCCGCGTCCACTGGCAGCTTGATTGACGGGGACACTGACAAGTCCAGAAGGTCCGGGAACCATATCTGCCTCGGACACGCAGGTGCAACGAGGATCATCCTGCACCGTGACCTCTTGAGCTGGTTGATGAGCCGGATCAGCAGCTGCAATGGAGGGAACGCATATAGGAACAGGCCCTCCCAGGGGAACGAGAAAGCATCGCCCATGCTCCTCGGCTGGGGAAACCTGCTGGCGAACCTCCGGCACTTGGAGTTCGTCGCCGTCGCGAACAGATCGATCTGGGGTGTGCCCCACCGTCGGAAGAGGCGGTCCACTAGATCCTGTCGTAGTTCCCACTCGTGGCACGAGCGCAGCTCTCTGCTGAGCGAGTCGGCGATGGGGTTTTTTATTCCTGCCAGATGAAACGGCACCAGAAACATCCCTTGGGCAACGGCCCAATGCCACAGATCCTGTGCCTCGTTGGACAGGGCTGGGGATCTGGTACCGCCCTGCTTCCTGATGTAGAACATGGTGGTGGTGTTGGCGGTGAAGATCCTCACCACCTTGCCCTTGAGGGACGGAAGAAAGGACCTGTGGGCCCAAAACACTGCACGGAGTTCCAGGACGTGGATATGGAGGGACTTCTCTGTCAGCAGCCAAAGGCCCCTCGCGTGCAGATTTTCGGTGTGCGCTCCCCACCCTTCCAGGGAGGCATCCGTGGTCACTGTCTTCTGGTGGCCCGGGGTCTGGAATTCCATGCCCGCCGTCAGATGCGTGCGGGTGCCCCACCACCAGATCGCTCGTCGGAAGCTCTCGTCGAGTGTGATCCTGTCCTCGAAGCTGCCCGTCGTCTGGATTCAGCGAGCGTCCAGGAACTCCTGTAACGGGCGCATCCGAAGCCTGCACAGGCGGAGGAGATAAATGCAAGAAGACATCATTCCGAGGAGGGACTTGATGGACCTCACCCTGGCCGCGTCCGCAACCAGCATCCGCTGCACCTTGCCCAAGATGGCCCTCGTCCTTTCCTCCGACGGAGAGGCCAGAAGCGCCACTGTGTCGAACTTCGCTCCCAGAAACAGTGCGTCTTGCGCGGGCACCAGGTGGGACTTGGCGTAGTTTATGGAGAATCCCAGGTCCGTGAGTAGTTGGACGGTCCTCGCCGTGTGCTCCGCAGCAAGCTCCTTTGTCTTTGCTCGGATGAGCCAGTCGTCCAGGTAGGGGTAGACGTGGATCCCCTCCAGGCGCAGCCGCGCCGCCACCGGTGCGAGGCACTTGGTGAACACCCTGGGTGCCGACCTCAATCGGAAGGGAAGGGCTCTGAACTGGTAGTGACGCCCTTGGACCACGAATCTGAGAAACCTTCGGTGTCCCTTTAGGATGGGGATATGGAAGTAGGCATCCTCCAAATCCAACAACGATAGGAAATCGCCCTCCTCCAGTTGACCCAGGACGTGCTGGAGGGTGACCATCCGGAATTTCTGTGCCTTGATGAATTTGTTCAGTCGTCGTAGGTCCAGAATGGGACGCCATCCTCCCGTCTTCTTCTTCACGAGGAAGTATCTTGAGTAAACTCCGTAGCCCCGAAGCCTCTTTGGAACGAGCTCGATGGCGCCTTTCTTGAGCATCGCCTTTACCTCCAAGAGAAGTTGAGGGACGTGATGTTCCTTCCTGGCCACGGGGGGGGGGGGGCGACGCGCGGGCACTTTAGAAACTCGAGCGCGTGACCCAGGGCCAGAGCGTCCAGCACCCAGAGGTCGGTGGAGATGGACTCCCACACGCTGACGAAGCTCGCCAGCCGGCCTCCCACCGGGGTGCTTCGGTGGGGGCCCGACCCCACGGCCGGTTCAGTCCTGCTTCGACGAAGCTTTGCCGCCTTGTCCTCCCTGGCGACTACAGCGGGGTCCGCCCGACTTGCCTCGTCCCCTGTAGGCTTCCTGTGACGCTGAACGGGCCGCTTGACGATAGGTGGAAAATCCGCCGCCGGAACCTTTGGAAGCACCCTGCTTGCCTCCGCCGCTCTGAAAGGGCAGCCGTCGTTGCTGGAGAACACCAAGAGCCCGGGCCGTGTCCGTGTCCATCTTGATGGCTTGTAGGGAATCGTCCACTGTTTTCCCAAACAGGTTGCTCCCGTCGAACGGCATGTCCAAGACTCTGGTCTGCACGTCCTGACGGAAGTCAGTAGCCTTGAGCCATCCTCGTCGCCTAAGGCACACGCCGTTGCCCAACTGGCGAAATCCAGTGTTGGCGATGTCCGTCGCTATCGTAATGGCGTGGTCCGACACCACTTCTCCTTCCTGCAAGATCTCTAGGGCCTCCGCCCTCTTGTCGTCTGGTAAGAAGTCCAGCAGGGGGGCCAGTTTGTACCACAACTCCCTGTTGTGGCGAGCTACGATAGCCAAGGCGTTGGCCGCCTTAATCGTCGTCGCTGCCGATGAGATGATTCTGCGTCCCATCGTGTCCAATTTCTTTCCCTCGCCGTCCGGGGCCCCCCCGCTTTCTTCCTGGCCGCCGCGGAGACGACCGAATCCGGGGTGGGCTCTGCCCGAAGGCACAAGGGGGCCGCGTCCGGGACCGGTACCTCTTCTCGTACCAATCCCTTCTCGCAGGCGTTGTGGATGGGTTCTTGAGGAGGGCGAGACCCTCATCCCAGATATCGTCCAGTAGAGGTACAGCGAGGACCGTCTTCCTCTTGGTCTCGCGCCGTTGATAAAGGAAACCTTCCTTCCTCTTCCGGGCAGAGCTGGAAAAGCTTGGATGCCCTGGCGATCATGGCATGAAACGATCCAATCTCGTCGGGTTGGGAAACCCAGGGAGGAGGTGACGACAGGTGATCCTCGCCGTAAACCTCGTCATCTGTACCCGTCGTGGCCGTGTCAGTCCCTGTATCATCCCCATGGGTCGTGACCGGGGAGGAGGGCGCGATGGTTGAAAAGGAGGTGGAGGATGAATCCTTCTTCTCTTAGGAGGAGGGCTCCCAGAAGGGCCTGGCTCCGGGTCCCCCGTCGGGAGCGGTTCCTCCGTTGGTGGTAACGGTAATCTCGTCCTTATCTCCGAGCATAAGGACTGTATAGCCAAGAAAATGGCCACCGAGTTGTCTTGCGGCACTGGTTGAGGGGATTCCGACGGGCGGTCAGGAGCCCCGTCGGCACCCTCAACGTTCTCGTCGTCTCCTACGTCGGGGTCCCTCCCGACGGGCTGTCTTCTTCCATGCCAATGCCGTGGCTTAAGACTTCCATCAGCTCCTCCTCAGAGGTTGAGGCCGAATCCACGACGACCTCCTGCCCCCCCTTTTTCTTCTCCGTCGGAGGTTTCACGGGGGTCCACGGGGGTCCTGTTGATGGGCATAAAAGAGGACTCCCTCCGCCGTGGCAGGGACACTCTGGGCCCCGAGGTCGCCACCACTGGTGTAGCCTCCACAGGCTGAGCCAGGGCCGCCGCGACTGTCTCGATAGAGGCCTTGGCCAGGTGGATCAAGGCTTTCACCACCTTAGGTGCGCTCACCGCCTTCTCCTTGGGAGGGGCGAGGGGGGTCACCGCCTCGCTCCCCCTCCGATGGGGCCTTTCGAGCTCGACCGGGGTCTCTCCAGGAGCTTCGCCGGGTGCTCGGCCTTCCTCTTACCCGAGCCCGAGCGTTGGCTCGTGGTTGATGGCGCCGGGGAGGATGCGCCCTGCCTGGCGCCCGTAGAGCCCGACCGTTCGGCGCTCCCGGTGCCAGCGGACTCGCGGTGCTTGGCCTTCTGTTGGACCCCCGTCGCCGGGGCACCCTCAAAGGTCTTAGAAGACCGCTCTGACTTCTTCTTCTCGCCTGACGGGCTCTTCCTTTCCAGCCAGTTGGCGAGACGCAGATGGCGGTCCTTCCTGGTCCGCTCCGACATATTGCCGCAAAGCGCACAGTGCTTCTCCACGTGCGTCTTGTCCTCATGCAGGCAGTAGAGGCAAAGGGAGTGTTCGTCCTCCTTAAAGACATTCTGAAGCTGGCATCCAGGGCAGGCCCTGAACAGCTTTCCGGGCGTCGAGCTTGCCTTCTCCTGGGCCATGATAGAGATGGGCCTGAGAAACTTCTGGAGTCCTCCAAAAGCGTGGCTCGACGAAATCTTCACCCTTGAGGGGCGTAGAAGAATCTGACACGGGTACCCGTTGATTGGATAAAGAAACGGTGGAGCTTGAGGCTCTTTTGACCGAAAAAGCGAAAATGTTCCTAAGAAAAAGCGCGAAAAAAGCACTAAAGCTCGAGAGCAATAGCACGAGGATCCCAACACTTGAACGTGAGGTAAAAATCTGAAGATGGCTGCCAGAGGCGGGGCTTAGGGAGATGGCAGTCATTGGCTGTGGTCAGTATGACGCAGAGATCAGTGATTGGTTACTACTACGAAAGACAGATCAGAAACGAAACTGATACTGATTTTTCTTTACCGAGGATTCCCAGCCTGACGACGGGGAATATTCATGAGCATGTGAATCCATGCCAGACCCCATGCTGGAGAAGAGTTTTTCTCAGCTATACAAGTCTGGACGGCATCTAATTCGCTAACTCTTAATGAAGAAAAAACCGAGCTAATGATAATCGGTAGCCCCCAGAGATTTATAAAAATCTAGAAGACCTATCGTAGCTTTAAAATTAACAACAGCAACATCATGGTCTCTGACCATGTAAAAACACTAAGCGTTTATGGAATCGCATCCCTCCTTCAAAAGGCACGCCTCATACCTCAAATCTACTTGTGCCTTTTTCTCTAACCTTCTGTGGCAAATTCACCCTCATCTCTCTAAGCCCAACCTGGCCATAATAGCTGGTGCTAAAGTTAATTCCAAACTCGATTATTCCAAAACGTGGGACAGCCCCTGCAGCCCGTGGGTAGGGAAGTTGGTTTTGGGCACCCTGGGGGCAGATTGGCACACTAATGTGCCCATCTGTGCCAAGGGAAGTTGGGTAAAAAAAAACATTTGGGAAATTCTGTAATGGAAAGGGGGTGCATGAGATGGGTGGGAACTGGGCCTGTAGTGTTGGTAGTGTGAACGGGAGTGGGTGCTCTGGGGAGGCATTGGGGTGGCCATGGACACACTTCCAGGGGTAGCTCACAAATTGCTCCCCAGACCAGCTGAACAGTGCTGTTCCCCTGGGAGGGCAGTTTGCCACTAAGCTATCTGTACAAGGTTGACTTTGTGCTGGGGGTTACCATACACCCATTGGTCTTATTCCCATTTCCTATCCGTGTGCAGTGCAGCCTTCTGTGGTGGTAGATGACTGGGATGTGCTCTGGGAGGATAGCTCAGCGGCAACGTGTGCGCCTTGGAAGGAAGACGACACGAAGCAACACATGTTTGATCCCCGGGTCCGCGCTTAGAAACCTCTGGGTGTTTAAGCGCGTTATAAATACGCAACTAAGACAATAAAAAAAAAAAAACAATTACGCATCCAAAAAACAAACAATTCCTGTAACAGCGCCTCAATGCCTGTGGGCTGTGTGAGCGCTTTAAAAATGTAAAATAAATAAAAATAAAATAAAAATGTATCTGGTGGAAGGAATCGAAAAGTTTGCAGATAGTCTACCAATAACACATCCAAACTGTCTGGTAGCCAAGTAATATAATTCTTTTTTGTTTCCTTTGCAGTTGCGGCTACTGGAAATCTTTTGCTGATTTCTATTCCTTTTGTAGATCGCCATTGTAATGTGGGTGTGGTTGGCTACTGTGGCTGCAGTGTCAGTGGTATGGGTGGGAACGGGTAACGGGGAGGTCCTGGGGGCAATGATGGGTGTGGCTTGCATAGAGGAAGGTGGCTGCTTGGTAGAAAAATAAATGTGGTAAAAATAATTAGCATTTTTTCAAAAATATTTGCAGTAGTAATTCAGAAGGTAATTTCCCAGCATACAATGCGCACTTGGTATGGCGTGTTAGGGAGAATTCTCAAACATGTGCTAATTCCTCTCTACCTTAGAGACCCTCAGCTCTTTTGCTAAACGTTGGGACTTTGAACTTTTCAATTCAATGTGTTTTCTGTGTTAGTTTGTTTTTGGTTATGGAATCTAACCAACTCCATAGGCATCATCTTTTACAATTGTGTCCCAAAGCACCTTCAGTGCAGTGACCCAGGGAAGTGTTTCAGATTTCTCAAGGTTTAAATGCATTCTCTGGGATCAACTACTGTTTCTCAGGACTGTGGAGTGAAATTGACTTCTTAGCCCTGTACATTTCTAAACCCAGCACACCCTATCTTACAATAGAGTGCTGGAGGGGTCACTTAGTATTCCCCATGTCTAGCTACTCATTTAACAGTCAAATGTTACCCTTTCCTCTCAGAATGGCTGGTGGCAGTGGTTTTACAATGAACTACCATGATTTACCCCGACCGCAAACTGTTCGCAGCTCCGGTAACGTTAAATCGCAGGAGCCATTTTTTTTCAAGATGGCGTCTGAGCCTCCTTTGTTAAAACGGATCCTGGTCTTTTTGCTACATTTCTTTGTGGAAAAGTCCTTCGAGCTTTTCTCTGCGCGCCAAACCAGGTTTGGTCTCTTTGTTCATTCGCCTTTGGTGGGCTTCAGGAGTTCAACCCGAGTGACTGGGGTAGGCAGGAAGTGAGGGAGGTGCCCGAAACTCCCTGTGCTTAGTCTCCTAGGAGACCCAAATGCACTCTGTGGTGATTGGCTGGCTGACTGTCCGGCAAGGGCAGCTACTGTGCTGGCTGAGTGGCAGCTAGGCTGGAATGAATGGGAGAGAACTGAATAAAAAGGCAAGTCTCTTGGCTTGGAAGGCAGAATCGAACACTGGACGAAGGAACCGAAGAAGAGCTTGAACTCCTGGACTGTTGGTTTGCCCGGTGAAGCCCTGCTGCGGGTCCGAATCGCTAAGTTCGCATCGACAGAGAAACCCTGCAAATGATGACTTCTCCCTTTGAGTTGGTTCGACCAATCAACTCCCAAGTAAGGCACCTGGACATCCATCTCGGAGCTGGTTGAATTTCCTCAGAGTTGCTGCAGGAAACCGTAGAGCCAGCGAGAGGGACACCAGATAGTGTGCGTTGCTTGTAAGCTGGCCTAAAGCTTTTGGAAGATCCACCGGACTCCCATGAAGCAGGACTGACCAAGCCCGACCCCGCCTCAGTCGAGTGCGGGACCCCAGAAACTAGGAAAGTCCACCACAACAACCAGAAAACACATTGTTGCCATTTGCGGTAGCCGCGAGAAGCAGGAACATGCAAGAGCCACTGAAAGGGAAGTTTGCCGGTTGCAAATTGACTGTCCCAGTGCAGGAGTCCCCCGACATCCTCACTTTTGTCCCCACGACTGAGGCCCAAGATCTGCAGAGCTGCACAGGAACAGAAGTCATCAGCTGCATCTTTTCTTCATTGCTAAGGTACTGTAAAACAAGTCCAAGAAAACTTACCTCTTACTGTGGATGTGCCTGTAACTTCTGCAACTCAAGTCTAATCAGCTTGTGGCCCTACATTTGATTCTTCTTTTTATCAAAGACTCCTAAGAAATTGTGCAAAGACTTTTCCATTTACTTACCAGAAGTGCTTCATCCTATATAAGACTTTTGCCTATTGACTTTGGCTTAGCCTATTGAATTGTATGACTCTTCTAAGAGGATCTGAAAGTATTTGCCCTGCTTAGGAATATTGGTGATCTCTTGTGTTCTAATAACCTTTGCCTTTTACCAACTTTTAAGAGTGTTCTGAATGCCAACAGTAAGATATTAATGTCCCCAGCACCCTAGTTATTGAAGTCACCTGTGGGTGTATTTTGTGTCTGTGGGCCATCTCAAAAGGGTCTTTACTGATTTACACACTAAGAATGTACAGTATTGAAGTGTATTTGTGTGTTACTATTATATTGCTCCCTTCTAGAGAAGGTTTTATAACTGACTGAAAAATTAATCATTATTTATGCAAGAAACCGAGTGTAAGTCTATTTGAATACCTGCAACTGTGAATCTTTGTGTAACTTCCACTACTGCTCACATTTCCCCTGTTGAGAGAAGCCTGAATGCTCAACACGCTATCAAAACTGTGTAGTACAAGCTTATATCAAAAGTTGGGTTGGCTATACCTGTAGACAGAGTTGCTTGTAGTGTTCCCAGAGCGTACTGCATTCAAACTTTGCCTAACAATGAGCAACATCCCCTGGGCTACGGCCTAGTGCCATAGGTCTTGCACCTCATTTGAGAGCGCCAGGGATCTAGTGCCCCCCTGCTTCCTAATTGCCATTGAGGGACGGCAGGAAGAACTTAAGGGCTCAAAATATGGCCTGCAGCTCCAACACGATGTGCAACCCCTTCCTCTCCGGTAGCCACAGGCCTCTTGCGTGAAGACTTCCAGTGTGAGCACCCCAACCTTCCGGAGAAGCGTCCATCGTGACCATCTCCTGGTGCGGCGGGGTCTGAAAATCCTCGCCTCAGGACAAATATGAGTGGATTCCCACCACCGTATTGCTTGACAGAAGCTCTCGTCGAACTTGATCTTGTCCTGGAAGCTTCCCGACACTTGTATCCAATGGCCGTCTAGGAACTCCTGTGTGGAGCCTGTATAGCCGGAGGAGGTAGATGCATTATGAAATCGTGCCGAGCAGAGACTTTATGGATCTCACCCTGGCGACCTTCAGTGCCAACAGCCGTTGCACCTTGCCGTAAATGGCCGCTATCCTTTCCACAGACGGAGACGCCAGGCACGACACTGTTGAATCAGGATCCCAGAAGAACAAGTTACTCTCTTACCTGGTAACGTTCTTTCGATGGGATGGTCCGACGACGTATTCCAGATCTGACAGTAATCACCACTGGTGTGCTGCTTCGGAAAAGTTTCCGCGTCTGCGTCCTGCGTCGATGAGCCGTCCTCGAGGGCCTCCGACGAGCCGACGTCACTGGATGTTATAAGTAGGACGCACAATGCCCGTAACCTCAGTTGTAGTTTTTCCCCAGAATGCGTGGCACCAAACCACTGCCAGTATGACCACAGAAAGCCTTGCGGAAACGTAAGCTGCAATCGCATAAGATATTCTGTAGCGGGGCAGTTAGGGAGGGAGGGAGCGATATGGAATACGTCATCGGACCATCCCATCGAAAAAACATTACCAAGTAAGAGTAACTTGTTCTTCGAGGGGGATTGGGTCCTCCGACGTATTCCACATCTATGACAGACTCCCAAAGCAGTACCAACGTATGAAGGGAAACGAATTTAGAATATAGAAATTTAGAATGCCCAATCAAATTGCAGAGTAAAGGACCGCCTTGCCAAAGGCCAGATCCTGCCCATGGATGGAATCTAGGGAGTAGTGACATACAAAAGTATGGACCGAAGCCCATGTGGCTGCTTCACAGATGTTACGAATAGGAACACCCCTCTGCAGGGTAGTAGAGGCAGCCATACCCCTAGTAGAATGGGCCTGTAAGCCCGCCAGAGGGTCCTTACCCGCCAACCGTTAACATTCAGAAATTGCCAAGATAATCCATCTAGACAAAGTCTGCTCAGTAACAGCTTGTCCCAAATGCCTTCCAGCGTAACCAATAAAGAGTTGAGAGGAGGTGCAGTCTGGCAGAGAATCCTGAGTCTTTTTTCCTGCTGCCTGAGTCTGTTTTTGCCTTTCATCAAGGCACAGGGTTTAAAAACCCACTTTGGCCGCGGAGCGGCCGCGGAGAGCTGCGAGGAGGTGCAGTCTGGCTGCTGGCGTGCTGGTTGTCTGTCTTTCCTGACTGCTCCCTACAAAGCTCACCCAAGTACAAGATCCCATGCACTTAAGAACTTATCAGAACACCCCTACGACTATTCTCCCAGCATTGAAACTAGTGTAACCATGGAGGAGCCCTCCCTGATAGAAAAGTCGGAGCTTGGGCAAACAGCGCAAGAAGAAGCCGGCCGTGTGTTGAGAAGTGGTTTTCTCACACTAAAAACACAAGAGGAACCACTCGTGCGCAACAAATTAGAACCCAAACACAAAACGAAGAAATCGCAGCAATTAGAGACGCCTGCTCTCTCCCCTCCGATCCCCCCCCTCAGATCGCCCCATCTGCAGCAGCACGACCCACCTTGGAGAGGAGCCGTGTCGCCGCCTGCAGACAATAAGTGAGAAAAAATACACTGGGTTGGATAAAATTGACCTTCGTAGAAAATTAAAAATTGAAAGCGAGGTCCACCCAATGACTAAGAGCCGCTCTACCAAGCCCTGAATTAGATTCGACTGGATATGGAGACCAAAACTGCCCAAACACAACTATATCATACCTGGAGGATCCCGAAGTAGAGGAAACTGATGATCTGAATACCCTGAGAGAACATCATTGGGCCAAGTCAAACACCTACACAACTACAGAAGTACACGACGGATTCAAGTCCAAATCTATTCTGACTCATTCCCCTACTCCCCGAAAAGAGGAGGTAAAGTCAAAATCTCAAATCTCCAAATCAAACGAAACTGTCATAAATCAAAACACACAAAGCCTAGGGGAAAAAAAATTAAAGCCAACTGGCTCATCAACACCCAATAACAGATTACCAAACAAGACAGGGGAAAAAATCAACTAATACAGTAACTCCGACAAATAACCCGATTGGAAGGTTTTTTGAAAAATTGGGAAAGATTCCGCCGGTAAACCGGTTTGAGCTATCGGATTTGGAAATCTTGGAGGGAATTCCCCCATCCCCTCGAAAAATCGTACCAAAACAACCGGCTTCAGCGCAGTGTCTGGGAAGCATCAGTTACCCACCCCAAACACGCTGGCATTACAACTTACCTACGTCCCAACAAAAAACCGAACCACCTAACGTCAACACAGATCTCAGACCCTCGGAGCGAAACTTGGAAAACAACGCAGAAAAGAGAAAAAAGCGCCTCTGGCCAACCAGCTATAACCATGCACAGGGAAGAAAAACAATTAGATCTTGGCTTACAGCCAGCTCCGACTGAAGGAAGAAACTACGATGAAACACAAACGGCAGAACTCATTATGAGCGAAACACCATTGTCCTCATCTTCAGGTCTGGCAGATAAATCGGGTAAAGCCGAACCATCAAACAAACTTATCACGGCGAAAAAAAAAGAAACGGAACCAAACTCAATGATGGTCCAACTAGATCATCAGAGAACACGTGAAGAAATCAAACTGGCGGAGGCATTATTAAACTATAAAAACATGTTAAAAATCAGAGATACATCTCCTGGTGGGATTTTGATTCCGAAACAAAGAAAGGACGTTGATCAAGCAGAAGTTTCACGATCATTACTCTCTACTCCATATAAAGTTAAGACAGAAAGCGAAATGCATTAAAAAAGAGACACTAATTTACCTACCAAAAGCACTGACATACTACCAATCATATCAGCCGTGACCATTGCGCTTGCACCATTTGGGAAGCTATATGAAACCATCAACGACACGTTAAAGGATCATACCTCATTAATAGCTGCATGCAATTCAAAGCTAACCCATCTCGAAGGCTATATAACAGTCTTAGAAGCTTGGAAGGCAAGTACAAACGATCAAAGCTCCATGACAGACAACCCTGAGATATTTCACTTCAAACATAAATCAGTGAATGTGAGCACTCAAACGAATCCGAATGAGATTAAAAGAAAACACAAATCAGAAAACAAAACGGCAGACGTATACTCGATGACCTTTAACAATACGGGCGTTAGATCGCCAAAAAGAGTAATAAATTCACATGCTAAATCAGGAGACACGGAAAATAACTGCAAAAACCAAACCGATGAAGTACAACTCAGAACGCAAACCGAAGAGAGCAGTAAAAAAATCACTGAGACAAAAGGTTCGAAAAAATCAATCATCAGCGAAAGAAAAAAACACAAAAGCTCTCTCTGCACAGAAGAAACAACCAACAGAAAGCATCTTAAACCAGCTTATGACCAAATGGATAACGGTGAATGATCAAAAACCAAAACCTACGGAGAACAAGTCCTACCAGATCATTGAAGAAGAAGAGCAGAGGGGAGCCACTGAAGACAACTCGCTGGACCTATCCAACCTAAGCGTCTACTCCATTGAAACATCGGAATCAGACATTCCCAGACCATCTACAAAAAAAAGAAAGGTATCCTTTCTGGATGATAATCTTTTGCAACATGAATCAAAAGACTCACACCACCAGATCCAAAAAAAAACACCAACAAAAAACAAAGATAAAACTGACGATCCAAGTAACAGAAGTTGTCAAATCACCCCAGAGAGGAAACTGCTTTTTCGTCTAGGCAACTCAAAGAGCAACAAAACTGAATCAAAGCACGGAGGCACCGAGGATTCTTATCTAAGGAAATACAAGGAAAAACGCAATGTTGGAAGATTTGAAGAGACATCAAACAACGAATCGCGGCACAGACAAAAGTCTCCCACTAGTCAAAGTGACACAGATAAAAATGCAAATGCACCAACACACAGAACAATGAGTCACAGGAGGGACAAATACAGACGAAGACATAAATCCGGGGACTCATCTGGATCAAATCGAAGACTTTCTGTCTTGCCCACACAACAAAATTCCACGCGTACATCCAAAATCTTCACCCAAAAGAGTCATTCGTCACGCACGCTGAAGCTTGAAAGATGTGACAAAACGGGAGACAAAATCATCCTCAATAGAAGAGCAACCATGAAGCTCCTCGAAAAAATTCACAGAGGAGACCAAATCAGAAGTGCAGACATAAAAATAGTGGAATTCGCACAAAAAACTAGGACAGATAGCATCTTCCTGCACATCACGTCTCAAACAGTGAAGAAACTCCTGCTCCGGGCGGCAGGTGAACTGTCTAAAAGAGGGTACCTCCTAAGGGAAACCACATCTGAAAAAAAGAGGTCATAGGAGTGCTCACCTACACGCATCGAAATTAGAGTGCAATCACGAGACAAACGGGAAAGAAAGATGGAAATCAGCTCAGAGTACCTCAAAAGTGACACACTTCTAGAACAAAGAGAAAATCATACCGAACACCAGAGAAGAACGAGCGAAAAAACGAAGACAAAAGAAACACAGCACGAGAAACTACAAGGCAATACAGCCCAGACACCAGAAGAGATAAAGGAAGAGTAAAGAGCATTGACAATTCTACTACCATGGGAAGGTGGAAAACACAGGAGGAGTCCTCAGTAAGTAAATCAAACAGACTACCGAGGGGCCCGTCCTCGAGATCGGGCAGAAGGGAAACAGAAATGCGAAACGATCGAGAAAAGCCCCCGACTTTAACGCACGTCGACAAGGTGGAAAAAGATCCCAAAAAATGGGCATGGATTCCGTCCGTATTGACACGCTAGGTGAAGAAATAGCAACCAAACCGCCCTCCGGCGAGGACTGGAGGAGACTCATCAGAGCAAACGCAAGGTGTACAGAAGAAGAAGCAAACAATCACCATTGGCTCTTGGAATACAAGAGGCCATTCCCATCTGACTAAGCCCGGAGAGATAAACCTTGGCCAATTTGACCTAATAAGTTTACAAGAGACCTGGTTGCTCTATCCACCCAGCTTGGACGGCTACGAAGTTCTATTATCTCCTGCTCAAAAAGGAGACAAAGGCCGACCTGTATCAGGCCTCTTAACAGCAGTTCGATCAGGGGGACCTTACGAATAGTCCACAATCTGAGATCGTCCTTGGCAATCCAGGTAACATTACTGAAATGGGAAAAAGAGAAAACATCCCAAGGAAAACTCAGATCGAACCTCCTTCTCCTCCTGAACATCTACTGGAACCCATCAGAAACTAAAACAAACGATTTTCTAAACATCGTGGAAAAAATACTGACCGACGTCGCTGAAATCTATGATGTAGACCATATTCTGATATGCGGTGACCTGAATGCCACCTGTCCAGGTCACAAAGCATCAAAGCCACCGCAAAATACAACAAATCCATGTTCAATCGCTCGAGGTTGCGCATGGTCGGCGTTGATGAAATCCAGAGATTTGTACAACTTTAACTCTTTAGAAGTTGCCAGCACCACCATCCCTACATGGGAAAGCGAAGGAAAGAAAAGCACCATCGATTACATTTTGGCCTCCAAAGAGCTATACTCTATAATCACGAGCTTTAAGGTAGTGAAAACCATCAGCAGTGATCACAACTTACTATCTGCAACTTGGCCAGTAAGAACACACGCGACCACAGCAATGCCTTACAAGCTCAAAACAAACGCACAAGGGAGCCGGCTGAAAATGACATCAGATGTCTTAATCGATATTACAACATCCTATTACAGACAAAGGACTGCTAAAGCTACCCCCGAAAAATTGGACTAGTATCCTCTTCTCATTCCATACCTACGCCCAATGCAAAAGAGAAGACTGGAAACAACTCATCTGCACAAATATAATGAAGAGTTGAGGATAATGAAATCTTCCTTACGGAAGGTAATACGACAAGAAAAACGATATCCAACACAATTAAATCTAAAATCGGCAACTATACAAAAAAAAGGCTATAAAGCATGGCTCCAATCAGTTCGTTGGAAATTATACCAAGAAGACGCTGAGTCCATGTTCAGAGCAGTGTGTAAAAAGAACTCACAAGACTTCTGGAAACTAATAAAAACCAATCAGGCTACCACAGATATGACCATCACCAACAGTGTCCCAGAAGAGAAATGGGTAGAACACATCACCGAACTATTTAAAGAACCTCCAACACCAGAAACCGCAGTGGAAAAACAAAATACATCGCAATGGATAACTTGCTCCGAGCAGGCTATTCTGGAAAAGATCTACAAGTTAAACAACTCTCGTGCACCCGGCCCAGATGGAATATCCAACATTCATCTAAAACAGGACGCAAAAGCCTGGGCACCGCTAATAACAGATCTTCCGAAGATGCAGGAACACAAGACAAATTCCTGACACGTGGAGAACAGCAAACATCGTTCCTATTTACAAGAAGGGCCTGAGAGATGAGCCGAAAAACTACAGGCCGATAGCACTTTTAGATGTGCTTGGAAAACTCTTCGGCTCCTTGGTGCTAGACGAATTTCAGACATGGCAAAAGGAGGCAAAAACAGCGGACCCATTTCAATCGGGTTTCGAAAAGAACCTAGGTACCTCCGTCAATATTATGCTGATCAGCATCCTGAAGTCCAAAGTCCTCGAAGGCCAACCGAAAATCTTCATTGCTACGATCGATCTGGTCCAGGCCTTCGACCGTGTCAACAGAGGTAAACTATGGACGAAACTCGAAAAACAAAACTGCCCACTATCCATCCTGGAACCAATGAAGGCCTTGCATAGCGACACCTCCGTCAGAGTCCGGCTTAATGCAGCAGGCTCGTTGTCTACAATCATAAAGACAGCGAGAGGAGTCAAACAAGGGTGCCCTCTGGCACCCGATCATTTCCTCCTCAAATAGGTAAGAAGAAAGTGACACGTCTGCTCTACGCGGACGACATTCTCTTATTTGACCAAACGCCCATTGGGCTCCAGAGACAACTGGATAGCCTATCCTGCTACCTAAAGAAACATGATCTGGAACTTTAACACCTCGAAGACCAAAATAATGATCATGGAAAAAGGATCTAAACAGAGTAAACGCCCCCAGTGGTTTGCAAACTCAGAAAAACTGGATCCAGTAAAGAGTTTCACATACCTGGGGGTTAAACTATCGTGCAGCAGAATCGAAACAACAATGCAAGAACATCTATTCTCCAAGGCAAAAACACTAGCAGCACAAGCCGTATCCTTGGAACGTAAATTCGGCAAATTCTCAATCCTACCAATAATAAGATTCTTCAAAGCAAAAGCCACTCCAGCTCTAACCTACGGAGCAGAGGCAATGCCTTCTCTTCCGAAAACACTGTGGGCAAAACTGGAAGGAACATTTTGGCGGAGTGCGCTCCGGTTGCCAAACTCCAACCCGGTAGCAAACATTCGACGGGAATTAAGTTTGCAATCATTGAAATCAGTGGTGGAGAGAAATAGCTTACTGTTCCTGGGAAAGATTCTAAGGCTCCCACGACCAAAAATCCTGGAAATCATTTTTGCAGAAATAAAGAGTGGCCAAAACCCCATGCTAACAACCTTCTAGATCAAGCTGCAAATATTGGTTGTTCTGAATGGGAAATCGAACGCATTCCTGGAAAAATAAAGAAAAAACTAAAGTTACAAGATTGGATCGAAACACTTGAAATAGCTGATGAACATACAACTTCGGCCCATCACACAACCAATACACAAAAGCTGGACGATGTAAGAAACTACTTAAAAAAGTTCCCAGATAAAAGCCTGCGTACAATCTTTCTGAGAGCACGCTTGAACATCCTGAAGACAAATGAGATCCTTTACACCAGGAAACAATCAGTGACCAACAAGTGCCGTTTTTGTGTAAATGGGGTCACCGAAACTCTTACACATCTACTCCTTCACTGTCCTGGTACAAGCAACCCCAGACAAACCTATCTTCATCCACACGGATCAAAGTTCCAGATCATAAGGGAAGAGGATTGGTGGAACAAGCTTATGAGCTCTGACTATAGCGACTGCAAAATTTCTGGACAGTTTGAAATTAGAAGAAAAGGACTCTAGCGATCAAATAGGAAACAGCTTCTCCTAATCTAGAAGAAACAGAATCCTAAAGAATATCATAAAGAACTAACAGAATAAATAACGATCATAGGAAGCATCCCAACACAGAGTGAAGGAAAAGATCTTGTAAAAATTGAAATACAATTAAAAAAAAAAAAAATAAAAAAATAAAGAGTTGATCGTCCACTCTGACCCGGGACAAGCGAGAAATGTAGAAACTTAAAGGGATGGTCTAGTAAAAAATTTTATTTAAAAAATAGGCCACATAAAAAAAAAAATACTAGCATCCTCCATTTTAAAACTTCCTATGTAAAATTTGGAGCTATTCAAGCTCAAAATTCGAAAAAGCAAGCACAGAGGCGCAGCCATTTTGTGAAATGGAGGCCCTCCTGTGCTGGCTTTTGCTTTTGCGGCACTAATGAAGGAAAAGCCAGCCAGCTGTAGTAAACAAAGTCTACCGCTGGGTGGCTTTCCCTTCATTAGTGCCGGGACTCCGAGGACGCGGACCGGAGACCAGAGCAGGAAAGCTGCAGCTGAATCTCGGTAAGTGCTATTTATTATTTTTACAAAAAATAAGCGCTAGCTGCGGTTTTTTTTCTAAGTTTACCGGGCTGGAGGAGCCCGGAAAACTTAGAAATAAAACCGCAGCTTTAAAAACGTATTTATGTTGGCGGTCGCTTTTGAAGCGACCGCAAACATAAATGCAACGTTATTGTGTTGGAAAACGCTGCGGTTTTAAAACCGCAGCGTTTTCCAAGACAACCGCGTTGTGTCTGCCTGAATCTGCTTTACCATTTGGGGCTCTCGGGCTCCCCACGGGGAGCCCGAGAGCCCCAAATGGGAAAGCAGATTTAGGCAGACAAGGCAGCATTTAGCATTTCCCATTTGGGGCTCTCGGGCTCCCCACAGGGAGCCCGAGAGCCCCAAATGGGAAATCAGCTGCAGGTAGAAACACTATGCGGCATGCAAACATAACCACGTGTGTTTCTGCCTGCTGTGGCTTTCACTTTGGGTCTCTGGTGCTCCTGGACAAGGCACACACAGAGTTGGCTGCCTGTAGAGCCATACCCCCTGAAGAAAACACTTTCTTCGCCCAGCCATCAAAACGCTTGTCATCCCCATCAGGAGGGATGTTAGGATACGATGCCTGCTTTGCTGGGGCCGTAGCCGCCTGCACCACCAAACTCTCTGGAGTGGGGTGCGTTGTCAAGTAGCAGGGGTCGCTACTGGCTGGGCAGTATTTTCGCGGCAAAGACTTGCTCACTGCCGGGAGACTCTCCAGAGCAGTCCAAGCTGCAGCCACCCTTCTCTGCAAAGCCATGTGGAATGGCAGTACCGGGTCAGTTGGAGGACCTTGGTCGAGGAGGTCCGTCAGGTCATCCTGCAGAAAATCCACAGAGGGCGCAGACCACCCCAAGTATTCTGCGACCCTCGACATAAGGCGCCGGTAAGAGGACTCGGCATGGGAGCCAGGCTCAGGCCTGTTCAGACCACTGGCGTCGTGCAGTGACTGACGCAGGTCTTCAATCTGGCTATGACCAGACAAAATCTCGTCAGGCACCTCCTCCAGCACCATACCTTCTTCAGACTCCCTCATCCCCCTCAGAAATATAATCCAAAGGCTGGAAAGAGGGCACAGAAAAAGGGACAAAGACATGCTTAGCCTTGGCCAGAGCCTTTCTGGGGGTTCCACCCTGCCACGGGGAACCTCTGACAAACCGTTGTTGAGGGAGTCACGTCGAGCGAGGCGCCGACAACTTTGACGGCGTCAACACAGGCCTCGAGGGCGGAGCCCCGAGCGTGTTCTTTGACAGCCTGGGCACCGACGGCGTCAATGGCTTCCCCAGACTGAGTCCCCCCCGGGCTCACGACAACTATGCGGAGAGTCGCCCCTCGAAACGTCCACCGAAAGACCAGTGGAACGCGACTATTGGGGCTTGGCCACCTTACCCACCGACAGCTTCTTCTTACGCTCCCGCAAGGCCTTCGATGTAAGCGACTGGCAGTTGACACAGTCAACCGTATCGTGGTCCTCCCCGAGGCACCAGAGTCAAGCGTTGTGCGTGTCAGTCAGCGACATCTTGGACCCGCACACCCAACACTTCTTAAAACCCGACCGCGGGGTGGAAGAAGCCGAAGACATCAAACAATACACAAACTAATCGGGTTCAAAGAACCGAAAGAACAGGATTCAGTAGAACCGAGGCGCGCCGAGATCTCCGAATCGAACATGTTCGCGGAAAAAACGGCACTGAGGCTGAGGGGACCACACTCCGTGCGCTGTCTGTTGAAGCAGGTGAGCCCCCCCACCCTGTGAGAGATGCGTCTGTCGTGAGGGTGGCTTCCACTGCAGGGGTGGTGAAGGTTTTCCCCTTCAAGAGGTTCTCGCTCGACCACCACTGCAGAGCGAGAACGAGGGCTGGCGAGACAACTAACAGATCTTCCCATTGTCCGCTGGCCTGACACCACTGGCTGTTGAGCCACTCCTGCATGGGACGCATGCGCAGCCGCGCGTGGGGGACCAAGTATATGCATGACGCCATCATCCCTAGCAAACGCATAGCTTTGCGTACCGTCACCTCACGACTGGCTACATACTGAGGAACTTGAGAGAGCATGTTCTGAACCCCATCGCTGGAAGGGAAGACTAGACCGTCTTCCGTACGAATTAGAGCCCCCAGGAACTGTTTTACTTGGCTGTGGACTAAGCTGGATTTCTATTTGTTGATAGAAAATCCCAGGCTGAACAGTCTACTGTCTTTTGGGTGTTCGAAAAACAAACGTCGAACGAGTCCCCCGTGATGAACCAATCGTCGTGGTAAGGGTAAACTGGAACAAAGTCTGCGCAGGTGTGCTGCTGCCACTGCCAGGACCTTGATAAACACCCTTGGCGCCGAGGCTATGCCGAAGGGGAGTACCTTGAACTGGTAGGGTTTGTCCTGAATCACGAACCTTAGGAATTTTCTGTGCGCTGCATCTTTCATATCCAATGTTGTAATGAAGTCCCCTTGTTTTAGCAATGGGATCACCTCTTGCAGGGTTACCAATGCTAAACTTCTGGGACTTTATGAACTTGTTCGCTGGGAGCAGGTCTAGAACAGGACGCATGGTGAGATCCTTTTTGGGTACAAGGAAGTATATTGAATAGATACCCTCGTTTACCTGAAGAATCTGCACGGCTTCTATGGCGTCCTTTCTGGTGAAAGGCGTCGATGTTTCGGCAGTCTGAACTGTGGGGGTCGGGCGAATTCCATGCAGTAACAGTGGGCGACCGTCTTTAAGACCCACTGTTCTGAAGTTATCCCCTCCCATGCCTTGAGGAAAGATGTTAATCGCCCCCCGACCGAGGAGACATGGGAGGGGACCTGAACTTGGTGGTCATTTCTGACCAGAGGTTGACGCTCCTCTGGAATTGGAGCCTCTGCCTCTATTCTTTCCGCGCTTCTTACCCCTCTGGGGGTAGTAAGTGGGGCTTGCAGCCGGTTGACTTGAGTTGAAGTTGCCCGTGCCGAAATTATTTTGAGCGGCACAGGCTTGTCCTCGAAAGGACCGTTGAGAATTACTGCCCCTCTGTGAAGAGGGTTTTTGGGAAATCTGGTGCAGCGACTTAATAGTCTCGTGCTCCTTCTTGGCTGTCTCCAACGCATCGTCTACCGCATTCCCGAAGAGTTTGGCCTCTTCGATGGGTTTGTTGATGATGGATGCCTGGGTCTCAGGCCTGAAACCCGACGTGCGCAGCCACGCGTGTCTCTTTAGGAGAGTACCCTGTGCGAGAGACCTGCCTGCTGTCTCTACGGAGTCCAGGGTATGCTTTACAACATTCTGATTGGCAAGTTTGCCCTCCGAGACAATGGCGAGAAGCTTGGCTCTGGTTGGTTCCGGAACCTCCTGAAGGCCTTCCTGGAGTAGGTTCAATTGGGCGTCGACGTAGCTTGCCAGTAACGTCGTGTTACTGGCAATCCGGACGGTATAAGCCGCCGCGACCCGTTTGCCTAAGGTATACAACCTTTTGGACTCCTTGTCCGGGGGTGACTCTCCCGTGGCAAGAGGAACCCCTGCTCTCTTGCGAGTGTTGGTCACCACCAGCGAGTCTGGGATTGCGTGCCCCTTGATATAAAGCGGGTCGGTGAGGGAGGGCCGGAAAAGTTTTTCGACCCTTGGTTCACAGCCCTAGTCTGAGCGGGTGCGAGTAAGGAAGGGGCCAGGCATCTCTTTACAGAGCTCAAGAGAGGGATAGACTGGCTTGCCGGAGGCTTGTCATTAATAATGTCCTCCGCGAAATCTTGTTCGGGCAAGCATTCAAGCGTGGCAATTTTAAAGAATTCCGCTGCTTTTTTCAACATGTTGTTGAAAGCCATTTGATCATCCACCGGGGGAGCTTGTCGAACCAGGGTGGATGGGGGAGAGTCGAGGCAAACGATATCAGAATTGTGATCATCCTGCTGGGTGTCCTCCCAGTTGTCCGTTGCGCCTTGATCTTCCCCATAATTGTCCAGAAAAGAAGCCTCCTCTTCTGTATAGATGTCTCTATACGCGTCTTTCTGGACATCTTCTTGATAGTCAACATAGTGTTGGACATCTAGGTGTTGGCCAACTTGTGTTTGAGGGTTAGGGTCTACCCAAGCTTTTTTCGGCGGAGGTTGATCAGAAGCCCTGAAAAACTGCACCAGCCAATCCATACACCCCTCGAATTGCTCCATGGTCCACTTGGATGACCCAAATGGACCCAGCTGAGTAGGAACCGGGTCCTCCGCCCTAAGGCGTTGAGAGGATCTCCTCAGGGTGCTTGAGAGGGGTACCTGCTTTCTTCGCAAGAGTCTTCGGGATCGTCTTCCAAATCCGTGGAAAACCTTTCGGTGGATTGGCCCATAACTGTGGGCGGAACGGGTACTAGGCCCACCGCCGTAGCAATCCTATTGATGCTCTTACTGATAGTCGCCGAATCTTCGGGAGACAATGCCTCCAATGATGGCTTCTCGGGTAGAGGCCTACTCGTAGTTTTCGGGCCTGCACGGGCGTTGGATACCTTGGAACCCGTCGAAGTTTCTTGTTCAGAAACTTCGGCGTGTAGTTTGGGGAGTAGCGCCCTTGTTATGTTTGTTAAGCTCAGTCATGCGCTGCTGCGGATGCGGGGAAGGCTTCGGATCAGATCGATCCGATGGCGCTTTCGCCTTCTTCGACGAAGTCATCGAGGAAGACGCTTGGGTTGTGTGCGGTGCGATTGTACGTCACCGGTTGTGGTCCCTGTAGCAAGACCAGAGTCGGGCCTGGAAGGGTCGGGCGTGGTGGCTCTTGAATAGTCCGCCTCAAGGTCTATAACGTCCGCGTTGAACGTTTCGTCATCCGATGTACCCCCGTAACTTTCAGCTGGTGTCGTGGCAGGGGAGGGAGGCTCCACGCGTGACATTCCGTACGCGGCCCACCGTTTCAACCGGAGCTCCTTAAGGGTTTTAGGTTTAGGAGTTTACACGCCGAACACCGCTTTAGTGCTCTAGGGGGAAACAAGCGTTACACAACGTGTGCTCGTCTTTCCACGGATATCTGACCCTACACACAGGGCAGAATCTAAATGGAGTCCTTTCCATAGCAGAAGGGAAGGGTGACGAGACTAAAAAGGAAAGAAGTGGAAAAGAGGAAAGACATAGCAGTATGGCAAACCCCGAGCCCACTCTCCGTACTGTGTAGGCCGGCCAGAAGGCCCGACCACGTGGAGGTCCGAACGCCAGATCTTAGGCGCTGGAACCCACAGCCGTAGAGTCTTCGGCGAAGATGTTCTTGATAGGCGAAGTGACTTAACGGGGATTAAACCGACAATTCGGTAAGATAAACAATGTCTCATGAAGAGCTCCGCTACAGGGCGACCAGTTATCTGGGCGGAAAAAAACAATCTGAGGGATTTTGGGTAGTACACACGTCACGATAGGGATAGTGTTTCAGACACGCCTATGCCGACGTCCCCTTTCGGTCCCCCGAAAGACAACATGCAAAACTCTGCGGTTACCACTGGATGTCGGACCATATGCACAGCATGTGATTCTAAGCAGATTAACAAGCATCAGAAACAACTTTTATTTGCTCCTGTTGGTGAATGAGTGTCATTAAGCACCACCCCAATTCTCGCAAAACGAACTATGGGAAAACTGCCAGCTACACACTGCTCTCCCCTCGTCCTCCAGTCACCATCTGCACACCGACCCTACTCCCTGCAGCCTACCCATCCACTCCCAACCCAGTCCAGGCACTTTAAAAGTCTCCCCCAAAACACCCTGGCCTGAGCAATATCCCCCTACCTCCTTCTGAACCTCCCACAACACTCTGACAACCACGCCCCTCCCACCCCGAAGCAAAACCAGCTCCCTCCCCAGATGCCTACCTCCAGCAAAACCCCCCTCAATCCTGTATAATCAGAAACGCCAGATCTGTTATCAAAAATAAACATTTTTGACTGCATATCGACTGAAAACCCAGACTTCCTATTCTTCACTGAAACCTGGTTCTCCGATGATTTCAACTACTTTGCACACAAAGCCTTCCCACTCGGCTACAACAGGTCCAGCAGACTTTATTTGGGGGACCTGCCATCCTCCACAAACATCTGTCAGTAATCTCCACAGCGAGTCTTTCTGGTGACATTGAACGCTAATCCTTCAGTCACCCACAGCTTCCTTCTCCTATATAAGCCACCCAGCTACGGCCAACACTGTCATTTCTCTTTAACTCCCTTTCACCCAACATGATCCAGCACCCTGCACTCACTACGTTAGGTGATTTCAATATCTGGTTTGATGCCTCTGCAAACCCTGTGACCAGCCCCCTCACAGACAATTTGGAAGCTCTTGGTCTGTCACAATAAATCTCACAATGGAACCAAATTTCAGGACGCACCCTAAACGGACCTTTCTGCTCACCTGGCCAAGTCTCCCCACTCACACCTTTCTCACACATCTAGACTGATCACCACAATATCACTTTCTCACTTCAATACCCCCCCCCCCTACCCACCACCCCTCCAATCAATCCCTCTACTATACCTGGCCACACTCCCTTTTACAAATAAAAAGTAAATCCAGACCTGGCCAATTCCCTATTTCCTACACTTCCAGATCTCTCTTGCAAGGAAGGGCACCCATCAATAGATCTCTTTGACCTATGGCTCTACGAAGCAATGCGCTCCCCCCACCCACTCTCACCATCGTGTCGTCCCCCTTGACGATCAACCACCCACCAAAAGTGGTACACCCCCTCCCTCTCCCTCTGCTCAAAACCCTCAAGCATCACCTAGAGCGTGCCTGGAGGACCACCCCTTCTTACAAAAGGGCCCTTACAAGAATCAAGGGAGTAGTTTCTTACCCGTAACTCCATTTCTCCAGCGTTGGTATCTTTCATAGATTCACATGTGATTAAATTCCCCGTCGACAGGCTGGGAATCCCTGGTAACTTTGATTTATGAATTACTTTGCCTATGGAAAAACATTTGACACCTGGAGTGTGCCACCCACATTGTTGTGGGTGCTTTTGGTCCCTACCAATAGGATGTCGAGTGTGTAGCTCTGCCCCAGCAGCTTCCTTAACCACTCAAGCTGGAGGATAACCTCTTGTTGAGGATGTTTGCCTGGACGGGAAGGCTGGAGGGCGCATGTGAATCTATGAAAGATACCAAGAGGTGGTGAGCTTGTAAGGAGTCCACAATGAGTACGCACAGTACAGCAGTCAAAGATAACACTTACACAATCAGGCAGAAAAATACATTTTTTTTTACTTATGGCCAAAGCACACAGTGAACCATGACAACAAACAGGTAATATCCAACACCACTAAAATTAGAAACAAATATACAATTACTGTTGTAGGGAAAAATACATAAACCCTTTAAAATAAAAGGTACAGGTAAGTAAGAGCACTACAGGCCACAGAAAATCAACCCTAACTTCAGAATTGAAACCATAAGTTGTCTGGGGCCTTGAGCTCAAAAGTTCAGCAAAGTTTCCACATAGTTTGTGAAGCTGGGAAAAAAATGAAGATAAAATGAAGGTCTCTGTGGTGCAGTAAACAGTTCCAAGTGTCAGGGGACAAGTTAATTTAACTAATAAACGTAATCCCAACTTTCGGAGTGCTTGTGTGAACAAGCAGTGGCAAAGCAAAAGTATTAGAAAAGTTCTGTAAAAGTTAGCAAACTTTTAAAGGGGAGTTTAGGGTCCAGGTAAGTATCACTATAAGTCACGCCCTGTACTCTGATTCTTCATGAGACTTGGCAGGTCGGTTGAAGAGGGTCAGGTCGCTTTTCCCGCCACCAGCCTCAGCCCTTGATCCCCAGGGGCTGCAGGTTCGAGTAACTCTCTGGTCGGTGTCTTGATGCTGGTGCAACAACACGGTCGAAGAATGCAGCAAAACTCAATGCAGGGGCCCTCTCGGGACAGAAATGGATGCATGTTAACAATTTCGGACGACTGCCAACGATGCACGGCGATGTAAAGGGGCTCACATGTTGCCGTCAGATTGACCCTCCTATCCCGGGTCCTCTTGATGCTAGGACCATGAAATTTCAGAGAGGTAAGTCTTGTTGCACAAGCAGAGTATTCACAAGTTCCAGGCCTCAACTTAGAATGGCAGCGTGGCCAGCACCGTAGCCCAAACTCAAAGGTCAGCCACAGGGTGGTCCCGGGGCACTTCTCCGAGCTCCTTTCGCAGGAGGGATGCAGGTCAATGTGAGCTGTAGGGTTGTAACAGAGTTTCACGGTGACAAGTATCCAAATAAACACTTGCACTCAAGGTTTCTGGATGAAACAATAATGTATTAAACAGTCAGTTGAATAAGACTTCCTTAGAAGGAAGCTAAATATATCTCACAATTTACTTCAAAAATACACACTCAGTTTTAATAAATCAGTAGATACCCATTTGGGATGGCACACAGATACTTAGTACACCCAGAGGTGACAAATAATTAGGACACTGGACATTATATATCACTGGCATATTCAGAGCAACACAGTTTGGTGTCAAAAGGAAAAGGTTTTGGGAATAAAACAAAGGTTAACAAATTCTTAAGCAGGTAAATACTTTTGAAGCCCCAAAGCAAAGTAAATTAACCCTTTCCCAGCTACACAAGTTAAAGGTGTGACTTTTGTTGAGGGATAGTTAAAGCACAAAGTCAGAAGATAGAAGAGTCTTTCAGGGAGCCACGGTAGCCAATGTCACTTGAGCAAAGTCTAGAGGAGCTGACGCACTTCTTGAAGGGAAGTAAAAAGTCTTGCACAATATTTTAGAAGTTTTTGTAGAAAATGAAATCACTGTTGGGCCACAAGCTGGGAGGCTTGTGAGGGGCAAAGCTGCAAACAACTCTGCAAAAGCAACCAAGACAAGTCTCAACTGAGAGCTAGCAAGGCTACACAACAGTTTTACAGTACCTTAGGAGGTCTGAAGAAATTGGTTCCAGCCGGCTTCTGTTCCAGTTGTAACTACCTCTAAATACATATACTGATTATAGTGAACAAAATGGAAGCAGATTGGTCTATGTAACATTGTATAGCAGGTTGCCCCCATAGACCCACTGATTGGTTGTCATACTCGCCCAATCTTGGAATTTCGGCTTGGCCAGCAGCACGTAGGCGAAACGAAACCAAGGTGATTTATCAGAGTACTCCCTACTCTCCCAATTAATACATATCATCAGTCCGGACATGAGCCACATTTTCCCCGCCTGTAGTTGACCTTGTAGCCTGCTCTATGTTCTGGGACATTCAAGAGAGTGTAAGCACATCACCATCTTCTTCCAAGGCTTAATGAATATCCCTTGTTTTGGACTCCTGAGTCGCGTGAAGAGACCATAAATCTTTCCATTTTGGCCTCTTATTTACTGCTATTTCAATTATACTGAGTGCCATTGCTCTTCTATAGACTTGCTCACTAGACCTTGTATAGACTTCATACACTTAATTGTCCAATACTTAGCTCTTGCAGATGTTTTCTTCTTTAATTTAAGAGAAATAGGTCTTGCCCATGGCTTATCCAGCTGGCTCCCTTCATGCCTTGCAGCTATTACTTAAAAAAATAGCATTCTTTGACCCAATCCAACAGACTCCTCTTTGTTTTGCACAAAAAGCTGTTCTTCCAGCATCTCCCGACTCTGCAATCCTGATCTGTTTCTGAGGTAGCTGAACTGAATCTTAACACGAGCCAGCGTCCATTTTCCAATTATGGCCGACCGAGCCACGTTATATATTGCTCTATAGCACTACATGATATCCAATGGTGCATGCCGATATCTTTCTAAACATCCTTGAACACTTTCAGTGCGAGGTCACATGTGATACGGTTGTGGGGGGGCATATCGTCTCTCGTATACTCGATGCAGTATAGGCAGAACCCATTGAGTCCCATATAGGGACCTTCTCATGCCGATCCAGAAGGACAGCAGGAGATGGGGAAAATGCATCCAACTGCTACTCTACAGGGG
Source organism: Ambystoma mexicanum (assembly GCF_040938575.1). NCBI lineage: Eukaryota > Metazoa > Chordata > Amphibia > Caudata > Ambystomatidae > Ambystoma > Ambystoma mexicanum. Next base: position 322,946,693 of record NC_090935.1, read on the forward strand.
CTTCAGTCCCTTAGTTCCCTAGGTACTGGTGCGAAGAAGAGGGCTGAAGAGGTACAATGCGGCAGGAGTGGCCAATTCATTAATGCAGATGACCCACACCTGAGTGAGATATAGAAGCTTAAAAGCCCCCCCCTCAGGTGCAGGCCATAGAGTGGTCATAGTTCGTGAGGAGCAGAGGAAGCCAAAAGCAGCGCGTCTCGAGCAGGCATCCGAAGTAGCTGGAGGCGAGAGAAAGGACACCAGGAAACTGTTACGCTCACCTGGCTCCCATAAAGGCGTCTATCTCAACTGGACAGCTGCGGTCTCCACCAATGTGACGTGTAGGGCCTCGATGACGGACTGGACTGGCCCACCTAGCTTAGTTTGCTTGGCTCGTAGGAATATTCTTCTGTAAATGGAGAAAGGGAATTAACCACACGTGGGGTTGAGCGTAAATCCCCCCGACCCCCGCTGTTCTCCCCACAGATCACCTTTGATGTCCCCTCTTCTAGTCTCACCTGATGGTTTGAAAAGATGAGCTCTCCATCCTGCATTGAGCGCAGGGGCGCGTTGATAACCAGTTGCTTCACTGGCTCGAAGGAATTGGTGAGTTCCAGAACAATATTGACTCCGAAAAGTATGTAGTCTGTAAGAGTTCACATGTCTGACATTCACTCTTGTCCGATTCCTTGCAGTTTGCAGCTTGACCCCAGCGAAGAGTTCCTCGTGGTAGCTGATGAAGCTCAGGTAAGGATTTGGCTTATCCTACACAGTTCAATAAAATAAGGCCAGAATGTAACCTGTGGCTTGCTCCATTATTCAGGTGTGGAGAGAAAATATGAAGTTCAGGGAATAATGCCTCCGGCGGTAAAATTAGGTAAGTCTATTGTGGTGAGAAGAGTTCTCCTGGTTTGTCCCTTCGTCTCACCTTGTTGTCCTTTTGTTCCCCTTAGGGGCCGGGGTACGGCGCGGATGCAATGGAGACTGCGCCAACCCGTGAAGAGGAATAGTACCTCCGGCGGTAATCAGGTAAGTCTATGGGGGTAGTTACTATTGCCTCTGTTTATTCCCTTGGCTCACCTTCGCTGTTCTTGTGTTCCCCTTAGGTGCCAGAGTGCGGCGGGAACGTGCAGAAGGATGCGGTGGATTGTGAGGATGCTGCGAAGGCCGGCGAGTTCAGCGCGGCGCTGCAGCAGGCGAGGCGACGCACGTAAAATGCTTCTTTCTTCCAGCTCGAAGGCGCGGTGGATCCGGCATTCAGGTAAGGATCGAAGGTTTTGCTCTTATTCTAACCTCTTCTCCTGTTCCTCCCTTTTTCTAGGAGCAGCAGACGCAGACACGAGGCGAGCGTGGCAGAAGACTGGATGCAGGCTTGCAGACACGGTGAGCGTTACGCTGCTGGATGCAGAATAACGCAAAGCGTGTACTGCTCTTCGGGCGTGGTTTAAATAGCCTCCACAGTAGTCCCAGGTAAGTATTCCTCCCCAGCCCCACCCGAGTAAAAAATAGTCCCCAGGTAAAAAAAGTCCCTTCCAAGCCTTATTTGGCTTGGAGCTCTGCAGCATGGTCTGCATAAGGTAAGTTCTACTCTATGAACCTGGCGCCTATGGCGCCAGGACTGACTCTCCATATGAGAATGGCGGCATAGGCGCCAGGACTGCACCCAAACAGCCCCTAGCAGGGTTTTTTGGGTTTGCTCAAAATAAATTGATGCCTGCTTCCGGGGTTGCTGGACCTGGTCTGGTTCCCCGGGGGTAGGCATCATGACAGAAACACTGTTTGGCAGATGTCAGCTGCCGGTCAAGTGCAGCGGTCACGAAGAAGAACGCTTGCAGCAGGAAAGCTTGCCCCCTTGTGACCTGGTCTGTAGAGGCTGTGCAGTGGGAAGCATGCAGGGGGCTGTATCCAGTGGAGGGTGTGCACCAGAGGGCCTCAGGAATAAGAGGAGCTCCAACTATAGGTGGTGTGGGAGAGGGCAGATTAACAGAAGCAGTTTACTGGGTCGCAAGGATCCACAATAGCATAAGCCCTGTGAGCAGTGAGGTGGAATGGAGGCGCAAGTCTTACCCAGTGAGTTCACAAGTTATCAGTGACTCCAGAGTGCTCTGTCCCTGCTCGCGTGTTGAAAGCAGGCATTCGGCGAGTGAGCATTGCTCGTGTATCGGTAAAAGTAGTTCAGAGAATAGTTTTGAATCCTGAACTATTGCAAAGCAGCACTCGCGTGTGAGCGAAAGATTCCAAAATTAATTTTGAATACCGAACTAGGGAAAAGTCAAAACCTATTATATCAAAGCCAAATGCTTGTAACCTGAAAAGTGTGAATTTATGGAGCAGCCAGTAACCCAAGTGGGCGACTTTGTTAAAACGTTCATGTCAACAGGCATTACCCAAGTAATCAAAAAAGTGTGTTTGCTCAAACTCCAGTGGTCCTCGGGGAAATATATAATCATCAACAGGTAAGTGTACCATTGGGAAGTGAAATTAATGTATGGTAAAAAATGTATTTAACAAACAGGTTGTAAATTAAAACTGTCCTGACTCTAAAATGGATCTTCAAGTCCATAGATCCCATCATTCTCACACCCCTGCACTATGGGTATCCTTGTGGTTCAAACAGAAGAAAAAAGGGGGTATGGAGGTTATTTCTGTGAGGCACAGATATCATTTGTTAGTGTGTTCCCTTTAGTTTATTTTATGCAGGAAATACTCGTCAGGGTAGGGATAGTGAGGCATTCATCCACCTTATATTACAATAAAATGGCATTTTTTCAGACAACCTTACAACTTGGTCCACCTCAAATTTCTGATGCCTCACACTGACCTTGCACATGGCAAAAGTAAACCGAAGGGCTCAGAGGCTGTCAAAGCTAACTGCGATATTTAAAATGAGGCTAATGACAATGCATTACTTACCGTAAAAGCATTTCTGATGGTTGTATCTGCTTAGATTCACATGCTGTGCATAGTCCGACATCCAGTGGTCACTGCAGAGTATTGCATTTTGTTTTTCGTAGTCGAAAAGGGTACGTCGACAAGGCGTGTCTGTAACACTATCCCTATAATAACGTGCAGTGTACCCACAATCCCTCACGCGTCGAGGTCCCTCTGATTGTATTTTATCTGCCATGAAGGAGCCTATTAGGCGTGAGTGAGTACAGAAAAGGGAGATTATAGAAGAAAGTCTATGTTCCTTCCATCCGAGCGGGGAGGAAGGGTGGGCGCATGTGAATCTAAGCAGATACAACCATCAGAAATACTTTTACGGTAAGTAATGCAGTGTCTTCTGATGTTTGTTAATCTGCTTAGAATCACATGCTGTGCATAGACTAGCGAGCAGTACCCGGAGTTGGAGGTGGGTTGTGAGAAGGAACAGTAGAGAAAAGATGTCTTAATACTGCTTGTCCCACCTGGGAATCAGATCTAGAGTGGGCATCTAGACAGTGTTTTGTAAAGGTGTGAACAGAACTCCAGGTTGCCGCTTTGCAAATGGACTCAAGAGGGACATTTGCAATGAAAGCTATGGAAGCCCCGTGCCTCGAGTGGAGTGTGCTCTTGGCTTGAAGGGTAGTTCGCTCTTAGCAAGAGTAACAGAGAGTGATGCATTGTACAATCCATCTAGAAATAGTGGATTTCGAAACTGCATCTCCTTCTCTTCCTTCTGCCACAGAGACAAAGAACTGATTAGTCTTTCTCAGTCGTCTAGTTCTTTCCATACAAAACATCACTGCTCTGCAAACATCCAGTATATGTAGGCTCTTCTCACCTACGTTTAAAGGATTTTGAAAGAAGGATGGTAGTTCTATTGACTGGTTGACATGGAATTTAGAGATACATTTTGGTGCAAACCTAGGATGTGTGCGTAGAACCACATTATCCTTGTGAACTGTAACAAAGGGGTCTAGTACAGAGAGCGCTTGTAGTTCACTTACTCTCCTAATGGAGGTGATAGCTACTAGAAAAGCTGTCTTAAGAGAGAGGTCTTTAAGTGTTGCTTTGTGCACAGGTTCAAAGGGAGACCCCATGAGCCTGGTTAGTACTAGATTGAGGTCCCATCTGGGAGCGGGCTTAGCTATGGGAGGGTGGATCCTCTTCACTCCTTCCATGAAGGCTTTAATAACTGGGACTTTCCACCATGACACTTTAAGTTGGGAAGTGGTGTATGCGGAAAGTGCAGCTAAATGGACTTAAGAGTTAAACACCAAGCCTGAGTCTAGTAGGTGAGTCAGGCACAGAACAATTTGTGTGGGAGAGCAGTCAACTGGGTTGATGCTCCTTCCCCTACACCAGATGACAAATCTTTTCCATTTGCTAGAATAACAGTGACGAGTGTTAGGCTTTCTAGCCTCCCTGAGAATGTCCATGCATCTCTGCGGGAGTTGTAAATGTCCAAATTATATGATCTCAGGAGCCAGGCTGCTAGGTTCATGGTCTGAGGGCATGGATGTAGAGTCCTGCCCTTGTCCTGTGACAGCATGTTGTACGGGCAGGGACCTTTCACTGGAGGAGATAGGGACATCTCCAAGTGAGCGAACCAAGGTTGTCTGGCCCACATAGGGGCCACCAGTATCATGGTAACGTGTTCCTGGTGCATCTTGTGCACTATCTTGTTCAGACGGGGGGTTTTTGGGGGTGGGGGGTTTAGCCGGGTTGGGGGTGGAGCGTAAACAAATTTCCCTGACCATGGTATCGATAGACCGTTCCCCCTGGATTGGTTCTGGGGGTACCTGGAGGCGTAATCTTGGCATTGTGAGTTCTCCAGAGTTGCGAACAGATCTATTTCTGGGAATCCCCATTGTGTGAAGACGAAGACGATGACTTCGTGTAACCGCCATTCGTACTCTGGGGCCAGAGGGAAGTCTCTGCTGAGTTCGTCTGCGAGCAGATTGAGTTCCCCTGGTACATGTTGTGACAATAGGAACATGTGTTTGAGAGCCCACTTCCAGATGTTCTGGGACAGCTTGGACAGTATTGGAGAGCGAGTGCCCCCTTGCTTGTTGAGGTAGTACATGGCTGTGGTGCTGTCCGTAAGGACCATCACTGTCTTCCCCTGTAGGTGTGCCTGGAAGGCTTTCAGTGCCTTGAACACAGCTAGTAGCTCCTGTAAGTTTATGTGCTTGGATGCTACACTCAGAGTCCAGACTCCGTGAGCAGTCTGATGGGATAGGTGAGCCCCCCCCATCCTGTGAGGGATGCGTCTGTGGTTAGAGTGGCTTCCACTGCGGGGGTGGCGAATGGTTTCCCTATTACCAGGTTTTCCTTCGACCACCACCGTAGCGAGAGAACCAACGCCTGCAAGACCACCACTAGATCCTCCCATTGTCCGCTGGACTGACACCACTGGCTGTTGAGCCACTCTTGCATTAGGCGCATGCGCAGGCGCACGTTAGGTACCAAATAAATACATGATGCCATCATTCCCAGTCAGCGCATTGCTTTGCTTTGCGTACCGTCACCTCTCGACGGGCCACATATTGAGGGATTTGAAACAGCATGTTTTGGACCCTCTCGTTGGAGGGGAAGACGAGGCCGTCCTTTGTTTGAGTTAGAGCCCCTAGGAATTGTTAGATCTGGCTGGGGTCTAAGCTGGATGACTTCTTGTTGATGGAGAAGCCCCGTTGAAACAAAAAGGTCTGTCTTTTGGGTATTTGAGAAGCATGTTTTGTAAGAATCCCCCGTTATGAGCCAATCGTCGAGGTAAGGGTATACTGGGATGGACAACCTTCGCAGGTGGGCTGCTGCCACTACCTTCGTGAATACTCTTAGCGCTGATGCTATGCCGAAGGGTAGCACTCTGAACTGGTAGTGTTTGCCCTCTATCATGAACCTGAGGTATTTCCTGTGCGCTGGCAACATTAAAATATGAAAGTATGCATCTTTCATGTCCATTGTTGTCATGTAATCTCCCTGTGAAAGCGGGGGGGATTACCTCCTGTAGTGCCACCATACGAAACTTTTGAGGTTTGACAAATTTGTTCGCTGGGCGCAAATCTAGTACAGGGCGCATGGTTAAGTCCTTTTGGGTACAAGGAAGTACACTGAATAAATACCTTCAGTTACCTGGGATAGAGGCATGACCTCTATAGCTCCTTTTTGTAGTAGTTGGTCCACTTCTTGAAGAAGGATGGCGAGGTGTTCTGGCAACGTGTCGTCCCCTTGGGAGTCTGTACGTAGGGGAACTGTTTAATTTTATATACAGTAGCCGCGGGTTATTGTTGATAGTACCCAGCGGTCTGATGTTCTACCCTCCCACGCTGAAAGAAAGGATGTTAACCGGCCCCCGACCGGCGAAGCATGGGAGGGGACCCGAATCTTTGAGTCATTTGGTGTTGGTGACTTGGGAACCTCTAGGGGTGGGACCCCGACCTCTTCCCTTGCCACAACATTGTCCTCTTTGGTTATATTGTCCACTGGTGCCTTGGTTAGAGGACCAGTTACCTGCAGAGTATTGCTGCTGCTGTTGTTGCTGCTGGCGTTGGCCTCGAAAAAAAACGTTTGTTTTTGCCATAACCACGTTTGTTGAGAGGCCTTGAAATTTGATCTAGTGTCTTGATTGTGTTGAATTCCTTCTTTGCGGTCTCTAGTGCCTCATCCACCGCATTACCAAAGAGGTTTGCATCTTCTATAGGTTTGTTATTAAGAGATGCTTGTGTTTCAGGCTTAAAGCCTGAATTACGTAGCCATACATGGCGTTTGAGTAGGATTCCTTGGACTAGGGAACGCCCAGCCGTCTCTGCAGCATCCAGCGTATTTTTAATGATGCTTTGGTTGACTAAGGTCCCTTCAGTCACCGTGGCTAGAAGGCGAGTACGTAGAGGTTCCGGTACCTCCTCAATGTCCTTACATAGTTTGCTCCATTGTGCATCTGCGTAACTTGCCAGCAAAGAGTTGTTGTTGGCAATTCTTACGGTAAAGGCAGCTGAGGCTGTAATCCTCTTCACTAGGGCATACAATTTTTTACCCTCCTTATCTGGTGGTGCCTCGCTAGTTGACAGCGGGACCCCTGCTCTCCCTGTTATTTGTCACCACTAAGGAGTCTGGTACAGAGTGGCCCCTGATGTATAAAGGGTCCGATGGAGAAGGACTACATTTTTCTATCCTCGGGTTCACCCCCTCTGATCAACGCGGGAGTGGATAGTGAAGGAATAATTTGTCTCTTTACTGAGGCGAGGAGGGGAATGGTTTGGCTGACAGGGGGTGTCTCCTTAATGATCTTTTCTACAAAGTCAATGTCAGGAGAAGTTTCCCCCGGTCTCGATCTCGAAATGCGCTGCTGCCTTGCGTAGGAGTGCATTAAAAGGTAGGTTGATTGTCTATAGGAGATGAATTCCTAATAGGCGAGTCTTTGGGTGGGGACAGGTTTATGGCTTCAGGGTCTGAAAACGCGGATGGGGACTGCCAGGGCTGTGAAGCACCACCTTCTGGGTCTTCACCAAAGCCCCCATCACCCATATCCGGGTTGTCTTCAAAACCTTCCTCCTCTAGGTTTTGTTCCCCTTCATTGCCTAAGAATTCGTCATCCTTCTGAAAGTGGGGGTCCTCTCCAGTGAGGTCATGTAAATCTACATCCTCTTGTGGGGGGATCAAACAGGCTGGGGTACTTAGACCTGGGATCCTCCTGAGGTCCCTCTCTTGATCTCTTGGGTGTTGGAAGGTTCTGAGTCTCCATAAACCTCTCCATTTTGTCCATACAGAACTGGAGTCTAAGGTTTCTTGAGGTACCCCGGAGTGGTTAGGGGGAAAAAAGGGAGGGCCTTCCGTTAGAAAACGCTTCGACCTATCCCATAACGTCGAAGAGAGGTTCCCCCTCGCCTTCTGAAAAGCCTTCTGGTAGGCTAGGAGTCCCTCTCGACAGGGCGGGCGGTCCCTGCCTTCCTTCTGACCTTTTCAGCGTTTCCCAGCCTTATGAGCGGTAACCGACGTCTCTTTCGCCATCCGTCTCTGGCCATCGGTGGAAATAATCCGCGCCAGGCTCTCAACAACTAAACCGTCTGTCGAGGGTACCTCCGGCGTCGCTGTTACAGGTGTCACTTGCTCGACGCCGACAGGCGCTCTCTGCCGGTGCGCGTCTGGCGGTTTAGTAATAGTGCCTTTATCTGGGGGTAGCCCAGTCGCTAGTCACGGTTGCGATGGGGGCTTCAGACTCTTATGGTCTGACGAGGCCGCCAGTAGGACCTGCGTCTCCGTTGGCGCTAATGCCCTCTTCGTCTTCGACGAGGAAGAGCTGTGGGCTGTGTGTTTATGGGAGTGTTTTCTGTGTGCATCCTTGTCGCCTGGGTGTTCATCCCCATAAGCAGGGCGTGAGCCGAGCTTGCCGGTGACGCACTACAAGGACCGTAAATGCTCCTTCGGCAAGTCTACGACTTCCGAAACGGACGTCGGATTGTCACATTCCTCATCACTTTCGGCGGCGGGTGATGAATCAGACCTAGACATGGCGTAGGCTGCCCACCTCTTGACCCTACGGTCTTTCAAAGTCTTTGGCTTAAGGAACTGACAGGCCGCACCATTTATGCTGGTCTTTCCAGGTAAATTTGCCTTTGCAACACGGGCAAAACCTAAAGGGTGTCCTCTCCATAGCTGAGGAACAGATTGCATGTAACAACAACCCCGAAGTAAAGAGGGGAAAGGGAAAGGCATTCTCAAAGAGAAACAATAAAAATGTCCCACGACCCCACTCTCCCTACTGCATTTGGCCGTCGAGGCCAGGCCACGTGTTCGGCGAACGCCGGACAACCTCCTCCGTCGAAGGCACCGCCGTCTGAGATCTTGATCAGCGGTGAACAGCTTTGCAGTTACAACGAAGGAGGGATGTAAGTAATAATATAAGTTAAGGGCGATCAAAGGTCGAATGAAGTTTTTTGCAATGTCTCTCGAGGAGCTCAGCGTATAGGCGACCAATATCTGGGCGGAAGAAAACAATCTGAGGGACCTCGACGCGTGAGGGATTGTGGGTACACTGCACGTCACTATAGGGATAGTGTTACAGACATGCCTCGTCGACGTCCCCTTTTCGACTACGAAAAACAAAATGCAATACTCCGCAGTGACCACTGGATGTCGGACTATGCACAGCATGTGATTCTAAGCAGATTAACAAACATCAGTAAGTTTGTTCTAGAAAAGATAAATGACAATGTGACCAGTATGTTCAATGCAAACAGTTTTCTAAAAACAGAACAATAATGACCACCACATACCTGAATAAGTAACAGCTGTTGTACCATATGTAGCACCCTGTGTATAAGATGGGACCACGGTAGCACCTGCAGCTACAGGTTGCACAGTGGATGACACTGGATATATAGAAAATGTGGTTGTAGCAGGGTTCGGAGTAGCTGGTTTTATAGCAGTAACTTGCCGAGTTTGCTGGGCTTGAGTATACTGGGCTGCACCCTGACTGTATGCTGCTTTGGGAGCGACTGAAGGGTGAAAAAGTAGTTAAAATTAATACTACAGTACAAGTACCTCATGACAAATATGAATAAAATAAGGAATATATGTCAGTTTGCAAAGAAAACATTTTACAGCATAACTAATCTCGGCACATTTTCACTTTTAAACTAATGGACTGGAAAGGATGCAATCATTTGAAGCAACGCCACAGAACACCCTGCAATTGTAAAATCCAAAGTGTCACACCGTTAGGACTGATTTTCTATACTCTGGGCTGGTGGACAGATGCACAGAAGGCCAAACTAGTTTAGTGACCGGGACAACTCTGGGAGCTGTAGCCAAACCTGTTAAAAAGGTAGGAGGACATGTTGTCTACGCTAAGTCTCAAGAGGTGGGGAGCTTGTAAGGAGTCCTCAATGAGTACACAGTGAAAAGTAAGGGAACACAATTTTTCATAGTGTTGTATGGCCATAAATAAATAATTATTTTTATAACTTTACTACTAGCATGTAATATCACAACACTAAATAAAGAGATATATATACAATCTTTGGAGTAGGGCCGTTAGGCAAGAATTTATGTAGCAACCCTGTTGGAGACCACACAACCCTTGTGCTCTTGTTATTAGGTAACCCACCTATTCGTAAAGGCCTGTAATACACAAGTTGGTAGTGTGACTGAGCAGCCAGGCTCATCTCAAGTGGGGTAAATGTGAGCTGTAGAGCGGTTAGGGAGAATTCTCATAAGTGTGCTAATTCCCTTCACCTTACAGACCCCCAGCAACTTTGCTGGATTTTGAGGACTTGATTTTTTTTTACCTGGAAAGGGTGAGCCTTTTTTCCCTCATGTATTGTGATGCATGTTTTACTCGTGTTCTTTGATTATGGAGTTTTAAGATAACTCCATAGGCATCTTTTCATGTGCTACACAGCACCCTAAGTTCAGTAACACAGGGATGTCTTTTTAGACTTCCCAAAGGTTTAAATACCTTCTCTGGGATAAACTGTTTCCTAGAGAATGTAAGGTTAAATGGACTTTACTAGTCTTTTTAAATTCCTAGACCCAGCACACAATATCTTACAATAGAGTGCTAGAGGGGTTACCTAGTATCCCCTGTGTCAAGAAACTCATGTAGCAGTTAAATGCTACCCTTTTCCATCGAAATGGCTGGTGGCAGTGGTTTTAGAACATACTACCATGATTTTTCCCGATCGTGAACACCTGTAGCTAAATATCGCGGAAGCCATGTTTTTCAAGATGCCGCCTTAAGCCCCTTTGTTTAAACAGGTCCCCGGTCGTCTTCTTTTTTTCGCCATTTCTTTTTCTAGTGTGTCTCTGCGCGCCAAACGAGGTTTGGTCCCTTTGTTTCCATGCCTTTGGCGGGCTTCAGGACTGAAGACCACCTCTGGTGTGCGAGTGTCTTGGGTGGGCAGGAAGTGAAGGAGATGCCAGAAACTCCCTGTGCATAGTCTCCTAGGAGACCCATATGTACTCTGTAGTGATTGGCCGGCTGACTGTCCGCAAAGGACAGCCACCCTGCTGGGTGAGTGGCAGCTAGGCTGGAATGAATGGGAGAAAACTGTTTAAAGGTGAGTCTCCTGAACTGGAAAGCAGAGTCGACCACTGGAACGAAAGAACCGAAGACGAGCTGGAAGAAGACGGCTGCTGCAACTTCTGGACCATTGGTTTGCCTGGTGAAGCCCTGCTGCAGGTCTAAATTGCCTAGGTCATCTCGAGAGAGAAGCCCCTTCAAGGACAACTTCTTCCTTTGAGTTGGTGGGACCAATCAACTTGTAAGCTAACTGGATACCATTCTCGAATCTGGTTAGGATTAATCAGGGGGACGGACACCAGCTTGTGTGCTTGATGAACAGCTACTCAAACTGAAGTGACTCCATTTTGTCTGCGTTTTACAACGATCCCGTGCAGTGCAGGAGTCCCGGAATCCTCCCTCTTGTCCCCACGACTGAGGCTCAGGAACAGGGAGATCTGCAGGAACCAACATCTTCAGCTGCATCTTTTGCTTCATACTAAAGGTACCGTGCCAACCCGATTGAGAGAACGCTTCTCTCACAGTGAAAGTTTGTGTAAGTTTCCCAACTTGCAGGGCCAATCAGCTTGTGACCCAGCATAGGATTCTTTTTCGTATAAACTACTTTTGAGAATGTTAGCAAAGACTTTACCGTTTACTTCAAGAACTGCTCTTTCCTATCCAAGACACTAGTCCATTGACTTTGGCCTATGCCTAATGAACTGAATCGAATCCGCTAGTGAACTATAACTATTTGCACTGCCTAAGAAAGTATTTGTGATCTATTCTGCTAATTTGTGCCTTTTTGCTCCCATTGAAAGTACTGAAATGCCATTTTGCTCCTATTTCAGGGGAGCCTAATTTGTTCAGAAACTTATTGGTTTGCTATTGAAGTGCGTTTGTGTATAATATTAAAGTTGCCTCCTTCTAGTGAATGTTTTCTAAATGATGGTGTAATAAATTAACAAGCGTTTTACCAAGAATGAGTATAGGTTTCTACTTGAAGCACTGTGATTGTAAGACCTCTATGTAACCTCTTGTACTGCTCACATTCCCTCTTGAGAGGAGCCTGGCTGCTCAGCTCGCTACCACAAACTGTATAGTACAGACATACCAAAGGATGGTTTTTGCTTACACTTGTAATCCTAATTTTATGTGGTGTTCCCAGAGGGTACTGCATGCAATTCTGGCTAACAAGAGTTGTAGCAATGAAATCCACAAATGCAAATAGCCAAGTAAGACTTAGACTTAAGGTTTTAAGTTAAAATATTAATTTATTTAACTGTCGTTTTTAAATAAGCATTCTTTAAAAAGGGCAATGTATGCGACAATCAAATATACTTTATACTTTCACAGAATCCACACAAAGCTAGTAGAAACTCTTTAGAGATGCTTCGTACACACTTACACCGAGGTGACTTCACTAAGACAGTAAGACATGCATGTCTGATGATTGTATCGGCTTAGATTCACATGCTGTGCATATGGTCCGACATCCAGTGGTAACCGCGGAGTATTGCATCTTGTCTTTCGGGGGACCGAAAGGGGACGTCGGCATAGGCGTGTCTGAAACACTATCCCTATCGTGACGTGTGTAGTGCCCAGAATCCCTCACGCGCCGAGGTCCCTCCGATTGTATTTTTTCTGCCATGAGGGAGCCCAAGACTATAGTGAGTGAGTACATGAAGAGAGAAAGTAGTAAGAAGTCTATGTTCCTTCCACCCCGGGCGGGGAGGCAGGGAGGGCGCATGTGAATCTAAGCAGATACAATCATCAGAAATGCTTTTACGGTAAGTAATGCATGTCTTCTGATGCTTGTTAATCTGCTTAGAATAACATGCTGTGCATAGACTAGCGAGCAGTACCCGGAGTTGGAGGTGGGTTGTGAGAAGGAAAAGTAGAAAAAAGATGTCTTCGTACTGCTTGTCCCACCTGAGAATCAGACCTAGAATGAGTGTCTAGGCAATAGTGTTTTGTAAAGTTGTGTACAGAACTCCTGGTTGCCGCTTTGCAAATGGACTCTAGGGGAACATTTGCAATGAATGCTACGGATGCCCCAGTGCCTCGAGTAGAATGTGCTCTAGGCTTGAAGGGCAGTTCTCTCTTTGCAAGAGTGTAAAAGTGTGATGCATTTGACAATCCACCTTGATATTGCTGATTTAGAGACAGGGTCCCCTTCTCTACCAGCTGCCACTGAAACAAAGAATTGTTTAGTTTTCCTCAGTGGTTTAGTTCTATCCATGTAGAACATGACTGCCCTGCGCACATCTAGTGTGAGAAGGCTTCTTTCGGCCATGTTAGTAGGTCTCTGGAAGAACGTGGGTAGTTCGATTGACTGGTTCACATGGAACTTCGAAATACATTTCGGCGCAAATCTGGGATGAGTGCGCAGAACTACTTTATCTTTGTGGACTGTAACAAAGGGGTCCAAGACCGAGAGGGCCTGTAGTTCGCTGCCTCTTCTGATAGAAGGGGTAGCTACTAGAAAGGCTGTCTTGTAAGTCAGGTCTTTCAGACTAGCTTTATGCATAGGCTCAAAAGGGTGTCCCATGAGCCTAGTTAAAACCACATTTAAATCCCACCCAGGGGCTGGGTGAGTGATGGGGGGATAAATTATTTTAACCCCTTCCATAAAGGCTTTAATCACAGGTATTTTCCACCACGACACCTTCTGCTGTGACGTGGTGTAGGCTGACAACGTTGCTAGGTGAACCTTTAAGGAATTGAAGACTAACCAAGAGTCCAACAGATGGGTTAGATATAACACAATGTGTGAAGGCGAACAATCGGTGGGATTGACGCCTTTGGAACTGCACCAAATGACAAAAAGTTTCCATTTGCTGGCATAGCAATAACACGTGTTAGGCTTTCTTGCCTCCCTCAGTATGTCCATGCATCTTTGAGGGAGTTGCAGATGTCCAAACTCTGACTTCAGGAGCCAGGCTGCTAAATTCAGAGTTTGTGGGCATGTGTGCAGAGTCTCCCCCCTGTCCTGAGACAACATGTTGTACGGGCAGGGCAGCTTGACTGGTGGGGAGAGGGACATTTCCATCAGGTGCGCGAACCAGGGTTGGCGGGCCCACATGGGAGCCACCAGAATCATGGTGACTGGTTCCTGGTGCATCTTGTGCACTATCTTGTTCAGAAGGGGAGTCGGCGGAAAAGCGTACACAAATTTCCCCGAGCAAGTTATCCAGAGACCGTTCCCCTTGGATCGGTTCTGAGGGTACCTGGAGGTGTAATCTGGGCATTGGGCGTTCTCCTGAGTAGCAAACAAGTCGATCTCTGGAAGCCCCCATTCTGCAAAGACGTTGGATACAATGTCTTCGTGCAGATGCCATTCGTATTCTTCTGGCAGAGGAAAATCTCTGCGGAGTATGTCTGCCAGAAGATTGCGTTCCCCTGGAACATGTTGGGATATCAGGAACATCTTGTGTTTGAGAGCCCATATCCAGATGTTTTGGGACAGCTTGGATAGCCCTGGAGAGTGAGTGCCCCCCTGCTTGTTCAGATAATACATTGTTGTTGTGCTGTCGGTTAGGACCAGCACTGTCTTCCCTTGCAGTTGCTCCTGAAAGGCCTTCAATGCTTTGAACACTGCTAGTAGCTCCAGAAGGTTTATATGGTTGGACGCTACCTGAGGGGAACACTCCGTGCGCTGTCTGTTGAAGCAGGTGAGCCCCCCCCCCCACCCTGTGAGAGATGCGTCTGTCGTGAGAGTGGCTTCCACTGCAGGGGTGGTGAAGGTTTTCCCCTTCAAGAGGTTCTCGCTCGACCACCACTGCAGAGCGAGAACGAGGGCTGGCGAGACAACTAACAGATCTTCCCATTGTCCGCTGGCCTGACACCACTGGCTGTTGAGCCACTCCTGCATGGGACGCATGCGCAGCCGCGCGTAGGGGACTAAGTATATGCATGACGCCATCATCCCTAGCAAACGCATAGCTTTGCATACCGTCACCTTCCGACTGGCTACATACTGAGGAACTTGAGAGAGCATGTTCTGAACCGTCTCGCTGGAAGGGAAGACTAGACCGTCTTCCGTGCGAATTAGAGGCCCCAGGAACTGTTTTACTTGGCTGGGGACTAAGCTGGATTTCTTTTCGTTGATAGAAAATCCCAGGCTGAACAGTAGGTCTACTGTCTTTTGGGTGTTCTAAACACAAACGTCAAACGAGCCCCCCGTGATGAACCAATCGTCGAGGTAAGGGTAAACTGGAACTGAAAGTCTGCGCAGGTGTGCTGCTGCCACTGCCAGGACCTTGGTAAACACCCGTGGCGCCAAGGCTATGCCGAAGGGGAGTACCTTGAACTGGTAGTGTGTCCTGAATCACGAACATTAGGAATGTTCTGTGCGCTGGCAGCATTGAAATATGAAGTATGCATCTTTCATATCCAATGTTGTCATGAAGTCCCCTTGTTTTAGCAATGGGATCACCTCTTGAAGTGTTACCATGCGAAACATCTGGGGCTTTATGAACTTGTTCGCTGGGCGCAGGTCTAGAACAGGACGCATTGTGAGATCCTTTTTGGGTAAAAGGAAGTATATTGAATAAATGCCCTTGTTTACCAGAAGAATCGGGACGGCTTCTATGGCGTCCTTTTCCATCAGCGCCTCCACCTCTTGGACCAGGACCTGCAGATGTTCCGGTGAAAGGCGTTGATGTTTCGGCGGTCTGAACTGTGGGGGTCGGGCGAATTCCTCGCAATAACTGTGGGCAACCGTCTTTAATACCCACTGGTCTGAAGTTATCCCCTCACATGCCTTGAAGAAAGATGTTAATCGCCCCCCGACCGGGAAGACATGGGAGGGGACCTGAACTTGGTGGTCATTTCTGACCCGAGGTTGACGCACCTCTGGAATTGGAGCCTCTGCCTCTATTCTTTCTGCGCTTCTGACCCCTCTGGCGGTAGTAAGTGGGGCTTGCAGCCGGTTGACTTGCGTTGAAGTTGCCCGTGCCGAAATTATTTTGAGCGACACGGCCTTGTCCTCGAAAGGACCGCTGAGAATTGCTGCCCCTCTGTGAAGAGGGTTTTTGGGAAATTTGGTGCAGCGACTTAATAGTCTCATGCTCCTTCTTGGCGGTCTCCAACGCATCGTCTACCGCCTTCCCGAAGAGGTTGGCCTCTTCTATGGGTTTATTGATGATGGATGCCTGGATCTCAGGCCTGAAACCCGACGTGCGCAGCCACGCGTGTCTCTTTAGGAGCCACGCGTGTCTCTTTAGGAGAGTACCCTGTGCAAGAGACCTGACTGCTGTCTCTGCGGAGTCCAGGGTATTCTTTACAACATTTTGATTGGCAAGTTTACCCTCCGAAATAATGGCGAGAAGCTTGGCTCTGGTTGGTTCTGGAACCTCCTGGAGGCCTTCCTGGAGTAGGTTCAATTGTGCGTAGCTTGCCAGTAACGTTGTGTTATTGGCAATCCGGACGGTATAAGCAGCCGCCGACGTGACCCTTTTGCCTAAGGCGTGCAACCTTTTGGACTCCTTGTCCGGGGGTGACTCTCCCGTGGCAAGGGGAAACCCTGCTCTCTTGCGAGTGTTGGTCACCACCAGCGAGTCTGGGATTGCGTGCCCTTTGATGTAAAGCGGGTTGGTGGGGGAGGGCCGGAAGAGTTTTTCGACCCTTGGGTTCACAGCCCTCGTCTGAGCGGGTGTGAGTAAAGAAGGGGCTAGCCGTCTCTATACAGAGCTTAAGAGAGGGATAGACTGGCTAGCCGGAGGCTTGTCATTAATAATGTTTTCCGCTAAATCCTGTTCAGGCAATGCCTCTATCGTGGCAATTTTAAAGAATTACGCTGCTTTTTTCAACGTGTTGTTGAAAGCCATTTGATCATCCACCGGGGGAGCCTGCCTAACCAGTGTGGATGGGGGAGAGTCGAGGCAAACAATATCAGAATTGTGATCGTCCTGTTGGGTGTCCTCCCAGTTGTCCGTTGCGTCTTGATCTTCCCCATAATTGTCCAGAAAAGAAGTCTCCTCTTCTTCTGTACAGATGTCTCTATACATGTCCTTCTGGACATCTTCTTGATAATCAACATAGTGTTGAACATCTGGGTGTTGGGCAACTTGTGTATGAGGGTTAGGGTCTACCTGAGCTTTTTTCGGTGGAGGTTGATCAGAAGCACCGAAAACCTACTGCACCCGATACCCCTCAAATTGCTCCGTGGTCCACTTGGATGACCCAAATGGACCCAGCTGAGCAGGAACCGGGTCCTCCGCCCTAAGGCGTTCAGAGGATCTCCTCAGGGTGCTTGACAGGGGTACCTAGCTCTCTTCTTAAGAGTCCTCAGGGTCGTCTTCCAAAACCGTGGAAAACCTTTCGGCGGATTGGCCCATAACTGTGGGCGAAACCGGTACTAGGCCCACCGCCGTAGCAATCCTGTTGATGCTCTTACTGATAGTTACTGAATCTTCGGGGGACAACGCCTCCGATGATGGCTTCCCGGGTAGAGGCCTAGTTAGAGGCATACTCATAATTTTCGGGCCTGCACGGGCCTTTGAAACCTTGAAAGTCGTCGAAGTTTCTTGTTCAGAAACTTCGGCGTGTGTTGTTGGGGAGTAGCGCCTTTGTTAAGTTTATTAAGCCCAGTCATGCGCTGCGGCGGAGAAGGCTTCGGATCAGATCGATCCGATGGCGCTTGCGCCTTATTCAACGTCATCGAGGAGGGCGCTTGGGTTGTGTGTTTTGTGTGGTGCGATTGTACGCCCCTGTCACCGGGTGTGATCCCTGTAGCAAGACAGGAGTCGAGCCTGGAAGGGTCGGGGACGGGCGTGGCGGCTCTAGAATCGTCCGCCTCAAGGTCTACAACGTCCGCTTTGGATGTTTGGTCATCTGATGTACCCCCGTCACTCTGCTGTTGTCGCGGCAGGGGAGGGAGGCTCCACGCGTGACATACCGTATACGGCCCACCGCTTTAACCGGCGCTCCTTAAGGGATTGGGTTTAGGAGTTTATACGCCGAACACCGCTTTAGTGCTCTAGGGGGAGACGAGCGTACACGAAGTGTGCTCGTCTTTCCACGGATATCTGACCCTTCACAGAGGGCAGAATCTAAATGGAGCCCTTTCCATAGCAGAAGGGACCAGACCAAAAAGACATCATAGCAGTATGGCAAACCCCAAGCCCACTCTCCCTACTGTGTAGGCCGGCCTGGAAGTCCGAACGCCAGATCTTAGGTGCCGGAACCCACAGCCGTAGACGGTTCCCCCATAGTCTTCGTCGAAGATGTTCTTGATAGACAAAGTGACTTAACAGGGATTAAACCGACAATTCGGTAAGATAAACAATGTCTCATGAAGAGCTCCGCTATAGGGCTACCAGTTATCTGGGCGGAAAAAAACAATCTGAGGGACATCGGCGCGTGAGGGATTTTGGGTACTACACATGTCACAATAGGGATAGTGTTTCAGACACGCCTATGCCGACGTCCCCTTCCGGTCCACCGAAAGACCAGATGCAATACTCCGCGGTTACCACTGGATGTCGGACGATATGCACAGCATGTGATTCCAAGCAGATTAACAAGCATCAGAAATGTATTTATAATGTTCTGTTATGTTATTTGGCATTTATATAGCGCTCTATACATCATTGGTATGACCGCAAAGCGCTGGTAGGTTTAACGCCCTTGGGGACCGTAGTCCAGGTCCGTTGAGTGTAGGGTGTTAAACAGTGCTTGGGTTCACCAGTTGTGTGCAGCTGAAGTAATTGCCTGATAGTAGCTGCATCCTAGCATTAGGTGTGGTGATCTTGATATCGGTTGAATGTGTGCAGTCTGGCAAGTGGACACCGAGACTGGGTTCTGGCTGTGTTAGGCCTGTGGGATGCTTATGTGTGCAGCTAGGCCAGTTTGTCGTGGGATATAGCTGCATTTTATAAGAATGATTAGGTGTTCATGGGTAGTGTTCGTACTTGAGCAGCCAGGCCGAATTGATCGAGGGGTGTAGCTGCAGTCTAATTTTGTGATGGTGTAGAGTAGAGAGTAAGTATAGTGATCTGGGAGGAGAGTTTGCATAGAGTTATGATCCAAGGAGATCTTATTCTGCATATCAGGCATGCAGTTGCTTAATAGTGCATTAATAAGCGTATTCAGCGTTGACATTGTGCATGATCACATTGAGCATTAGTCATCGGGTTTCTAGGGTTCAGTCGCTTCAGAATGTCATGGTTGATATTACATAAAGAGCCACGTTGTTAGAGCTTTGCGGAACGTCTCAGTCTTGGGTGTGTCGAATATGAGTGGGAAGCAAGTTCCACAGAGTTGGAGTCAGGGTTGAGAAAGGGGATCCTCCGATCCTGACAGAGGTTCGAATCACTAGAAGGAGGGCAGTGCTTGATCTTAGGTTGCGGGATGGGAGGTATGGTTTTATCTTTTCTTGTAGGTATAGTGGGCCGGTATTGGTTTAAATAGGCATTCTTTAAAAAGCTGCATCTACTAGTAACATTCAAAGTTTGGATTCATTTTTTAAAAGACAATACAAGTTGGTCATTACTGTTCTTATGCCAACACATGTTCCAGCACACAGAGTGACTTCAGTAAAGGTCAGTATTGCACTTATTTTCAGTTACCAATTCATTCAGTTATTGAGTTGTTTAAAGAAGGAAAGGTTAGAATAAGGCTGAGAACATATTTTCAAAAGTTTGTAAAATTACATTATCCTAAAGTGAGGCAGGTAAACTTTTATCCTAGCAATAATAGTGTTAACAATTATAACCTATGAGGGAAAATACTGCCAAAGCCAGTAGTTTCAGATAAGTGCCTTTGGGGAGCTAGGATAGCCAATGTCAATGGACAAAGTCGATAGTTCTGATAAATTCTTGACCAAGTTCGTAAGTTCAGAAGAAATCACTGTAATTCAAGTGAGCAACTTTGTAGAAAGCACAAGTTGTTAGACCAGTGCAGGTGAGTTGAGATCAACTACAAAATGTACTTCGCAAGATAGGAAGCACAACTTCTGGCTAAAAAGTGAACACCCTAAGCCCCACAGTACCAGTGATTCGAAGAAACATTTTCCAGCTGGATTCCTCCATGCAACAACTTGGCAGACCCTTGTTCCTGGACCTTGATCAGTGACGAAAGGAAGAACGTCTGGCGGCAGTATTCGGGAGAGGGACTCCTCGGCAATGGATTTCCTTTGTTTCAGCGGCACTTAGTGTTGCTCCCTCAGTCCTGCACTCTGAAGAGGGGATTCTGGATCAAGATTTCCGTAATTTACAGGGTCCTATGGATGCCCATGAAGATTTGGACGGATTCGGACTACGCAAGATGATGCTCTTCACTGGTCACAGGAACCCTGGCATTGGCGTTCTGCAGCTCTGCTGTGGCACAGCAAGTCTGGGGATGCGCCAAATTATAGCTTGTCTTGAGGCTAGTTGTTCCCATCAGTCCAAGGGAGGAAGTCGTCCCATATGGGTCTTTCCAGTAGATATCAAAATGGGTCGGCACAGTAGCTGCGCGGCTTCACTGTGCACTTAGCGATCCAGGAGGGTGCTGCTGGCGTCTCGTCACGTCTTCTTTGGATGTTCCTCTCCAGTGGTCGACTCTGCTCTAGTCCCAAAAACCTCACTTTTTTAATGCAATTTCCCATTCATTCACAATCTAGGCTGTCAATCACACAGCAGGGTTTCTGTCCTTCCAGGACAGCCGGCCAATTAGGACTGGGTTCATTCAGGCACACCTAGAGACAAAGGACCAGGAAGTTTTGGGACCCTCCCTCACTTCCTGCCTGTCCAGACACACTGGACCCAGGCCGGGCTTCAGGGCAAAACTAAGAGTAAAAACCCAGAAGAAACTAAAACAGAAAATGGCGAAAAAAGAAGGCAGGGGCCATCTGGCAAAACCGACACCCATGGGTGCTGCAGCTGAGGCTTCAGCCGCGGTAAAAATAATGCACGCTGGTAGTAATATTAAACCACTGCCACTAGCCATTTAAAGTAAGTTAGTGTAACAAATAATGTTACAGGAGAAGTGGGATAGGAATGACAAAGTAACCACCCAGCGCTCCACATACGGTGGAGTGTGCTGGTCCCACAAAGAGAAAGCTAAGTAAGACAGGGATCATCTTACTTTTCTTGGGAACAGTAGTGTAAGGGTGTCCCTAATTCAGCTCACACCAGAATTAATACACCCCTCTAGGGAAATAATTCCAAAAGTCTATCTTGTAATGATAACAAGTTTAATCTTGCAAAGATGAATATGTAGCAAAGGACTCTGCTGCCTGAACGGACTTCTGCCGTCCCTTTTCCATTTCTTCCCTGCCAAAGTGGTCCAAGGCAGGGGTTTATATAGGCCTGTCTTGCTGTAGTGGCGTCACTGGATACGGGTCATGGCATCATCCCAATCTGTCCTTCCATAATGGGGATTCAACAGAACCTTTTCTTCGTCAGCAGTTTTGTCAGAGTGTGCTGTTCTACATTTTGCTAGCTTATATAAGAATACACTATAGCTCATGCCTTCCTTCATTTTGCTACCTATGAAAATTGTATTTATAAAAACATTTTCCAAGCATTCTCTCCACATTCCACTCATTCTATTAATGTCATCAGGGCCATGTAGGTTCCCCTCACACTTAATACTTCTAATATGTCCCATTTCTGCTTTTTTTGCACAGTGCATGAAAATCCCTATTCTTAACCTGCATGGACTCTTGGCGGACAGTAGACTGCTGGTGAGTCTGTTCATGTGCTCTGCCAGTGCTAGCCTTAGTGGCGATCAACGTAGAAATGCCTGTAATCCATTTTTAGCATAGGAAACATTCTACCTGGGAGGGGGAGTTTCTGACTCATACCGCACTAGGATTTTACAATGCATAGGATCCGACATTCCAAATCTATCCAATAGTTACTTGTGCTTTATATTTAAACAACTGCCTTCTCCAATGCCTGCCCATGTCTATGTATGTGATTATAGCCGCATGGGAGAGCTTTCCCAGTGCCCTCTTCCCCCCCTAGTCCATTATAGCTCCAAAAAGAAGTATTGCCTAACTCTAAAGTGCTTTGGGTGTGCGGGAGAAACCTGGTACCTTCCCAACAGTAGTTCACCCAAGAAAATGTATTTGAACACCAAGAGAAGTCCAAGGGACTTCAGATAGTGGCACTGCACCTAAGGTGCTGTGTGTCACTATACAAATATGATGCCAATGGAGTTTGTCAAGACTACATAAAAAAAAGTAAAACACAGAAATCCCAGTCAGGAAAAATACATGGAGTGAGAAAAAGGTCTCAATCACTCAGGAGGAAAAGAAATCACACGCCCTACGTCCAGCAAAAGAGCTGGGGGTCTCCAAGGTTGAAGGGAATTGGCACAGAAATTAAAATTCTCCCCAACAGGTTAAAGAAGCAATTTATGCAGATCCCAAACATGAGACATCTGGGCATCTTTGTATGCCACATGGCAACCTGGTCACAAATGGATTAATTCTAGAGCGGTTCCACACGTAATCTCTTCTAGAGTGGTTTAGCAAGTGATCACCTTGATGGCTTCTCTAAATGCCAAACACTGATTGCAGGCTTAACATTAAAAAAAAATAATTTTGATAAGGCATGCCACATAATTAAACTGTATTAGGTAATTATTTATGGCAGAAATATTTGGGCCAAAAAAGGTTTATTTTATATCCAGTTACGAGATGCACTAAAAACACGACTAAATTAGAGGAAAATGTACATCATGATTACAACCATTACACACTAATATCGATCCCTTAAGGAATTGAACTTTGAGGGTGCCAAGGGGAAAATTTGGTGTATAACAATTCATGAAATTAAGCGTTAATTTACGTGCTTTCCAATAGAACACTTTGGAAGCCTGTTATTCTTTTGATAACTAGTGCCGGATGGTAGGTGGCATTGTAATACCGATTAAGCAGGTATATTACCTTTTAAATGTATGTACTATCAAAACTCTGTCGATTGCTAGGGAAGGTGTTCTTTTTGCTGCTTCCACTCCATTCACATCTATGGACACACATTTCGCTTTTATTTTAACACTGCTTAGACTTTTGTATTAAAGTAAAACATTTTGGATTGTTTAACTCATCTAATTTAGGGGCACTGATCATCACACATGGCAACCAGTGGAAGCGACTCAGTACCCCAAAATGAAAATGCTTGTTTTTAAGCTGGGCAAATCACATTCCAGTGAGGTGCAGCAGAGGTACTTTGTATCAGTAGATTAACTTTGCTGAAAATGTTGGGGGGACATGACATCTGAAGAAAAGGTGCCCCAGCCAAATGAATGGGCACAAAAGGGTGTGCCATGAAAGTTGGAGGGGGGACAAACACCCCTGCCCCCCCCTAAAATGAAGCCCATGCTTTGTATCCCTTTTTTGTTTTGGTTTTAGGGAAACATTTCTGTTGCTTGCATGAGGTTTCCAAGATGAGCTGGTAGCAGCAGGTATTTAACCATGGTTTTAATTTGTCCATGCATGCTCCTACGTCCCGTCCCCTTTCCTCCATACTGTATGGGCGTTTCTTGCTAGGGACGGGAGACAGAACCTTTTTCACCAGAAAAATCATCTTCCCCTTTAAATTTAGTCGCGTGTGAGGGTGCGGTCCTGGGAGCATGCGCTCCCGACTCTGCCCACTGGCGCCACTCCTCAGTCCCCTTTGACGCGTCGACAATATTAACATTGCCTAATGGCACCAGTTTTATAGGGGGGGGGGGGGGGGGGGAGGATGGTGGGACGTATGGAGAAAAGGGGACTATGGACTAGGAGTAGGTTAGTCACTCGTTGATGGCTGTAACCTTCCACCTTGCTATGGAAGCCTTGGAGGCTTGACTTTCCTGTCCAGGTAGTACCTCCGCGCACGCCTCACATCCAGACAGTGCAATACCCTCCAAGCGTCATCCTTAGGGTCCGCGAAAAACACTGGTAGCACCATCTCCTCATTTAGGTGAAAAGAGGAGACAACCTTAGGTAAGAATGCGGTGAGAGTTCTAAGCACCACCTTGTCCTTATGAAAAGTAGTATAAAGCTGTGAGGCCATCAGCGCCTGGATTTCACTGATCCGGCGTGCCAAGGTAAGGCCAACCCATGAGGGCCGTCTTAATGGTGACTAGCCTGATGTCTGCGGACGCCATAGGTCCAAATGGTTAATGCTCCAGGGCGCCCAAGACCAACCACATTGAGGTCCCACACTGGGTGTCGTTTCACGATAGGCGGATAAAGCCTGGTCAGGCCCGCCAAGTGCCTTTTAACCACCGGATAGGGGCAGCATGTGTCTACCGGCATCCCCACCACCCCCCTGAACCCTCCACCTTGCTTTTGTACTGGCTCCTAGTAGCATAGCCCCTAACCCCTTGTCTAATGTCTAGGTTAGCCTGCAACAGATGCAAATGCCTCAGTGTGACTTGTTCAGGAACCACGCTGCAAGGGCTAACCTCTGGGGGGTAGGGTGGATGACCGTGCCTCCCACTACTGAGAGAGTAGGTGTGCTGGGTAGGTAAAAAGTCTTGCAAAATGTTTTTAGATCCATTGGAGAAGGACCCCATCTGTTGAAGATCCGCTAAAGGACCTGTTCCTTTAGCTGCCATTCGTAGTTGTCTGCAGCCAGCCTGCTGAGCATGTCCGCCTCAAGGTTGAACTCCCCCGGAGATGGATTGCTGCCAATGTTGACTGCTACAGTGCAGAGGGGAGGAGACCTGGTGCCGCCCTGCTTGTTGATGTAATATATGCTGCTGGAGCTGTCTGTTTGAATGAGGATCGCCGTGCCACCGATCATCAGGAGGAAGGCTTTGAGAGCGAGCCAGATAGCCATCAAATAGAGCCAGTTAATGTGGGCCGCCTGCTCCCGACGTGACGATACCCCATGGACACCGGCTGCTCAAGGTAGCTTCCCAGCCCTCTAGGGACGGGTCCGTGGTGATGGTGACCTGAGGTGCTGGTTGATGGAAGGGCCTGCCTATCCGCAGGCCGTCCTGTGCTCCACCACACTAGATCCTGGTGAAGATGATTTGGGATGCTGACCTGCTCCACCTGGGAACACCTCTCCTGACTCTAGGAGGCTGCGAAGTACAACTGCAGTCGCCTCATTTTGAGTCTTGTATGCAGCACTGCCAGGAGACATGCCACCATGATGCCCAAGAGGTGTTGGTACCACCATTAAGAGGTCACTGTTCTGCTGAGAAAATGCCCTGTAGTCCGCTAGATGGCTGCAATCTTTTCCGCTGAGGGGAAAATCCTCTGTGCTCGTATTTCAGATAAGGCCCAGGAAGGTTAGACTCTGCGTGGGCGCCAACTGTGACTTCATGAGATGGCTGGAAAATACCAGCTCGTTTAGTGTATCCATGAGGGTGGAGGCAGTGTGCTGGTCAGCCTCCGAGACCTTGCCCTGACTAGCCAGTTGTCTAGATATGGGTAGATGTGATGGCCATGCTCCCCGAGTAGGGCTGCAACAGCGTTCATCAGTCTTGTAAAGACCCTGGGGGACCGAATTGAGGCCAAAGGGTAGAAACCATTTAATGGAAGTGAAAGCCCATGGTCCTGAACCTCAGAAAGACAGATAGGGTTGGCAAATCAGGACATGTAGGTAGGCATCCTTCAGATCCAGGGACACATCCAGTCTCCCACACAAAATGTCTCTGCTATTAGCGCTGGGGTAAGTATGTTGAACTTTTGGAGAGGGCATGAAGGTTCAAGATGGAAAGGTCCAACTCCTCTCAGGCCAGCCTGGTCCTTTTCAAGTATGGTGAAAGTTTGTGAATAGAAGCCCAGACCCTGCTGAGATGCTGGGACTTCCTCCACTGCCTGACTTCTCTACGAGCAAGTGTATTTCCGCCAACAGATTTGCTGTACCAATCTGTGGAGGGGAGGTGAAGGAGGGATAGGGAGCCGGAAGCCCATGGATACTAGGGAGAGTATCCATGAGTCAGAGAACCTCCTCTGCAAGTGCTGAGCGTGAAGGTCAAAGCCTGCCTCCCTGCCCCCCCCCCCTCTAGGTACTCACGGATCTGGATGGGTGCGTCACGATTTCTTGCCCGCTGGGGCTGAGAATGGGACTGGAAAAAACCTGTGGGAGCCGCCTTGTGCTGCTTGTGCCTATGCTGGCTCAGGGATCTGTCCAACCAAGCCTTGTCTCAATGCTGGTGTGCTTGGCTATGTGTTTTAGGGTTGGACTTGGTGAGGATTGATAAAGACTTAGCAGTTCCACCACCGTTGTTGAATGGAACAGATGGGCCCTGTTAGGCAATTTTGTATGCAGTACCCTTTGGGTGCACTACAATAACCTTGACCCAACCTTTGGTAGAAGTCTGAACTACATAGGTTGGGAGTGTGGTCGAGCAGCCAAGTTGATCTCAAGAAGGGTCAATGTGAGCAGTAATGTTGTGACACAGTTTCACAATAGCAGTTATTCAAAATAACACTTACACTCAAGGTTTCTTGATAAAACCATTATTAATTTATTAAACAGTCAGTTGTAAAGCCTTCTTCAGAATGGAACAATGTATGTAACAATTAAAATACACTTCAAAACACACTTAGTTTCTCTAAATTAGATGATACCCATTGGGGATGGCACACATACACTTCCTACACCATCAGGGGACTTAAATAGCTAGGACACTGTAGACATTGATTTATCACGAGTACATTTAGTGATAAATACTGAGTTTAGGGCAGAAGATGGTATAAAGGAATAAAACAAAGGTTAAGAAATCATTCACAAATGGATAAGTATTTTTGAAAACCTTCCAATGGCAAACAAGTTTAACCCTTTCCTGGGGAAATGATAAAGCAGAGAGTCAAAGTTGAGAAGTGTCTCTCAGGGAGCCAGGACAGCCAATGTTAATTGCACAATGTCAAGGGGCGCTGAATATCTACTTTACAGGTAGGTAAAAAGTCTTGCAAAATGTTTTTAGAAAAATAGAACACTTAAAGGACCACAAGCTTGGAGGCTTTTGAGGGTCAAAACTTTAGCAACTCTGAAAGGTAACCAATACAGGTCTCAACTGAGAGCAAGTAAAGCTACACAACAAGAGGTACATTCTTCGACTTTACAGTACCGCTGGTTAAAATAAATGGTTCCAGCTTGATTTTGATTGGTTTGTTTATTTGTATAGCGCCTATACACAATGTGTTTCATTTCAGATAGTGCAAGTGCAAGGAACAATAATGAGGGAATGGCAGGGAAAAATTTGACAAAACAAGCAGTAACATTACTATGTCAGACGACAATTGATGTAGTGCCGGAAAATTAACAAGAGGGGGAGAAAGTGGGGTATGGAGTGAGGGAGAAGGAGAGGAATAAAACAAGCAACTATCATACTAGAACTGACGACGATTCAGAATAGTTCTGGAGGGGAAAGTGGGAGGAGAAGACAAGGGGGGGGGGAGACAAACAAGCTGCTATCAAAGGTCACGAGACAAATGATAGAGTAAGTGCTAAAGGATATAAAGAGAGGAGGAGAGGGCAGGTGACTGTGAAAGACAGGTGGCTACAATTACTATGCCCGACGGCCGTTGAGGTAGTGCCAGATTTTTACAAAAAGGAAGGAAAAGGTGGGGAGCCTCAGTCGTGGGGACAAGAGGGAGGACGTCCGAGGACTCCTGCTCTACAATGGGAAGGTCAGCAGCAGCAATGGGCAAACTTCAATTCAGCGGTTCTTCTGCGTTTTAGCTCCTCACATCTGACAGCAAATAGCAACACTGTGGTTCTCTGATACCACTTCAGACTTTCCTTGCTTCTGGAGTCCAGCACTCTGTTGAGGTGGCACAGGCTTGGCCAGTCCAGCATCAAGGAAGTCCGGAGGATCTTCCTAGCGCTCGGGTCAGACTTAAAAGCAACGCACACAATCTGGGTTTCCTCTCCCTGGTTCTTCGGTTCCAGTAGCAGCAGCAGTGGAAACAGAACCAGCTTCGAGAGGATGTCCAGACGGGCCTACTTTGGATTCGATTGATCCCACCAACTCAAAGGGAGAAGGCGTCCTTGCAGGGCTTCTCTAGTCGAGGTGAATTCGGAGCTTCAGCACAGCAGCAGGGCTTCACCGGGCAAACCAATTGTCCAGGAGTTGCAGCAGGAGTCTCCTCCAAGTTCTACTTCAGATTCCTACGTCCAGTGGTCCACTGTGCCTTCCAAGGCGAAAAGCCTTGCCTTTTATGCAGGTTTTTCCCATTCATTCCAGCCTAGCTGTCAATCACAGAGCAGGGTGGCTGTCCTTGCCGGACAGCCAGCCGGCCAATCATCTTTCTATGCATTTCTGTAACCAAGGGGCTTAAACACAGAGTTTCGGGCACCTCCCTCACCTCCTGCCCCTGCCAGACATACTGGAGCCAGAGACAGGCTTCACTCTTGAATCCCGCCAAAGACAAAACAAACAAAGGGACCAAAACTGGTTTAGCGCACAGAGTAAATCTCAAGAAGGACCGTTCCGAAAAGAAATGGTGAAACAAGACGACCAGGGTCTTTTTTACGAAATGGGCACCCATGGGTGCCTTATCGGGGCTGCGGACGCAGGCCGCAGTAAAAATCCACAATGGCAGTAAAAATGTAAAGCACTGCCACCAGCCATTAATTGTAGAAAGGGTAACATAAAAATTTTACATGGGAAACTAGACAAACACCCTATTCTAAGATAACGTGTGCTGGGTCTAGAAAGTTACAAAATTAAAGTCAGTTTCACTTCACTACTCTTGGAAACAATAGTTTCATCAAGAGAAGGTATTTAAACCATGGGGAAATCTAAGACTTCCCTGAACCACTGCACTGAAGGAGGTGTGTGTCACAACGCAAAGATGATGCCTATGGAGTTTGTCAGACTCCAAAGTCAAAAGCAACAGAGAATAAATCACATTAAAATTACATGAGAGATAAGAAGTCCTAAAGTCCAGGAAAAAGAGCTGAGGATCTCAAAGATGGAAAGAAATTAGCACATTTCTGAGAATTCTCCATAACACGCACCCCCTGCCCCCCAGATTAAGGGACAGGAGGATTTAATCCACTCCTGGATGAATCTCCTTACTCCATTCTGTCATACTTTCTGGAGAGACAATGAGCATTTTGGTGATTAGAACACCGGTCAGGATGTATAGTAAAATCAAACCCCTGAAGATGGATAGACCATCTTAACAATTTAGGATTCTTCATCTGCATTAACCATCTCAAGGGTTGGTGATCGGTTTGAATCATAATAGTAGATCCATACAAGTATGGTCTAAACGTCTTCAAAAACGACAATTGCAAAACATTCACGTTCTATGGTTGCCCACCTTGTTTCTCTGTCATTCAGTTTCCTACTAATGAAGCAGATAGGGTGTTCCCTGCCTTTCTCATCCAGCAGACTCAGAACTGCACCTATACCTGTATTGGAAGCATCCATTTGTACAATAAAGGATTGGTTGTAGTCAGGAGCTCTTAAGACTGGAGCTTGACAAAGGGTTTTCTTAAATCCTTCAAATGCCTTAGTGCACTCCTCATTCCACCTGACCTTCTTGGGGAATGAATTTGGGTGAGGAGGTCACATTCAAGGGAGAGGCTATGGTCCCATAGTTATCCATGAAGTTCCTATAGTAACCAATGATACCTAAAAAGGCTCTCACCTGGGTTTTATTAGTAGGGGTTGCTCCGTTTTGTACAGCTTGTATTTTGCTTGGCAATGGCCTCATTTTACCTCCTCCTACCTCATGAACACTTTACTCTGACCAATTTGACATTTGCTTGCCTTTATGGTCAGTTGGGCCTGCTCAAGAGCCTGCAATACATAACCTAGGTGGTTAATATTTCTTTCCAAGTAGGGCTGATAACCGCAATGTCATCCAAGTATGCCATGTATAAGTCCTCCATCCAACTCAGAACATGATTTAACATCCTTTGGAATGTAGCAGGTGCAATCTTTAGTCCAAAAGGCATTACCTTAAACTGGGAGAGGCCTCCTGGAGTGTAAAATGCAGTTTTCTCGTGGGCATGGTCTGTCAGAGCTATTTGCCAAAAGCCTGAAGTTAGGTCAAATGTACTGAGGTACTTTTATCCACCAGCTCATCTGTCCAAGGTAAAGGATGGCATCAGTCGTGGTGGCTGCATTAAGAGGTCTATAGTCCACACAGAATCTCAACTTCTTGGATCCTGCCTTTTTTTAATTTTTTTTTTTTTTTTAATTTGATTTAGTTGAGAAGATCAACTTTTCAAATTAAAGATATAAAAGATGTTTCATTTCCGTAATCTAAAAGATAGACTTTTTACAGAGTAATTTCATACATAAAACATGTGACAAACAGCAAATAATTTCATTACAAGATAAAAAACACACTTGTCTCTATCAACAAAAACAATCTAAACATTAGACAAATAACATTTTTAGTTTCAGTACAACAATTCAATTAATTTCCCTGTAATATTACGTGAGGAGACAATAGTTGTCCTTTAAGGTTACTTAGCAACCTCACAGAGTAAACCATTTTCACTCCTGTGCCAACGGAGCATCTAGAAAATGAACTATAGCTACTCTTACAGCTAATTTCGTGTTAATAAATAGCTTTTGAAATATTTGTGATCTTTCAACTGGGCACAGAGCGAGAAACAGACCCTTAAAAAATAAGTTACATTTCTCCACCAAAGCCGGGCAGACAACAATCAAAAGTTCAAGAGTTTCTCTTACATCAATATTTCTACAAAAGCAACAATAATTCTGTGCAGATGGAATCTGTTTGCGTCTCACCAATATGTCCCTGGTCGGCCAAAGATTAAATTGAAACCTCATATTGCCATCTTATGTAAGGAGAGGGACAAGCCACCAAATCTGCTGGTTCTCGATAACGTTTGGAGCCAAACAATGCTGAATCAAAATCCTTCTACTGAGAGCATTTAGTCCGGTTTGTGCACCAATCGTATTGATAGATTTTGATCTTTGCTCGACCAGGATTATAAAAGACCATGTCAAAGGTAATTGCCACCTCGACGAGATATTTCAAAAGAAAGATACGCCACTGTGTGGGAAATGAGTCGTTTGATGTCAACAAATACGCCATTATGCTCACTATATTACCTGCCGATGCTCCAGCTAGACAATTCCTCCACAAAGCACACATACCAAATTACCTGTGATCTCAGAGATACTAGACCCAATTCAAAGCGAATCATTGGAAGAGGCACTGACCTTGGTAGACACACCACCTTTTTCCAAAAACAAGCCTCCAATCTGTCCCAATTTGCATGATCTTTTGGAGCCCGTATCTCCGCACCATAAAGCAAAATAGGTTGTTATTTTCTGATGATAAAAAGAAATAACATGCTTAAGGGAAAATTTGCCATACTTATAGGCCAAAATTTGTGCCCGAGATGTATGTGTGCGAAATTTATTATCCAAGTCTGTAAAATAGCTGTCGTGGGACATCTTTGCACTAAACCACGTACCCAAGTATTTATACTTTGGGACAACTACCAATTTTACTTCCTGTAGGATCCAGTTAAATTGTGTAACTTTGATATTTCATTGAGGGTTACAGATGACAATCTGAGTCTTTTTGGTATTAATGGAGAGATAATTTACCCGAACGTAACTGTCTGGCTTTGACAGGAGATTTTGCAGGCCACTCGGAGACTGAGACAAAAGAAATAAATCATCTGCGTAAAGTAGCCAAGTAATTTTTTGATCTCCCAACTTTGGCGCATCTCCTATAGTCTCCATTAGAGTATCTCCCAATGTCCAAAATAAATAGATTGAACAGGGTAGAAGCTAAAATGCATCCCTGCTTAAGACCTCTCATAGAGGAAAATACTTCCGACAAACGTCCCTGGTTTGACAATCTGATTTGCATGGTAGTGTCTGTGTGTAAGAGCATGATTAGTGCAAGCAAAGTATGAGGACAGTCATATATTTGCAGTTTCTGATACAAAAGGAGCCGATCTATTGAGTCAAAAGCGACCCTGAAATCTATAAATGCTAGATATAAGGGTTGCTTTATCTGGGCATATTTGGCCTTCAACATGTTAAGAATAGTAACATTCGGAGCTATTCCTATTGTAGCAACAAAACCTGCCTGGAAAGGATCATGTAACCTGCACTTTTGTGTCCAGGCATTCAGTTCTTTCAGAATAATTCTGCTGTAGATTTTGCCGGAAGCATCTAAGAGAGCTATAGGCCTATAACTCTCTGGGTTGTTTCTATCACCTTTTTTTATAGATGGGCACAACCAATGAATGTTTCCAAGACTTGGGTATCCTTTGAGTATCATTAATTACTGTAAAGATGTCGAACAAAATGGAGGCCCACATATCTGGATGTTGCTTGAAATCGTGATTTGACAGCCCATCAGGGCCAGGGGCTCTAGAACCACTTATCTTGGTTATATGAAAAAAGGTTTGGCTACAGCCACAGATTCTAGACTGGAGTTAACTTTTACCAGAGAGTATAGATGACTAAAATGCTTGACCCCATTTGCTTGAACCATTGAACCAAAATGCTTGACATAGCTTCGGAGACCCCATTTGCTTGAACCATTACTTGTGTTCCCTGTGTAGTTTGATTCAGGATTGCCCATGTTTTCCAAGTATTTTTTGTTGCAATGGGACTTGGCATTAAAGCACCATCTATTTGGTAGAGGGAAGCTTTTCGGCTGCGTAACCAGTTTTTATAGTTGGTACGAAGGGTTATCAGCAATCTTAATCTTTGTTCAGCAGGATAGTGTAAAACTTGCCGCCTATGTTGCTTATATAGCGCTTTTCTCACTTTTATTGTCTGATTGAAAACATGCAATTTTGGTTTCAAACTTGTTTTGGTTTGTACTTTGGACTGAAACATTTGTAGCAGATCACTGGATATCACATCATTTAAATTCCCCAAAGTTCTGTGTTTACCAAATTCATATTTGAGTAAAGAACCAAGCATTTATACCAATGGTACCATGATTACACATTTTGAAATTCGAGGTGGCCAAGGTTCCCTGCATCAATCTCATTACAAGCAGATCATGATCACTAGCTGTGACCTTAACAACACAAAAATCCATTACACTTGTGGCCATGGCCTCATTGACATATTTGTAGTCTATGATGTTAGTTGAGTTACCTCGTCTCCACGTGGGGTGAGGCGGGAAGTCAGACACGCAGGAGCCATTTAAAACAGGGAGATTTCTTGATTTGCCAAAACTTAGCCATAATGCCAACCTCACCTTGTCTGATTTTCCATCATCCACCAAACATTGAAGATTTAAATCACCAGCCAGAACAACAGACTATAGTCGGGTCTAGCAACACCACATTCATCAAATCATTTAAATCATTGATGAATTTACTGTTGGTAATCCCCATCCAATTCCAATAAAGATTGAGAATAGCAAGGCCATAGATCGAGGTGTGTATTCTTACAAGTTGGATGAAAGCATTCGGGGTCGCCCAAGATTCCATTTTGAGGCCTCTGCCGCTTGTGACAGCTGTCAATAACCCAGATGATGGTCGCCCTCGGTTTGCTTTAATCGCAGGATTTAGCTCTCTCTCATACTCGTCCCATATTGGAGTAACAACCATCCATGTCTCTTGCAACACAACAACTACATATTGACTCAAGCTATTAGCATCATTATTAATCAGATGACAAAAGCGCCTAATATTCCAGCTTGCCAAGGACAATTCTTGAAGATCTTGTGTCACATCTAGTTATTGGGAATAATTAACATTAGCAAAAATACCCTTGTTTTTAGGACGAATAAAGTTTGTTTTTCAGAGCAAATACATTAAAAAGGTAAAATATCAGTTTCTGTAAGCACCTCGAAACCCAAACTAAATAGTTGATTTTTTGCACTCATATAGTGTTCTGCATTACTCTTGAATGAAGCCACAGTTTAACTACATTAAATGAGGGGTGTTTGATAAACTCCACCAAGTTTATGTCGGAGGAAACTATATTCTCCAGCGTGTATACCTCAGAAAAAATTGCTAGAATTGCTCGCCGACTTAAATCATACTGCGTACTAGGTGGAGATTTGCAGGCCACAATCAAGCAGTATTAAGTTGGACTGTTTTGATTACGGAAGGATTGGGAGACTTGTCTTTGGGTGGTTTCACATTCCTTCTTAGTGGGCACAGTCTTCTCACTCGCACTTTTATCAGTGCTGATGGCATTATCAATGAGTTTCAATATTTGTGGAGTAAGGGCATTCAAGACTGAGGCGTTAGATCTTTTTGATGACTGGACTCTTCAATTGACTCGGATGTTTCAAAATGCACTTTTTTGGGGGTTGCTGGCAAGACCAAAATACTTGCATTGGTCTCCAACCCCCCTCGGTTAATTCCCTGGGAGGTATTACCAACAACATTACAGTCCAACCCAACACTACCAGTCGCCCATTCAGATACTTCAGACTCCTGGTTAGCCCCCCTTTGAGCAAGGCAATGTTGGTCTCTGCATAGGGCGCGATTTGTCTGGCACGCTCCAAACAAAACTGGCTGTGACAAACCCGCCATATAGGCATCAACAGCCTTCCTTATCTCCTGGCGATGGGCAGCTAGCACTACGGTTTGATCAGAACTTTCAGAATGAGCTACTATAGTGTTTTTATTCTTTACACTCTTGAGGCTAGCCGGGAGTGGAGGGTTACTGGAGATTTTAGTTTTAACTTTCTTTTTCTCATCCCCAGCTACTTCAGTCAAATCACCCAAAGGAGCATAGGCCAAATCCCTCGCACATGGGAGACATTCAGAGGCTGCTGCATTCAAATGATTTAGAAGAACAAGTTACTTTCTTACCTGGTAACGTTCTTTCGATGGGATGGTCCGACGACGTATTCCATATCTATGACATGTAATCACCACAGCTGTGCTGCTTCGGAAACTTTTTTCGGCGTCTGCGTCCTGCGTCGATGACGTCGATGCGCCGTCGTCGAGGACCTCCTCCGACGTCCGACGTCATCCGATGTGATAAGTAGGACGCACGACGCCCGTAGCCTCAGTTGTAGTTTTTTCCCCCAGAACGTGTGACACTAGACAACTGCCAGTCAGACACAAAGCCTTGCGGAACGTAAGCTGCAATCGCAAAAGAAATTCTGCAGCGGGGAAGGCAGGGCGGGAGCGATATGGAATACGTCGTCGGACCATCCCATCGAAAGAACGTTACCAGGTAAGAAAGTAACTTGTTCTTCGAGGGGATTGGGTCCTCCGACGTATTCCATATCTATGACAGACTCCCAAAGCAGTACCAGAGCAAGGAGGAGGGAAAGAATTTAGAATTAAAATTTAGAATAGCCAATCAAATAGCAGAGCAAAGGACCGCCTTGCCAAAGGCCAGATCCTGCCCTCGGATGGAATCGAGGGAATAGTGACGTACAAATGTATGTACTGAAGCCCAGGTGGCTGCATCACAGATGTTGCGAATAGGAACACCCCTCTGCAGTGCAGTAGATGCAGCCACACCCCTGGTATAATGGGCCCGCAAGCCAGCCGGTGGGTCCTTACCCGCCAAACGGTAACACTCCGAGATGGCTAAAATAATCCAGCGAGACAAAGTCTGTTTCGTCACAGCTTGCCCCAAACGCTTCCCAGCGTAACCAATAAAGAGTTGATCGTCCACTCTGACCCGGGACATGCGTGAAACATAAAAGCTTAAAGCTCTCCTAGGATCAAGCCTATGGAGCCTCTCCTCTTCCTTACCAGGATGCGGAGGAGGATAGAATGCCGGAAGAACCACCTTCTGGGCCAAATGAAATTCCGACACTACCTTCGGAAGAAAAGAAGGACGAACACGAAGGCCAACCCTGTCCTTGTGAAATACAGTGAAGGGAGGCTTAACTGAAAGTGCCTGTAACTCACTCACTGTAACGCTCACCTGGTTCCCCCGGAGGTGCAGGTCTTGATCTGGCGAGGATACTGTCTTCAGTGTTAGGCGCAGGGTTCGTTTTGCTCCCGGACTGGGCCCCCTTCCCACCGACAGTTTAAGCTGGAGAGTGAGATGTCTGCAAGGGTAAACCACGGTATTAGTGTTTGGAAGGTTTGGAAAGTTCCTTGCCCCTCTCGCCCTTTCTTTCCCCGTGGAACTGGGTTGATATTGCGCTTACCTTATATAGGTAATTGCCGGGCTCTCCATCCTGCGTCCTGTGCAGGGGCGCTGGGTCCAGTTGCTTCACTGGATGCGAGCTCTGCCTCCTGATAGCAGAGGATTTGCTGAGAGCGAAGACGCCGTTAATGCACGAGCGTGCCTTGTAAGTAATAAAGTTCCTTTTAGATTCTTCTCTTTCAAATGTCTTAAGGTTTAAAGTCTATGTCTTTTCCCTTTTCAGATGCTGTGGCGATGAAGATTATCCTTCTAATGGCACGTAAGTAGAAAGACTGTTCTAGCGCTGTAGAATGCACTGTAATGTCTCTTTTGTCTTTGCAGGTGCCGAGGAGCCGCGCGAACAGATTGGAAGCAAACGTAACACAGGTGAGCAGTCTTGTAACTAAGCGTTACTAACCGAAGTATCTTGCCTTGCAGGTGCCGGAATGCAGCGCGAGCTGAGTTGGTATGAGCATAACACAGGTAAGCAGGCTCTGTAGTTAAATATTACTGACCGATGTTCTTTCTCTTTGCAGATGTCGGATTCCGGAAGAGAAAGGCAGAAAAAGGCGCTTCGGATGCTGCCGTTGGATTAGGTAAGTAGATTCGCTGCCTTTGCTTTAGCCTAACCTGTGCCCTTATCTTGCAGGAGCTGCAGAAGACTGAAGAAGACTGAAGGTTGGATCCCAGCAGGTTATTTCGTATTCACAGGATCTGGAGCTGGAGGTTTCCTGGAGCTGACACGGTGAGCGTCCTGCTGCAGATGCAGAATAACGCGAAGCACGTGAAACCAATCGGGTGCGATTTAAATAGCCTTCCGTAGTGCTTAGGGGTCTTCTTCCACGGCCCCACCCAGGTAAGAAAAGAGTTCCAGATTTCTAGAAGAGTTCCTGTGTTCTGCTTCCAGGGAGTGGCTCCTGCTCCACCCAGACAGAAAAGTAGTCCCAGGCAGAAAAGGATCATGAGACCAGTTAGCTGTTAAGTAAGCAGCATGGTCTGCTACAGGTAGGTCCACCAAGAACTCTTACCTAATATGAGATATGAGCCCGGCGCTTCCAGTGCCGGGACCGGTCACCATCATGAGCCTGGCGCCACTGACGCCAGGACAAAGTCCAAAAGGTCCCAATCAGGACTGGCTGGTTCCTGGGATCAGAGTTATGGGCCTGCTTCCAAGGTCGTGGGCCAAGTCCTGACCCCTTGGAAGCAGGGATCATGACACTCACTCTGCGAGCGGAAGTAACCGCAACTAAAAAACACAGTTTTCAGAGTTAACAGCCTCAAAGGGCAAGAATGTAAAGGCTCAAACGGAGCACCCATAAGAAACCTAAAAACAAGGATTAAATCCCAACCAGGCACCAGGAAAGGTGACGGAGGGAACACATTAGTGAGCCCTTTCAGAAACTGTGCAATTAAAGGGATTTTAAAGTAAGAACACTCTTCAGACGAGCGCTTAAAGACGGACAGCGCCGCCAGGTAACCTTTAATGGTACCCACTTGCAAGCCCCTGTGGGCCAAAGAAAGTAAAAAGGACAGAACCATGGGGATGTCACATGCAAAAGGATCCACATTCTGAACTCTGCAACAGTCGCAGAACTTACGCCAACGGCAACGGTACAAAGACTTTGTTGCTGGCCTCCGGGCCGAAAGCAACACCTCCATCACGTCTTCAGGGAGGTCCCAACCCTTATACCTCAACCTCTCAGAAGCCAAGCGTGAAGGTTGAGGGATCTGACCTCTGGATGGAGAACCTGACCCCCCTCCCATGAGAGCAGATCGTCTCGGTAGGGAAGACGACGTGGAGGGCAGATGGACAAGTCGAGAAGGTCCGGGTACCACGTCCTCCGAGCCCACGCCGGAGCAATGAGGATCATCCGGGAACCGAACTTCCGTAACCTCCGCAGCACTTGCGGGATGACGGGGACTGGAGGAAACGCGTACAGCAGCGGGAATGACCACTCCACCACGAACGCGTCTCCTAAGGCTCCTTTTGGAGGAAATTCCCGCGAGCAAAACCTTTCGCACTTCCGGTTGACACTGGAGGCGAAGAGATCCACTTGAGGGGACCCCCAAAGGGCGAAGATCTCCAGGAGAATCTCCTGAGCCAACTCCCACTCGTGAGAGATCGCGCTCTGCCTGCTCAGAGCGTCCGCCGTCACGTTTTCGGCTCCGGCCAGATGAACTGCCGAGATCGAAACTTCCTGCTGGATGGCCCAGAACTCGAACTGCATCGCCTCCCTGCACAGAGGAAGTGACCCTGCCCCCCCCCCCTTTTTGTTGAGGTAGTGCATGGCCACTGTGTTGTCCGTCAGGATCAGGACATTCTTCCCTCGCACAGACGGCAGAAAAGCCTTCAGGGCTAGCCTGACGGCCCTCAGCTCCAACAGATTGATATGGAGTCTGGACTCTGACGGAGACCAACGACCGCTGACTGTCATGAGCTCCCCATTCCGTGAGGGATGCATCCGTCACGATCGTCACCTCCGGCCAGGGAAGCCAAAATGGAGCCCCCTTCATCAAGTTGCCTTCGACGGCCCACCACAGAAGGTCCCGGGCGACCGAGGACGGCACCTGAATCGAGTCCGACATCCTGCCGGAGGACTGTGACCATTGCGTCTTGAGTGCCCACTGCAAAGATCTCATCCGCAGGCGAGCCTCTGGCACCAGAAGAATGCAGGATGCCATGAGGCCCAGCAACCTCAAGAACTCGAACGCTGGGAGCGTCTGGGCATGCTGAAACTTGCGCACCATCTGCTGAATGTGAAGAGCCCTCACCTGGGGAGGAAAACACTGCCCCAGGGAAGTGTCGAGCACTGCTCCGATGTACTGGAGCCGCTGTGTTGGCGTCAAATGGGACTTCTTTAAATTGAGGGAGAAGCCCAGCCTGTGAAGGGAGCGACAGGTGACCGATAGATGATCCAGGACTTGCTCGGGAGAGCTCCCCCTGATCAACCAATCGTCCAGGTAGGGGTAGACGTGAATCCCCCCTTGCCTGAGATGCGCTGCCACCACCACCATGAGCTTGGTGAAAACCCTCGGGGCGGAGGTCAATCCGAACGGCAGGACCCGAAACTGAAAGTGCGAGTCGCCAACCGCAAACCTCAGGTACTTCTTGTGCTTGGGATGGATCGGCACATGGAAGTAAGCATCCTTGAGGTCGAGTGACACCAACCAGTCCTGAAGCTGAAGGGCCTGGAGGACTTGAGAGAGAGTAACCAACTTGAACTTGTCCTTCCTGAGGAGTTTGTTCAAACCGCGCAAGTCCATGATGGGTCTCAATCCCCCGTCTTTCTTGGAAATCAAAAAATAAGGGGAATACCATCCCTTGTTCCTCTCCGCTACAGGCACCAGTTCTATGGCGCCTTTCTCCAGCAGGGCTTGAATTTCCTGCGCAAGGAGCGGATCCGGACACCGCAAAGAGAGGTTCCCCGGTGGATTGTCGTGAGGCCTGTGCCGAAAGGGAAGACAGTAGCCGTGGGTTATGATCTCCAGAACCCACACATCTGAA
Organism: Ambystoma mexicanum; assembly: GCF_040938575.1. Classification (NCBI taxonomy): domain Eukaryota; kingdom Metazoa; phylum Chordata; class Amphibia; order Caudata; family Ambystomatidae; genus Ambystoma; species Ambystoma mexicanum. The sequence goes on from NC_090935.1 coordinate 322,986,064, forward strand.
GTAATGGCTTGCCACTCTACAAGATGCTGCGCCAGCCTTCCCCCAACCGGCGAACCATGGGACATGGCCTCATGACTGAGTGGGAGCGGCTGCGGCGTTACCTGAGGGCAAAGAGGCAACTGCCCGAGCGGCCTTGGCACCACGGGTACCCTGTCGTCCACCTCTGGTACCCTTGCGTTGGCCTCTTTGACTGCCAGCTCCTCTCGCTCTACTGAAGGACGAGTAATAGCGAAAGGAACCACCCCTCCACTGCTGTCCCCTAGGACGAAAAGGCAGAGGTCGGCGAACTGCAGCGCCCAACGACTTCGCTGCAGCTTTCGAGGTCTGCAACCTCTCAAGGCTCTCGTCAGCCTTGCTGCCAAAAAGGTGCTCACCGTCAAAGGGCATGTTGAGGAGCCGGGACTGCACATCCGGAGCGAACCCCGACTTCCGCAACCACGCAAACCTGCGTATCACGGTGCTCGCCGCCATGGACCTACTGACGCATTCAGCTAAGTCCAAACCCGACTGAACGGACTCACACATGGCATCCTTACCATCCTGGACCATAGCAAGGAAACCATCCCGTTCGTCCCCTTCGGGAATATGTTCAGCCGCTAACGCAACACAGTTCCACAGAGTGTGCGTGAAACGCGACAAGGCACAAATGGAGTTGGCCGCCTGAAGCGCCATACCACCAGAAGAAAACACTTTCTTCGCCCAGCCATCAAAACGTTTGTCGTCCCTATCAGGAGGGATGGTAGGGTACGACGCCTGCTTCGCCGGGGCCGTGGCCGCCTGCACCACCAAACTCTCCGGAGTGGGGTGCCTGGTCAAGTAGCAGGGGTCGCCACTGGCTGGACGATATTTTCGCGACAAGGATCTGCCCACTGCCGGGAGACTCTCTGGAGCAGTCCAATCCGCCGCCACCCTTCTCTGTAAAGCCATATGGAACGGCAGAACCGGGTCAGTTGGGGGACCAACATCAAGGATGTCCGTCAGATCATCCTGCACAAACTCCCCTGGGGGAGCAGACCATCCCAAGTACTCAGAAACCCTAGCCATAAGGCGCCGGTACGAGGAATCAGCATGAGAGCCAGGCTCAGGCCTACAAAACTCCACCTCCGGAGAGGTGTCCAGTCCACTGGCATCATGCAGTGACTGTCTCAACTCGTCAAACTGACCATGGCCCGAGACAATTTCATCCGGAACCCGACTAGGAACCAGGCCATCAGATTCGTCATCCGCCTCTGAAATATAGTCCAGGTGTCGAAAAGAAGGCACCCTAGAGTGCTTGCTCTTAACCAGAGCCTTCCTAGAGGGTCCACCCGTGCCACAGGGTACCTCCGACACGAAAGGCGTCGAGCGAATCGGCGCCAGCGTCGAGAGAACCGGCATCGGCGCCGAGAGGATCGACGTCGAGGAAATCGGCGTCGACGTCAGATGCAGCGCCTCCAGAATCGGCGGCGTCGACACAGCCCTCGAGGCCGGAGCCCCGAGCGTGTCCCTCAACGACCTGAGCGTCAACGGCATCGACGACTTCCTCGGAGCCAGAGCCTCGAGAAAGCCTGTCGACGCCCTCGACGCCCCAGACGTCGATGCCTTCTTCGAAGACCTCACAGGTGCACACGGTCTCGAACGCGTCGAGGACCGGGACCTGGAACGGGTACGTCGAGAACGAGTCCCCTTGTCCGAACGGGACCTCTCCCGTGACTCGTGCCGACCACTCTTGCGAGCGGTGTCTCTCGACCTCACACGACCGACCCCACTCGGGGGCGCAGACGGCTGAGTACCCTGCGACTCAAGAATCGCCAGCATCTTCTTCCCGAAGGAAGCCCATTCCTCCGGCGTCGCACGGCTGGAGGGGTAAGCGACGTGCCGGGCAGAGTCCTCCGAAGAGGACCCGGAAGACGACCGGTGTCGGCGCTTCCGAGAATGCCTAGAAGAGGCTGAGGAGTGGCGAGACCGACTCCTAGAAGGAGACCCACGAGACTTCCGACGATGACACGGAGAGTCACCCCTCGAATCATCCGTCGAAAGCCCCGCAGACTTCGACTTCCGGGGCTTGGACACCCGACCTACCGACAACAACTTCTTACGTTCGCGTAAGGCTTTGGACGTGAGCGACTGGCAGTCGATACAGTCATCTGTGTCGTGGGCCTCCCCGAGGCACCAGAGGCAGGCGTCGTGCGAGTCCGTCACCGACATCTTGGACCCACACACCCCGCACTTCTTGAAACCCGGACGCGGGGTCGAAGATGAAGTAGAAGACATCTTCTGAAGGATTTTCACAAAACGAACAGGTTCGAAGAACCGTAGAAGAACAGAACTCCAAAGAGTCGAGGCGTTTAAACCGAGAAACACGAACCAACACGTTCGCGGAAAAAACGGAACTGAGGCTACGGGCGTCGTGCGTCCTACTTATCACATCGGATGACGTCGGAGGAGGTCCTCGACGACGGCGCATCAACGTCATCGACGCAGGACGCAGACGCCGAAAAAAGTTTCCGAAGCAGCACAGCTGTGGTGATTACATGTCAGATATGGAATACGTCGGAGGACCCAATCCCCTCGAAGTTGATATTTTTATTACTGCAGATGAAGCCAACAGAACATTTTTTGATTTTGAAGGAAGCTTAATACTCTTAAAGAATTGTTTGGCAGAGGAGCTGGAGTTCGATATTTTTACAGATGTTTGATTTTTAGTCAATTTGTTGTGAACCCCTTTCTTTAGATTATCTTTCAGCCCATGCGAAGCAGGCTGTCCCACAGTAAAAATTGTGCACTCTCCCTTTTCCTTTTTATCCACTTTTTCCGCTTGATCATTTTGAGGGGCCACATTTTCTACCTCCACTTCCCTTATAATTTCACTAATACAGGGAAGAGGGTGTCGGCCCTGGCTGCGTTTTTCCAAACAATTTCTCTCTTCATTATCATAGACAGTTATAGGCTCCACCACTTTTGTACAGATACTATTCGCAGTTTGGGAGCCAACTGAGACATTCAATTTTGCTGTATGTAATTGCTTGACAGCATCAGTGCCATTACTTTTTTTGAGTTGTGAAAAGGTATCTGTCAAAGTCTTTTGCCACACTAACATGTTCTCCCATTGTTGAGCTTGAGCTGTTATTTTAGCATCAAGGGAAACAAAAAGATTGCAAGGCCATATTCATGGCCTGTAAGGTAATTTCTATAAGATTGTTAGTACTAGAATCTTGTGTGTTTTGTCGAGGCACCTTTTCACAAGTCACGGGTCTTCTTGGAGCTGGAGCAATAAAGGAAGCTGAGAGGTTTGAATAAGGATGGCTAATTTCTGTGAAAGGATTCTAGAACCAGATAGATTTTCTGACAACGTATTAGCCGAAAAACGGGAGTTATTCAGGTCTATGTCCATCACAGCCTAATCATCAGACGGTACAACCGACGCGCCTCCCACAGACATAACATTTCCCGTGTTGGGAACCGCCCCTAGACATACACTATCTGAGACAGATGTTTACTATAGTGTTCATTTTGTTAACACAAACTGGCACATGGAAGTCCTCTTCAGCAACATTCAGCGGAAGTATAATACATTTCTCACTCTGCTTAGTCGCCGGGCAACCCCCTTCCCCACCAACCACCTTCTTTTCCCCTACGCCCTCATTCACTGAAACATCTCCATGCACTTCATCCAATGCCACCATTTTCGTAGCTTCCGTGATTACCTTCTTTTCTCGAGTCTTTAAAAAAAGATCGAATATCACTGTTTCTTTCCATCCCATTACTTTTTTTTTTGCAAATGATCTGTTTTTAGAGGTGGGCGCCCAGTCGGCATGGAGCATGAAATAATAATTGAGCGCTTCCGTGTATGCATCGTGGATATGGAAGGTTCATTGTTCAATGTGGGACGTTCAAACGGGAAAGACATACCAGTTCTTAAAGAAAAGGCCATAACGGACAAGATTTCGCACAATTCGCCTGCACAGAGGAGAAAGTTTGCTTCCCGTTTATGTGGAAACTAGACAACACCCACAACAACCCTGTACCGTAAGAAGTACCCTCAATGCCGTGGCAAAGCAGTACTTCTCGGTACTTCGCTAGCGGCGCGCACGCGCGAGACCATATTTATGCACGTGATCGCGACTGTGGGCGGGGCTTCAGTGAAAATACTAAAGTTTTCTGCAATAAAACAGAAATATAGAGTTTAGCACTCAAAGTTAAAAAGTAAATGAGTGTTTTCAATTGAGTCCAAGCTAGTATTCAGGCTGTTTTCTTCAAATAAGGGTCCAAACACGTCCAGACGCACAAGAGAAAGCAGAGAACACCAGCAGCAGTCCCGACACAAGCGGTACTTCGCTAGGTGATCCTGCCTTTGGCACTAGTACAACAGGATTAGCCCTTGGACTGGTAGATGGCTCTATCACCCTGCGATCAAGCATCTTTTCGACTTCCTCCTTTGTGTGGGTTCTTACATGGTCTGACATTCTGTACCCCCTGCTTTTGACAGGTAGACACTATCCAGTGAGGAGATCATGCTGGCCCCAAAGGGTCAAGCCTGGTGAGAGTGAAAACAGTGAGGCAAACTGATTTAGCAAACCTTCGCACTCCTCCTGTTGGTCCAAAGTCAGATCAGAAGAGAGATCAACTCCTATTTTTCCATCTAAAGGCCGTCCCCTGAGAAGGTCAGGCAGATCCTGTCAAGTTTATTTAGAGGTGCTTGTGATTCAATGATCAGTAGCTCCGTATTATCATTGAGACACAGGCTGTGGGCAGTCACCCACGCCTGAATCTCAAGGACGATTTGATTTATCAGTTTGGAGCCATTTTCATAGCAGCCAGTCAACATAATGAGAACCTGGGTGTCATATGAGTAATTCATGTAGGTGATACCCATGTTATCAAGATGATCAAAGAGGAGCTTTGTGAAAAGGTTGTAGAGCGTCGGAGAGGCGCATGAACCCTGCGGTACTCTGCAGTAGATGGGGACTGGAGCAGCTGAGTGAGGGTGCGAAGACCTTGGTTTTCGGTTTGAGAAAAATGATTGGACACAATTGGAAGCGTTTGTGGAAAAGGCAGTGGCCGTGGTCAAATGTTCTGTGAGGACGAGAGCAAACGCTGCAGAAAGGTCCAATAACAGAAGGACGGCCAAGTTGCCTTCATCTTTGGCTTCATCCATTTGGATTTTTAAGTCCAAGAGGGCCGTTTGTGTAGCGTGTCTCGGTCTGAAGCCAGATTGGCGGAGACCTAGTAGGTTATTATCCTCCAGATGTTTTGGGATTTGGAGATAGGCCACTATCCAGGATTTTTAAAAAGGGGACAGCTGTAATGGGCCTATAATTGGTCGGTATATTGGGGTCTAGGTTCGGTTCTTTAAGGAGTGGCACAACCCAGGACTCCTTGAGGTTGTTGGGGACCGAGCAAGCATCAAAGAGGGGTTAATCACGAAGGCAATTCATGGGGCCAGATCTTTGGTGCCTTCCTTAATGACTGGGGTAGGACAGATATCTCCCTGGCACCTTGAGGGTCTTAGGCCTAGGATAATGTTTTCCACTTCTTTCGGTGTGACTGAAGAGAAGAAGAAAAGAGGGCAGGAAGGGGGTGAGTCCAGCGGGATGTTAGTGTTACAGCTATTGGCCAGGCTGGTCTTTGTAGCATTGTTATTTTGTCAGATAAAGCCTTCTGTATTTTGGCACACCAATCCGCATCCTTGACACATGCTTCTGTTGGTGGAGCTGGGGTCTCCAGTTCCCTCAGAATGCTGAAGAGCTCCTGGGTACCAGATTTTGCATTTAGTATTCTGTTATTGCAAGTCTCTTTTTTGGTGTTGAGGAAGGCCGATTTGTAGGAGGAAGCAGCAGAAGCGAACACTGCCTTTTTAGGAGTGGTAGGCGATTTTCTCCATGTAGCTTCGGCAACTCTCTTGGCATTGCGGAGGGTTTTTAGTTCAGTCGTGAACCATTTATTAAGGTGGGCTTTTTTTAGTTTGATAGGGGCGATGTTTATGGCTAGTTTTAGGGTGCCATTGTAAAGGTCAACCAATTCATCTGAGTCTAGGTCATTGTAGTTGGGTGGGTCCAAGATAGCACGGATCAAGGGTCATAGGTTCTGAAGCGTCATGTTCCGGTTGTTTCTGGATAGAGTTTGTGGGGCAATAGTGGAACTAAGATTAGGGGGTGGACTTTCCTGAATGGAGAAAGAGATGAAATGATGGTCTGAACATGCAATGGATTCATTCTGGAAGATTGTGGTTGTGCAATTGAAATCTGCCTGCCAGTCCAGTGTTCTGCCCTTGTTGTGCATAGGTCCAAGGATGCAGTGTTTGAACCCCAGCTGGTATATAGATTTTTCCACCGAGGTGTCTCTATGGTTGTAAAGCCCTAGATTGAAGTCTCCAAGCAGGATAATTTGAGAACCTGGTTTGGTATTCTGAGTTAGTAGGTCTGTAATGTCTTCCTCGAAGGAAGAGATAGAACCCAGGGGTCGGTAGATTAGATGTAGTAGGCTTGTTCAGGTTGCTGAGAGAGGGAGTTTAACTGACAGGCGTTCCGCCGACGGGAAGCCGACCTGGGTAAAAGCTCAGAGGCCAAGGTGGGTTTTGGCTATGAAAGCTACCCCCCCCCCCCTTGGCCGGTGTGTCTGTCCGACCCGATGATGGTGTAACCCTCAGGGAGAGCTAATGAGAGCTGGACCTGCTGCAGCCAGGTTTCGGTGATGGCAAGGAAGTCTAGGTGGTTAGTTGAGATGAGATCAGCAATATCAAGTGCATGTGCAACCAGCAACCATGCATTGACAAGGGCTCCTTTGCTGGTGGGAGTGTCTAATTGAGGAGCTTCCTGACGCTGGGAGGTAGGTCGCAGTAGACTAGAGTTCTCATGAGGTTCCATTGTGTCTATCAATGTGGTGACGGGCAGGGTGGAAGTGATGTTGATTGAAGAAGGGCAAGCAGTAAGCCTGGGGAGGGCTTACTGTTTAAGAAGTGAGACCCCAGTCTCTCGTTTCTGGTGCTCACTCGACATGGTATCAGTGGAGTGGGTGAAGAAGCAAAGTGTTGGATCCATTCCGCAGGGCTGAGGGTGTCAGTTTTGTTATTACGAGCGGCAGTAGTGGAAGCTGTGTGAGATGTATGTGGGTGGAGGGGGGGGGGCAATAGGAAGTTAGTTGGTGCAATGGAGTGGAACATTGGGAGGATAGTAGCCATGGGGAGCGTGGCTCTGCATAAGGTGGCCATGTGGGCGGGAATATCTTAGATTAGGTGCAGAATCGTTTAGGCCTATCATAAGTAGTGTAGGCTGCGAGACACTTATTGATACCTTGAGGTTAGATGCTAGTTTCTACAGGAACAATTCAGAGTAGTTCACACCATGAGCCAAGGTTGTGAAGCCAAGTAGGCTAAATCAGCATGTCTGATGTGTTAATATCAAGCTTTTAGTCACATTAATCTAGATATTACAATGGGCTAAATGACACAGTGGGCAAGATATTATAGTAGGCAAATGTGGTGAGACATGAGGACACAAAGTAGTATTTGGACGCAAGGTAGGCTAATGCAGCGAGTTTGGCGAGCTCAGGCAATGTTAAAATGGCACCATGTGTCAAGGTCGTGAATTCCGGTGGTTTGTCTACTGCCATGTTCTGTAGTCCTAGGCGACGGGTAGCCTGATACAACAGGCAGAGGGGCTGTGCGGTACAGTGACAGGGAGTTGCACAGATAGTGTGAGATCTGCGAGTTGGGTACCAGAGAAGTATACTTTTGTTGCAGTGGACTCTGGCGCGAGTAGGCGAGATGGGGGACTATGGTGAGAGGGTGGTGGGAGAATGAATGCTCTCACCTGGGCAGGGTTGATCCACGGCTCACCGCGGCGAACAGGGGGAAACAGGGCCTTCTCCAGTGGGCCTTACTCTGTAGGGCTAGCGTTTCCGCCTGCTGGCATCCTCCATTGGGTAATGTGGACGCTTGTTGCTAGGCGACGGAGGCCAGCCGCGGACTCAGCTGGTGAGCGCGCAAGCCATTTTAGAGGCAGGCATTCATGCAAACGACACGACAAGCATGAAAATTGAAACTTGCAGGCAGCAAAATCAGGAAAAGTAGTGCCTCAAGGCATTTGCACTTGATATATTCTTACTACTATGGATAGTGGCTGTAGTCTGTGTGGCGCGTTGAACAAAGATGGCACATGTGGTCTGGGGACCCGTGGTCTGGGGACAGTCCAGGTGTGACCTTGGACTGTCCTCTCGGTGATGTCCTTGTTTTGTGCACAGGAGTGACACTTTTCTTTCTTCATGAGAGCTTGGGTTTGTCCTTTGTTTCTTCCTGGAATTAGAAGTTTGTACTTCCTGTGGACTGGGTGTTATAGGTACCTCTAACAACCCATTGAGAGTCCTTCAAAGTGAGCTCTATGCCCTTACTAGTCTGCTCCTGCTCCTTTTACTGGGAGGCCTGGGGATGCTTGATCCAAAAGAGTTTTTAAGTCATTCCCCAACAGGACTCTCCCAGGCACCTCACTCTGAACACTGATCGGTATTGTTACAGTCCTATTGTTGCACTGGATGAGACCTGGTAGTATTGGAACCATCTGGAGAGGACCTCCAGCAAGCTTAATTGCCTTAGCAACATCCTTGGGTTTGAAAAAGGTTTCATACATGTTAGGCAAGATTGTATGCAGTACCCTTTGGGTGCACTACAACCATCACCTCCTAGCAATAGGAACCCAACCTTTGGTATTAGTCTGTACTACACAGGTTGGTAGCGTGCTCAGCAGCCTGGCTTGTCTCAAGAGGGGTCAATGCGAGTTGTAGGGGAGTTGCACAGATATTCACAGTGACAAGTATTCAAATAAACACTTGCACACAAGGTTTCTTGAACAAACAATTATACATTTATCAGTCAATTAAAATAAGCTTTCTTCAGAAGATATAAAAGAAACACAAATACACTCAAAACTACACCCTCTTAGTTTCTAAATCAGTAAAGACCCTTTGGGGATGGCACAGTCACAATCTACACCCTCAGGTGACTTCAATAGCTAGGGTGCAGGGGGACATTAATATCTTACTGTTGCATTTAGAATACTCGTGGAACTTGGTCAAAGGAAAAGGTTATTAGAACAAACAAGAGATCACAAATATTCTTAAGTAGGCACATTTTTTGGGATCCCCTAAGCAGAGTCATTCAGTGTAACAGGTTAAGCCAAAGTCAATAAGCAAAAGTCTTATATGGGCTAAAGCACTTCTGGTGGGTAAGTAGAAAAAGTCTTGTTTTAGAAGTCTCTGAAGAAAAGAATCATCAATGTAGGGCCACAAGCTGTTTAGGGTTGTTAGTAGTAGAAGATGCAAGCAACTCTACAATAAGAGGTAAGTTCTCTCAGACATTACAGTACCTTTGTATTGCAGCAGATGACTCTTGTTCCTGTGCAGCTTTCCAGATCTCACTGTCCCTGGGCCTCAGTTGTGGGGACAAGGAGGACTTCTGTGGACTCCTAAACTGCAATGGGGCGGTCATCACTCGCAACCGTCAATCTTTCCAACAAGTGGCACTTCAGTGTTTCAGCTCCTCAGGACTACCGCAAATAGCAACACCACGGTTTCTGGCTGTCGAGATGGGCTTTCTTTGCTTCTGGGGTCCCGCACTCTGTTGAGGGGGCTCGGCGAAGTCCGGAGGATCTTCCTGGAGCTCTTGGTCAACTTCAAAGCAACACACACAATCTGGTGTTCCTCTCCCTGGCTCTACTGTTTCCAGCAGCAACTGTGGAAATGCAACCAGCTCCGAGAAGGATGTACAGGTGGCTTACTTTGGAGTTGATTGGTCCCACCAACTCAAGGGGAGAAGAAGTCCTTGCAGGGGCTTCTCGGTCGATACAAATTTGGATTTTCAGCACAGCAGCAGGGCTTCACCGGGCAAACCAACGGTCCAGGAGTTGTAGCAGGCATTCTCGTCAAGTAGTTCTTCGGTTCCTTCATCCAGTGGTCAACTCTGCTTTCCAAGCCAAAAGCCTCACCTTTTATTCAGTTCTCTCCCATTCATTTCAGCATAGCTGTCAGTCACCTAGCAGGGTGGCTGTCCTTGCCGGACAGTCAGCCGGTCAATCACTACAGAGTACATTTGGGTATCCTAGGAGACTATGCACAGGGAGTTTCGGGCACCTTCCTCACTTCCTGCCCCCGCCAGACACCCTGGAGCCAGAGGCGGGTTTCACTTGTGAATCCCGCCAAAGGCAAAATGAACAAAGGGACCAAACTTGGTTTGGCGCGCAGAGTAAATTTCAAGAAGGACCTTTCCACAAAGAGATGGCAAAAAAAGACCGGGCCATTTTGACAAAAATAGCACCATTGGGTGCTTTACTGCAGCTGCGAACGCAGCCTGCAGTAAATACACACCATGGTAGTTAAAAAGAAAACCATTGCCACCTGCCATTCATCGAGGAAAGGGTAACAAAAATGTTACATGAGAAGCTAGACAAAAGGGGATACTAAGTAAGCCATCCAGCACCCTATTTAAAGATAGTGTGTGCTGGGTCTAGAAAGTTACAATCTAAGTGAAATTCCCTTCACTGTTCTTGGAAACAGTAGTTTATCCAAAAGGTATTTAAACCTTGGGGAATCTAAAAGACTTCCCTGTGCCACTGCACTGAAGGTGCTGTGTTACACAATGTAAAGAGATGATGCCTATGGCGTTTGTCAGACTCCACAATTAAAAGAAACAGAAAACACAGAATTAAATGTACCAAGTCCCAAAGTTCAGCAAAAGAGCTGGGGGTCTCTAAGGTGGGAGTAATTTAGCACTAAACTGAAACAACCTGTAAAGGACAACTTCCTCCCTTAGGCTGGTGGGACCAACTAGCCTCGAAAAACTATTTTGGCGCACCCCGACTTGCTGCAACTTTCCATGGCAGCAGAAGCCTAATACCTGGGGTACCTCGACCACGTAGGTGCATTATCTTCCCAAGTCCAAAACCGGTCAGATCTTCGTAGGCATCCAGGGGACACTACAGAAGCAAGAAATCTGCATCCAGAGACCCCTCAAAAAAAGTCCAGGACTGAGGGAATCCAGGAAATCCTAACCAGAGCTTTTTACTCTTCTTTGGCGCTGAGAAAAAGGCACCAAAACCACAAAGAGCTGCTGAATCGAGGGAAATCCATTGCTGCCGAGTCCTTCTCTCTAGAGTACTGCCACAGCAACCCGCCATACGTCCTACCTTTCGTCACCACAACCAAGGACGAGGAACAAGAGTATGCTGCATTTCATCGTGAAGGCAACCAGCTGGTACAACTTCATTTCAACAGTATTGTGGGATTTGGGGTATTTCATCCTTTTGCCATTTGGGGTGCTTCCCATCTTTAGGCGTGCAATTAAGCCCTACACCAGTTGACCTCAAATTACCTGCATTGGCCTTACAGCTTGTGCTCTGTAAAGGTGAATCCTCTTGAGTTGCTGTGATTTTTCTCTAGAACAAGAACTACTTAAAACCATTTCTAAGATCAGAACATTCATTGGCTTTGGCTGTTGTGGCTCTCTAAAGGCCTCCTTCTGAACCTACTGGCTTTAGCAGTGCTTGTTCCTTCAGAGGTTTTAATGTTGAACACTTTAATGCTGGGATAATAGAATGCCTGATCCCTTTGGTAGACTAACTGTTTTTATAACTTACCAGTCTGTTCGGATCTAACCCTGACCATTCCTTCCTTGAAAACTCAATCTGGCAAAGGTGATGCTATATAAATGCTATACTGACCTCAAATGACATCTCCGGGTGCTGAAACATGTGTAACATATGAATGAATTACTCACCTGCTTTATTGTTCCACTTTTTTAATTGAATGCTACCTTGAAAGTAATGTACAGCTAATTACTGCTTTTTGTGTATAAATAAATGATATAACTTTAAGGGTGTGTTAATTGGATACTTGTATTTACGGATTTCATTGTACAGCTCTACGTCTCACATTACCCCTCTTAAGATAAGCCTTGCTGCTCAGTCTCACTACCAACTTGTGTAGTACACGCCTATATAAATGGTGGGTTACCCAATACCAAGAGATAGTTGTACTGCACAAATTCTTACCTAACAAAGCCCAGTGTTAGGAAAGATTGTCTCTTGCTGGTGTTCCTCCACTGACATCAATAGAGCACCTCCAACCTTTTGTTATTTGATTCATATGCTTAATATTTTCATTATTATTATTATTATGGGTATTGAGTGTGGAAGGACCTAGCTTCACAGAGTGCTTTACAGAGGTATATTTACAGAGGTATATAACAGTACAGATATACAGCTGGGGGATAGGACACAGAGGGGCAGAGAGGAAGGGTACCATGTACAGGAGGGGATAAAAGGGGTGGCCGGCATCTAGCGAGTCAGGATGCGCAGGGGGCGTTGTGATGGCCTAGGTGTTGAGGAGAGACTCCTTTTAGAGGCAAGTAAAGCCTTTTTGCTTTAATTCTGTTGCTAAGCTCATCTGTTTTAGAGGTACTAGTTAGGCCACCAGTGCAGATGTACTCTGAATCGGAGATTCCTTGTTTATAAAGACCATACAGCAGCTTACAGTGTAGTGCAGTAGGAGTATTTTTGTATCCTTTTCCCCCCTCAAAATAGATGGTGGCTGCAAAGGTTTTTTTATCTTCTCGCGTGCACATTTCCATTTTACTGCATAATGTAATTTTTAGCACCAGATACTCCAATTGGCTGTGCCGCGCATTTCACGCCGTACCTACTTCCTACTGCCTCAGGTTAGGAAATGACATAACTAAAGTCCTTTCTAAGGCAAAACCTTGAGTTTCCAGGGCAAAGCAGTGGTGTGAGCATCAGACCCTACAGTCTAATCCCATCCCACATTCAAGCAAAGGATGTGTCTGTTGCTGTGCAGATGAGGGACAAGTCGATGTCCGTAACTGGCTAGCTCTTGCCATTTGAATGGTGCAGCTCATTGCCCTTGGTGGGCTGGAGGGCGCCCAGAGCTCTAATTCGCGATAAAAGGAGGAGTTGTGCAGCTGTTCTGTTATTGTTTGGAATCAAGCAACCAAGGAAAAGTTTCAGCCCGCTGAAGACCAAAGGACAACCATTCAAGATATCCAACATTGCTTCCAGCTAATTAGCAGCTAAGCCCACTCTCTCTGGATGACCCTAGTCGGTACTTTGACCGCTAGGCTCATGGGACCAACATGAATCTGGAGCCCTGCAAAATACTCCACCTTGGATCTTTCGGGAACATCCCAGAACCACCATGTGTGCCGACCACCTCCATCCACAGCATGTACAGTGCATTGTTCCCCTTTTTGAGTTTTTGCTGGGGATCTTCCCGATTGTGGCCCAAGTCTTACTGCAGTTGTTGCACTCCAACACGAAGAATGGCCTTGCTGGAGAGTGTCTGTTCTCCACATGGAAGTCATCCGCCACTGCCTTATCGTGGTGTTCTCGGATACTGCGTGCTTCCATTGTGTCCTGGGGTCTCCTGTTGTGGGACCTGTGGTGCTCTCCATTTCGCGGTGCCTCGGTTGTCCAGCTGAAATGCATTAGGAACTGGCTTGCCAGAGTGCAGTAAGGAACAAGTTACTTACCTGTTACTGTTGTTCTCCAGCATGGGTCTTGCATGGATTCACATGCTTATGAATATTCCCCGTCGTCAGGCTGGGAATCCTCGGTAAAGAAAAAATCAGTATCAGTTTCTGATCTGTCTTTCTTAGTAGTAACCAATCACTGATCTCTTGGTCATACTGCCCCCAGCCAATGACTGCCCTCTCCCTAAGCCCCGCCTCTGGCAGCCATCCTCAGATTTGGTAGCAAGCAAAGTGGCAGTATGACCAAGTGAAGAGCCGCAGAGGGGTAGGTGGGAGGGTTCGCATGTGAATCCATGCCAGACCCATGCTGGAGAACAACAGTTACAGGTAAGTAACTTGTTCCTTCTCCAGCATGGGGTCTGGCATGGATTCACATGCTCATGAATAAAAGAATACATAGCAGTATACACATGCACAACCACGGGAGGTGGCAAAGGCTCAACATTAAGCATTACATCCAAAACGCACCATTAAGCAATTCTTACCTCCTCACCAGGTTCACCTTAGGCGAACAGGTTGCGCAGCACTGCTTGGCCGACCCTGGACTCCTCCCTGGAGTCCCGATCGACGCAGTAGAATCTAGTGAAGGTGTGCGTCGACCTCCACGTAGCAGCCCTGCAGATGTCCAGCAGGGGCACACCAGACAGGAACGCCATGGTAGCAGCGATCGCTCTGGTCGAATGGGCTCTCAGACGGCCGGGCAGCGGTCGGTTTGCCAACCCGTGAGTGCATGATGCAGCCGGAGAGCCATCTGGAAATGGAAGTCTTCGAGAGAGCCTTCCCTTGATTCACAGACCCAAAGTTCACAAACAGTTGTGACGTCTTCCGAAAACTCTTCGTGCGGTCCACGTAGAACTTCAGGGCTCTAGCTACATCCAGCGAGTGCAAAGTCCTCTCGGCCGGCGTCGAAGGCGACCGAAAGAAAACTGGTAACACCAAGGGCTCGTTGAGGTGGAAGTCCGACGGCACCTTGGGCATGAAGAAGGGGTGCATCCTCAGCACGAACCTCATGTCATGAAAAGTCCAGTATGGAGGCTTGCAAGATAGGGCCTGGATCTCTCCCACTCGTCGTGCGGAGGTGATGGCCACGAGGAACGCTGTCTTCCATGACAGGAACTTCAAAGGCGCCGAATGCATAGGCTCGAATGGGGCCCCCATGAGCCTGGTCAGCACCACATTAAGCTCCCACGCCGGGGCAGAAGCCTTCACCGGCGGGAACAATAGGAATAGTCCCTTCATAAATTCCTTCACCAGGCGATGAGACCACAAGGACGCCCGTCCCATAGTCCTGGTATATCGGGAGATGGCAGCCAGATTTATTTTGATGGAGGCATGAGCCAGACCAGCTTTGGCCAGCGACAGTAGGTACGACAGTACTTGAGGGGCCGTAATCCACAGAGGGTTCCATTTATGACCGTAACACTTGAGAGTTGAGGACGCCCTGGCTTTTGCAAGAACCTCTCTGCAGTCAGCCGGGATATCGTACACTCCAAACTCTAGTGCTGCAGGAGCTAGGCCTGCAAGTTCAGCGACTGTGGGTCGTGATGGAGAATGGCGCCTCTTTCTCTGGAGAGAAGATCTGCGTCCGCCGGCAGCTTGACTGGTGGGGACGTTGACAAGTCCAGAAGATCCGGGAACCAGATCTGCCTCGGCCACGCCGTTGCGACGAGGATCATTCTGCACATGGACTTCTTGAGCTGGTTGATGAGGCGGAGCAGCAACGGCGGAAACGCGTATAGAAACAGGCCGTCCCAGGGGAACGAGAAAGCATTGCCCATGCTCCTCGGCTGCGGGAACCTGCTGGCGAACCTCTGGCACTTGGAGTTCGTCAACGTCGCGAAAAGGTCGATCCGGGGTTTGCCCCATCGTCGAAAGAGCCGATCCACCTGGTCCTGATGTAGTTCCCACTCGTGGCACGAGCGCAGCTCCCTGCTGAGTGAGTCCGCGATGGTGTTTTTTATTCCTGCCAAGTGGAAGGGAACCAGAAACATTCCCTGGGCGACGGCCCAGTGCCACAGATCCTGGGCCTCCTTGGATAGGGCTGGGGATCTGGTGCCCCCCTGCTTCCATATGTAGAACATCGTGGTGGTGGTGTCTGTGAAGATCCTCACCACCTTGTCCTTGAGGGACGGAAGGAACGACTTGAGCGCCCAGAACACTGCTCGGAGCGCCAGAATGTTGATGTGGAGAGACCTCTCCTCCGGGAGACAAAGGCCTCTTGCGTGGAGATCTCCAGTGTGGGCTCCCCAACCCTCCAGAGAGCCGTCCGTCGTCACAGTCTCCTGAAACGCCAGGGTTTGAAAGTCCATGCCTCTAGTGAGGTGAGCACCTGTACCCCACCGTAGGATCGCCTGACGGAACTCCTCGTCGAGAGGGATCCTGTCCTCGAAGCAGCCCGTCGCCTGAAACCAGAGGGCATCGAGGAGCTCCTGTAGCGGACGCATCCGAAGTATGCAAAGGGGTATCAGATAGATGCATGAGGACATCATCCCGAGGAGGGACTTGATGGACCTCAACCTGGCCACGTCCGTGGCTAGCAGGTGCCGCACCTTGCCCAGGATGGTCTTCGTCCTATCCTCTGACGGGGAGGCCAATTGCCCCACTGTATCGAGCTTCGCTCCAAGAAACAGTGCTACTTGCGACGGAACCAGGTGGGATTTGGGGTAGTTGATGGCGAACCCCAGTTCCGTGAGCAGCCGGACGGTCCTCGCTGTGTGTTCGACGGCGAGTTCTCTTGTCCTTGCCCGGATTAGCCAGTCGTCCAGGTAGGGGTAGACGTGGATCCCCTGCAGGCACAGCCGCGCCGCCACTGGTGCCAGGCACTTGGTGAATACCCTGCGTGCCGACTTTAATCCGAAGGGTAGGTCTCTGAATTGGTAGTGGCGTCCCTGAACCACGAACCTGAGAAACTTCCTGTGCCCTTTTAGAATGTGGATGTGGAAATAAGCATCCTCCAGGTCCAACGACGATAGGAAGTCGCCCTCCTCCAGCTGTCCCAGCACTTGCTGGAGGGTGACCATTCTGAATTTCTGTGCCTTGATGTATTTGTTTAACCGACGCGGGTCCAGGATGGGGCGCCAACCGCCTGTCTTCTTTCTGATGAGGAAGTACCTACAGTACACTCCGGAACCCCGGAGACTCCTGGGGACAAGCTCGATGGCACCTTTCTTGAGCATCGCCCTTACCTCCAACAGCAGTTGAGGGACGCGATTCTCCTTCCTGGCCATGGGAGGAATGCGAGGGCACTTCTTTTGGAATTCCAGCGAGTGCCCGTTGGCTAGGGTGTCCAGCACCCAACGGTCAGTGGAGATGGACTCCCACACGCTGACGAACTTCGTCAGCCTTCCTCCCACCGGGGTGCTTCAGTGGGGGCCCGACGACACGGCCGGGTCAGTCTTGCTTGGAGGCGGCCTTGCTGCCTTGGCCTCCTTGGCAACGACGGCAGGAGCCCCCTTGCTTGCCGCGACCTCTGTAGGCCTCCTGGGAAGAGGAGCAGGCCGCCTGGCGGTAAGTGGAAGAGCCACCGCTGGATCCTTTGGAGGCACCCTGTCTGCCTCCGGAGCTCCGAAAGTACCCCTAGGGCCCGGGCTGTCTCCGAGTCGGTCTTGATGGCCTGGAGAGACTCGTCCACCGCCTTACCAAAAAGGTTGTTGCTGTCGAATGGCATATCCAACACTCTGGTCTGGACGTCCTGGCGAAAGTCTGTCGCCTTGAGCCATCCTCGTCGTCAGAGGCAAACTCCGCTGCCCAATTGGCAAAATCCGGTATCGGCAATGTCCGTTGCCACCGTTATGGCGTGATCCGACGCCACCTCGCCTTCCTGCAGAATTTGTAGGGCCTCCGCTCTCTTGTCAGGTAGAAAGTCTAGCAGGGGAGCTATCTTGAACCGGAGCTCCCTGTCGTAGCGAGCCACGATCGCTAAGGCATTGGCCGCTTTAATCGTCGTCGCCGCCAAACGAGATGACTCGTCGTCCCACTGAGTCCAACTTCTTGCCCTCGCTGTCTGGCAGCGAAGTGTAAGTTGAAGCCGCCGCACCCGCTGCTTTATTCTTAGCCGCTGCCGAGATGACAGAGTCCGGCGTGGGCTGGGCCCTGAGGCACAAGGGGGCGGCATCGGGGACTCGGTACTTCTTCTCGTACCTGTCCCTCTTGGCGGGTGTCGTGGAAGGGTTCTTGAGGACAGCAAGCCCGTCGTCCCAGATGTCGTCGAGCAAAGGCACCGCGAGGACAGTCTTCCTCTTAGCCTCTCGTCGTTGGTAAAGAAACCCTTCCTTTTTTTGTTCTTCAGGGCAGAGCTGGAAGAGCTCAGATGCCCTGGTTATCATGGCGTGAAAGGAGCCAATTTCGTGGGCTGGAGAAGCCCGAGAGGGCGGGGGGGGGGGAATTGATGACGGGATGTCCGCTGTGTCATCGCCGCCGTCGTCGTCCGTCCCCATCGCCGTATCCATCGCCGTATCCTCTCTAGGGTCCGGCGAGGGGGATGAGGGGTCCACAGGCTTCACAGGCACGAAGGGCGGAGAGGGGTGGACTCTCCTCCACTTGTTCGGAGGGTTTTCTGGCGGGCCTGGTTCTGGATCCTCCGTCAGGGTCCGTGGTAATCTCGTCCTTATCTCGGTACATAAGGATTGGATCACCAACAAAATGGCCGCCGAGCTATCCTGGGGCTCGGGTAATGGCTGCGACGGATGGGATGGCCGCTCCACTGGGCCCTCTTCGTCGCCATCGTCGCTATCTTAGATCACGTCAGCGGGGACCGTCCCCTGGGATCGAACCTTCTCGAACCTCTCATTGAGGCCTATGAACCTCTTGTTGAGGCCCTTCTCAGTTTCCACCAGCTCCTCCTCAGAGGCCGATTCCGAGTCTGTAATGGCCACCGCCCCCCACACCCACTCTTTTTCCGTCGGGGACTTCACGGGGGTCTTAACGATGGTCTGGAAAGAGGATTCCCTCCGCAGTGGCAGGGATACTCTGGGCCCAGAGGCCGATTCCACTGGCGTAGTCTCAGCCAGCTTCGCCAGGGTCGCAGCGACCACTTCGATAGAGGCTTTTGCCGGCTGGATCAAAGCCCTCAGCACCTTAGGTGCGTCCTGGGCCTGAGGGTCAGCGCCTCGCTCCCCCTTCGATATCGACCGGGGCCGCTCCAGCACCTTACCCGGGTTCTCGGACTTCCTCTTCCCCGAACCAGAGCGCTGGCTCGTGGATGAACATGCCGGGGAAGTCACGCCCTACCTGGCAGCCGAAGAGCCAGACCTTTCGGCGCTCCCGGTGCCCGCGGACTCGCGGTGCTTCGCCTTCTGTTGGGCTGCCGTCGCCGGGGCGCCCTCACAGGACTTAGAAGCCCGCTCAGACTTTTTCTTCACCTTCTCAACTGCTGTGCCCTTCTCCAGCCAGGCGGCGAGGACGACGATCTTGTTTGGTCCGTTCCGAAAGGTTCTTGCAGAACGCACTGTCCTTCTCCACGTGCGCCTTGTCCTCATGAAGGCAGTGGAGACATTGCGAATGCTTGTGCTCCTTGAAAACGTTTTGTAATCCGCATCCAGGGCAGCACCTTAACAGCTTGGGTCCGGGCGGCGAGCTTCCCTTGTTCTGGGCCATGTCTGTTGAGGTAGGCCGCAGATCTTCCGGAATCCTCCAAGAAGCGTAAACTCGATGAAAACTTCACGGATCGGAGTAGAAACGGTGGAGCTTGAGGCTCGATTAAACCGAAAAAATTAGAAAATCTCCTGAAAAAGCGCGAAAACGTAGCAAAAAACTTGAGCGCTAAAGCACGAGGACTCCCAACACTTGAGCGTGCTGTAAAAATCTGAGGATGGCTGCCAGAGGCGGGGCTTAGGGGGAGGGCAGTCATTGGCTGGGGGCAGTATGACCCAGAGATCAGTGATTGGTTACTACTAAGAAAGACAGATCAGAAACAAAACTGATTTTTTCTTTACCGAGGATTCCCAGCCTGACGGGGAATATTCATGAGCATGTGAATCCATGCCAGACCCCATGCTGGAGAATGCCGCCTAGCCTGACCCAATTCCGAACCAGACAATGGCTACTGCACCCGCTTCTCCTGGATCCCATGCAACGGAACTACTGATCGCAGAGGGCCAAGTGAATATAGGAACCAAAAGGGTTACGTCTAGGGGAATAATAGTAAGGGAAACATACCGGTTTCCAGATCCCTAAACCCTGCCAAAGGGTTTCACGGGTGCAAAGTCCTCATCCTAACTCTCCCTTGCCTCGTGGTGACTGGTGGAGTTCCGTCAAAGGATTATCTGGGCTTCTGGTAGCGTGGTGGGATTGGAAGAGGTCCCCTACATCTTTGAACTTACCTCAGTTTCCTCTCCTTTGGAACACCTTACACATCTGTTGGCTTTGGCATTACTTATGTCTTCACTTTAAAAAGAGGCACTAGTATACAAAAGGTACTTACCTGGTACATGTGATTCTTAGTGGCACTAGCTTACCTTAAGCAGGGAAGGTGTTAGGGTTGCTTATTTTATAAGCTTGTGGAAATTGTTCCCATTACATTTCTTAATTTAACACTGTTACACATGCTTTTAGAAAACTATTACTTGGTTTTAAAAGTCATGTGTGGGTTTTATCTAGTGAGATGACTAACAGTGAATGTATATGTTTATAGCATTGATTTAGTAGCATAATTTACCAGTGATTTTCATTGCTTAAAGTGTGTGTCAAAGCCTAAAAGGGCCGTTTGCTTCCTTGGGCTCTCAGTTCCTTTCACTGTTTCTAGCCCCAGCATGGGGTATTCAGGTTCGCACCCAGTCTCAGGCTCTCAGCCCCTCTTGGGCCCTTTTCTTCCTCTGGTTATGAAATGCCCCAGCCTCTCTTGTGTCTCGTTCTCTCGTGTGGCTTGGGTTATGTGGATTCTCACCACGACTAAGGCGGTACAGCAGCTTGTCTGCTCTTGGGCCTTTTGTTTCTCACTCCGCCTTGGGGTACCTTTGGCCCGGTCTGCACTCCTCCCAGTCTCAGAGTACCTGTCTGACGGCGCCTCATGGGTGGTGGCATTTTTTGCTTCTTTCTTCGTACACGTCGATGCACGGTTTCGGTTCATCCTGCTGGTTCTGGACAGGACTTAGGCATTGGTTCCTATAGATGCTGGTAGAGCTTATCTCGAGTGGTCGCATCTCTTCTTGGCTACTGTGGGACCCAGCTCCTCCAGCTCTTGGACCGTTTGTATGGCGCTCCACACATTCTGGTGGGATGTTTGTTTTTATTATTTAAAATGCGCGAGGGTACCCGGAGGTATCAGGGCGCAGCATTTACAAGAATTTTCTAGGCTTAGTTACAATCATCATAACATATACATAAACGTGGGACAATAAAGTAAACCAAAGTTATCTACAAAGCAGCAGTGAGGTAACGAGTCAAGCATTATATACAAGTAGACATGTAGGCACATATGGTTAAGCTGTGTGCAGGTATTGCGGCATTTATATGTCCTAGTGGGCCTCTGATTGCAGCCATGAAACTACCTTGGAGCGGAAGTTTTGGTAAGGCAGGTCCATTCTGATGTTTGCAGGCAAGGAGTTCCACAACTTGGCAGCTTTTACCGGGAAGCTATTTCCCCCTATGGTGGCACGTTTGTAGGTGGGAACGGTTAGGCAGTCTTTGTATGCCGTTCTTACAGGTCTTAAGGAAGATTGTCTGTGAAATCTATTGACTAGGTAGGTTGGGGCAGCATTATTGATAGCTTTATGGGTGAGTGATGGCGTTTTTAAGAGGATTTTGTCATGAGTAGAGAGCCATTTGTTCTGTTGGCTGAGTCCTGTTATGTGTTCTCTTCTAGAGATGCCCTGAGCCGCTCTAAGAGCGTTGTTCTGGAGAATTTGTATCTTACTGGTAGTGGCCTTGGATGATCCCAGGTAGAGGGCGTTGCAGTAGTCAAGACGGGACAATATGAGGGCTCTAGCAAGCGTAAGGCAGCTATTATCCCAAAGAAATGGTTTGGCTGCGCGGATTAGTTTGCATGTGTATGCCGTGGATGATGCTACGGAGCTCACTTGTCTTTTAAAGGAGAAGTTAGAATCCAGGTAGAAACCCAGTGTTTTGACCTCCTGTCCGACTGTGATGTTATTTCCATCAATCATGAAGGAATTGTATGCCGGGCCCAGTTTCTTTAGGCTGGAGGTGGTGCCTAGGATGATAAGCTCTGTTTTCTCATCATTCAGGCATAGTCCATGTGTGGCCATCCATGCCTGGATGATGATGATGTATACTCTATTTAGCAAGGCCAAATCCTTTTCATAATCTCCAGAAAGTGGAAGGAGGATCTGAGTATCATCTGCATAGTTAGTGTAGGTGATACCGAGATGATCCAGATCATCGAAAAGGGGCTTGGTAAATATATTATACAGAGTGGGGGAGACACAGGAGCCTTGTGGTACACCACAGGTGATGGGTATGGGATCTGCTGCAGCAGTAGGAGGGAAGACCCTCATGGTTCTGCCGTTGAGGAATGATGTGATCCAGGTGATAGCCTCCGTGGAGAAGTGTGCTGATGAGTGGAGGTGTGAGCATAAGACAGAGTGATCGACCAGATCGAATGCTGCAGATAAGTCAAGGAGTAGGGCAGCTTGTCCATTGTCTCCGAGTGTGTCGATCTGAGCTTTTAGGTCGATGAGCGCGGTTTCAGTCCCATGTCGAGGGCGGAACCCTGATTGTCTGGATCCTAATAGGTGGTGATCTTCCAGGTGCTTCTGTATTTGTACATAGGCGACTTTATCCAGAATTTTCAGAAGGAAAGGGACGGTTGTTATGGGTCAGTAGTTGGTAGGTGTGGCTGGGTCAAGTGTAGGTTTTTTTAGTAATGGTCGTACCCAAGATTGTTTTAGATAGGTGGGAATAGAGCCGCTGGCGAAGGAGACGTTAATCAGTTTCGTAATGAAAGGGGAGAGTTCGCAGGCAGAATCTTTGATGAGCTGTGCTGGGCACAGATCCCCTTGGCAATTGGATGGTTTCAAGGATAGGATGATTTTTTCAACTTCAAGTGTATTGACTTTGGAGAATTTGAAGCGGGTGATACCAGTGGGTGCAAGTTTGTCCGAGTTTTTTGGTGGGAGAGTGACATTGAGGGAAGCTTTTTTGCAGGAGATTTTGCTTTGTAAGGTTGCGATCTTATTCGCTAGGGCACTTTGAATTTCTGAGCACCAGTTTTTATCTTTGGTACAAGTGTCAGGAGGTGCTATGGGTGTTTCTATTTCTTTAAGGATAGAGAAGAGTTCTTTCATGTTGGATTTCGCTTGGGATATGCGAGAATCAAAAGAGGTTCGTTTAGCCAAGTAGATTTCTTTTTTATAGAGTGCGGCTAGTCTGGAAAGTTTGAGTTTGTTTGCGACTGACGGGGACTTTTTCCAAGTGGTCTCGCAATTTTTCATGCTGCATAAGATTTTTGAGGAATGGTGTGTACCATTTGTTAAGGTGTGTTTTTGGTTTGCTTGGTCTGAGCTTGAGGGGGGCGATGATGTCCAGTGAGGCGGCCATAGTCTTGTTGTACTCTTCGACCAAGGTGTCAGGGTCGAGGTTGTCAGAGAGTGTATTGAGTGTGGGAAGTAGGGTTGGGATGAGTCTTTCTACTGTCATATTCTTTTTGTTTCTGGTGAGAGCCGGTGGGGCCCTAATGGTGGGTGGAGGAGGAGGTCTGTCAGTGGAGAGCATGAACGAGATTAGGTGGTGGTCGGTCCAGACTAGGGGAGAGATATTCGTAATTTTTGCTTGGCAGTTATAAATCAGCTACCCAGTCGAGTGTTCTCCCTTTTGAATGGGTCAGTGCTGTGCATCTTTGTGTGAAACCTAGTTCGGTGAGGGAGTTAGCTATGGTACTGGCGATGTGGTCTTCTGGGTCATTATAGCCTAAGTTGAAGTCTCCCAGGGTGAGAACTTGAGTGGAGCTTTTAAGATTGCTGGATAGAATAGAGTTGAGGACTTCATCAAAGGTGCCGATGGGGCCCGGCGGGCGGTAGATCAAGTAGATATTGAGAGTTTGGGTATTGGTAAGTGGGACTTTGATTGATAGTGTTTCGCATGAGAGGATATTGGACGGGGTTGCTGGTCTAATGGTAAGGCTGCACTTCTGGATAATGGCGACACCCCCTCCTCTAGAGTTAGGGCGATCTTGTCTCAAGATAGAGTAGTTATCTGGGACTGCCAACATGAGCATGGGACCTGCTGCTGGGTGTAGCTAAGTCTCAGTAACAGCGAGGAAGTCAAGGTCTTCTGTGAGGATTAGGTCTGCTATTTCCGTAGCATGGGCTACTAGCGATCTGGCGTTGATCAAGGCTCCATTGATTTTGGGGCTATCTGTAATTTTGGGAGTAGTGGTATGGCGCTTGTCCTGTGTTGGTTCCGGGGTGCTGTGGATGTAGGAGTTGTGAGGTGGTATGGAGTTACAGTTTTGGAGTGGATGGGAGGTTTTTGTAGAGGGGTTATGTCTAGGTAGCTGCGCTCTAGGGTTCTTTGTACTGGGCAGTGAGCGGGCAAGAGGTTCATAGATTTTAGCTAGTGTAGCTCTGAGACCTAGGTTCCTGTCTATAGTGACTCGAGGGAGACTGGTAGGTAACTGTGATTGAATGATGTTTGTGTCTAAGTTTGATTCAAGGATGTTGAGGCCAATTAGGGATGGCGTGTTGGGTAGGTATGGAGCCATCTTAAGCTGTGTTGTGGTGTTTGAAAGGATCAAGAAGCATGCTAGCAGATTGGTGATGTTTGGGCACATGTTAGGTAGGTTATACCTAAACATCTAATTACAATGAGGCAGAGTGGCTAAGGTGTATTTAGCAGTGGCTTGATTCATGTAAAGCAGTTGGGCTAAGATACAGTGTGTAGCGACCAGATAATATCTAGGCATGTAAATACAAGTGTGTAAGGTGGCCAAGGTGCACATGGCATCATCTAGATTCAAATACAGCAGTATAGGCAGGAATGCGTACAATAGCGACCAGATAATATCTAGGCATGTAAACACAAGTGTGCAAGGTGGCTAAAGTGCACATGGCATCATCTAGATTCAAATACAGCAGTTCAGGCAGGAATGCATTGACTGGCGACCAGGTTATGCCTATACATGTCTGACTCCACCTCCAACCTGGACAGGGTTTCCCTCTGTGTCTTGGCACTGCAGGCTTGCAAGATGCACTCTTACTTTTCCTCGTGTCAGTCTTACAATGCCTTTATAGCAAACTCTGAAGGGAGATGGAGCACTCCATTTCTTCTGTGATGCCAACAGTACAGGGTACAGAAAAGAAACCAGGAAAAACCTCGGATGTAATCCCCCAAACAACCAATGAAAACAACTTCCTGAGATAAGGGCAGACGAGACATATCTCTGTCACAGGACGACTTGTACTCACGTGAAGGGAGGAGTGACCCACCCCCCCCAGTACAATCCCACTTGCCCTCTCTCCCCACCCCAAGGGCTATGTAGAAAAGCCCGTCAAGGTTCACATCAGTAAAAATAACACAACCCACTAGGGAAAAAGGGCCAGCACACCTCTTGCAAGAAAAACAGTTTATTTCCACAAAAATAGAAATGTGTCAGCAAAGAACACTGCTGCCATGGAACGTTATACCGAAATCATTACGAACAACACTTTATGAAGGCTTGCAGCATCCAGCGTAAATTACATAACGTACAAATCCAAATGGCTGGTAGGTCGAAACCCTACACATAGGTTACTTGCTCTAAAAGAGATGCTAGGCCATTGGTCCCAACCCCATCAGTCCCATCTTCTTCCACGTGGGCTCCTCCTTGTCTGTCATCAGGCATAAAGCAGCGGCTAATTGGCAATTGTGAAGAAAAACAATACTGGCTCCATCTCTAACCTGATATGCACCTGGTACTGCAGAAATGGGTTAAGAGGATACTTCGAGGCCATCGCTTCTAACAAACTACAGCTCGATTCCAGACACGCTGGCACCCAAACAAAGTTCCCCACCCTCATTTTAACTATGCTGTTTCATTCCTCCCAGCCCAAATCACGTGACATATGACGAAGGCAACTGATCCCCGTTTTGAGATCTTCTCTGATCCATTGGGGGGGGGGGGGGGCAAACAGTTTTATGGTTGGTGGTCTGGGACTGACTGGTATCTTGGAATGCTGGGGGTCTTGTGACTGGGGCTTTCGGGTGCTATTACTTAGAGATGGGACAGGAAAAGACGGAGGCTTGTGCCCTCCTCCTCGTGGGATCGCTTTTCAGAGTGAGCTCTCAGCCCCCCACATGGCCTTGCAGGGCGCATTCCTTCGGGGATACGAAATGTTGGCAACATCTGACAATGAAGGGTCTATGAATCTCTGCAGCTCTGGCCTATCCACAAAACTCAAAAAAAAATATTTTTAAAAAGGATAGTCTTAGGGGGTAGTGACTGCTAGAAGTGACAAAAGTACTTCAATATACAATTTGCAGTGTCTTTA
This sequence comes from Ambystoma mexicanum, assembly GCF_040938575.1. Taxonomy (NCBI): domain Eukaryota; kingdom Metazoa; phylum Chordata; class Amphibia; order Caudata; family Ambystomatidae; genus Ambystoma; species Ambystoma mexicanum. The sequence goes on from NC_090935.1 coordinate 323,011,996, forward strand.
GGGCAGGAATTTAAAACTGCCAAAATAAAAAAACAGGAAAAATTGCCCAAAAGGCTTGCAGCTACTGTGAGAAGGAGTCTTCAGAATGGGCATTGTCAAATAACCTTTGCAGTTAGTTTGCACCCAATGCTTTCCTAGGAGTTATGTTAAAGGTTCTTATACCGCGAACAGTCACCACATGCATGGTTACATGGTGCTCTGGCAGCTCTGTAAAGCAAGAGGGTGCAGTAATAGGTTAGCAGGGCGCAGAGGGGGAAAAAGGATAAGAGCTGTGATGTGCTATTGGCAGCTTCAGTTCGGTTGACACCGTTCGCTGAGCATCGCAGTGTTTTTCAGTTGGTTAGTTGTTGTGAAGTGCGTGCAGTTTGATGTGCCATAGAGGTATGGTTTAGTTAGGAGTTTGAAAGGTGTATGCAGAATTAGTTTTTTTTACCACAATCACCACAGTACCTTTCCTGCAAAAAATCTTGGACAAGGTAGCTTGCACACAAATCCAAAAGCACCTGGAGCTACACCAACTCCAACATGGAACGGAGACAGCGCTCACTGATCTCAAGACGCAAGTGGACGAGCTCAGAGATAGTGGCAAATCAACCGTTCTCCTGGACTTATCAGCTGCCTTCGACCTGGTCGACCATATCATCCTATGCAACCACCTCGACAAAGCAGCACACTTCTCTGATAACGCTATCTCCTGGATTAGATCCTTCCTAAATGAAAGAACAATGAGGGTCTTCTCGCCTCTAGCAGCTGCCGACCCTATACCCATCATCTGTGGTGTGCCTCAGGGATCTTGCATCTTGCCCACTGTACAATATCTTTACTAAGTCCCTTTTCGATTTGGATCATCTTGGTATCACCCACACCAACTATGCAGATGATACCCAGATCCTCCTCCCGCTTTCAGGGGATTATGAAAAGGATTTGCCCTTCGTGAACAGAGTATACATCATCATCCAGGCATGGATTGCCACGCACGGCCCATGCCTGAATGATGATAAAACTGAACTTATCTTGGGCACCCCAGCTAACCTAAAAAAACTAGGCTGACTATTCTGCATTTATAATTGACAGCAACACTATTGATATTGATATTTTATTTCTATTGCGCTCGTACACAATTGTTTCAGAGCGCGACAAGGGAGGGGAGGGGAACAGGGGAGAACAAAACAGTGATCTTACTAGGCGCAGTGACATTGAGAACGCGCAAGTGCATGGGAGAGGGGGAGGGGAAAAGTGCATGGGAGAGGGGAGAAGTGGAAAGTGCGAAGCAGAGGAGAAACAGATAACAATAAACAGTTTTAGTTTTAGTGCAGCCAGCAATTTGCAAGTGCTAGGTTTAAGGCAGCAGACAGGGTAGGTCTGATAAGTGCAGGAAGAAAAAGGGGGGCTGTATGGGTACAGATAAAGACCCCAGTGCAAGGGGAGGCCCGGAGGCAGTGCGGGAGGGTGGCAGGGTGAGCAGGTACCTGGGCCCGGAGGACATGGTGGCCAGGTGCACGGTGCCAAGAGAACAGATCAGCAGGTGAGAGGGGGAGCAAAGGCAGAAGAAAAGAGGCAGGTCTTGAGGTTCTTCCGGAACCGGAGATGGTTCTCCTCAAGTTTTAGAGTGGCAGGGAGGCTGTTCCAGAGGGAGGCCCCAGCCAAGACAGATCTACCCCCAGCTAGTTTCTTAGAAAAACGACTGACCCTGAGGGAGGTAGAGGAGCGAAGAGCTCGAGAGGGGAGATATTTGCAGAGGGATAGCTGAAGGTATTTTAGACCAAGGCCCCAGAAAGCCTTGTGGACAATGCAGAGGGTTTTGAATGTAATCCTTGTATCCACTGGAAGCCAATGGAGAGATTTCAGAGCTGGAGAGATATGATCCCAGGGCTTGAGGCCAAGGACAAGTCTCGCAGTCCTGTTCTGTATTAGTTGCAGAGGGCAGAGAGTAGAGGCAGAGCTTGGGATACCATGTGCTACTGGGGGAAGGAGAGGAAAGGCAGAGTACCTCTGAGGAGGTGCAGTCAGAAATGTGACTTTTTAGAGACCTCAGAGATGTGGGCGGAGAAGGAAAGGGTGGAGTCAAAGATGACCCCGAGGTTCTTAGCCTCGCAGGTGGGGGTAGGAGGAGGGCCAAGGGAGGCCGGCCAGAGAGTGAGGGGAAAGGATAGTGAAGGTGTGCCGATGAGAGTATCTCAGTCTTGCTGGCATTCAGACAAAGATCACTGGAGGAACACCAATCTTCAATGGCAGTTAGGCAATCGGAGATGAGAGAGGGAGAGGAGGTGGCAGAGGGCAGCCTGAAAATGAGGATTGTCGTCAGCGTAGCACTGGAAATTTGAGCAGAAAATGGCAATGCAGTGGGCGAGAGTTGCCAGGGATTGGTTGAAAAACCAGGGCGAGAGGATATGCCCCTGGGGAACACCACAGGTAGAGAGGAAGATAGATGAAAGGAAGGACCCAAGTTGGACCTGGGAGGGTCGATCTGAGAGGAAAGAGGTCAGCCAGGCCAGAGCCTGATCAGTGATACCCAGGTTTTCACCGAGACGTTTGAGCAGGATGGTGTCGAAAGCAGAAGAGAGATCGGGGCGGATGAGGACGGAGGGAATGTTCGAGTCAAGGTTGGAGAGCAGATCTTCACGGATGTTCAGGAGAGCAGTTTCCGTGCTTCTGGCAGCTCTGAAGTCAGACTGGTGATCATCGAGACAGCCAACAGAATTGGAATGAAGGTCAAGCTGAGAGGTGGGCAACTTTTCCAGGAGTTTGCCAAGAAAGGGAGTAATGGAAATTGGGCGATAGTTAGCTGGGCAAGAAAGATCAGCTGTGGGTTTCTTGAGAAGAGGATGCACAAAGGAGTGCTTCAGAGGGGAGGGGAAGGATCCCGAGGCAAAGGAGCGGTTGCAAAAATCAGCAAGGGCCGGAGCGAGTGTGTCAATGTGGTCCTTGATGGTTTTAGAGGAACAGGGATGAACCTGTTTTGACAAGGCTTTCATAGATCGGACTTGTCTAGCGACCTCGTCAGGGGAGAAAAAAGGAAAGGACAAGAAGGCTGGTGGGGGGACAGCTAAAGGAGGGTCAGCAAGCACAGATGGGGAGGGGAGAGGGGTGTGGGTGGACAGGATGTCCTGGGTTTTTGAAATGTGAAGTGAGAGGCAAGGGCACTGCAAAGAGCCTGGGAGGCAAAAGGAGGGGTAGAGATGGCGGCAGTGTTGGCCAGCTCTGTGAAGATTTTAAAGAGTTTGGCCTAGTTGTTAGATGCCGCAAAGACACTAGCTTGAATGTGGACTCTCTTCTTGGTGTGGATAGAATGGGTATTGCCTTTGTAGCAGGTGACAGGCCAGTTTGTCAGAGGATAAACAGGAAGTCCTCCATTTCCTCTCAGCCACCCTACACTTACGTTTAAGTGTAGCTAGGTCAGAGTCAAACCAGGAATTGCACTTGGCATTGGACTTCAAACGGATCCTCATGACAGGGACAAGAGCATCAAGCGTATCAGAAATTGAAGAGGTGAGCAGAGACAGAGCTGTGTCAGGATGTGAGACAGCCAAAGGTGGAGTGGGGGGAGAGAAAGTGGCGTCAAAAGTCTCAACTGACACACGCTTCATGGGTCGGATGTCCGAGAAGGTAGGTGGCAGTGTTGGGGTAGGCTTGGCGTGGGGGGAAGAGAGGGAGAGATGAGAGGAGTGGAGGGAGTGATCGCTCCAGGAGAGAGGAGTGGTCAGAGGGATGGAAAGGGGGAGGTCAGAGGAGATCAAGACATCGAGTGTTTGCCCTGCAGAGTGGGTCGGGCCATAGGGGAGGATAGACAGGGAGAGGAGTCACAGAGGTCACGGAAGAGTACAGAGGAGGAGCAAGGAGTTTCTAAATGTATATTGAGGTCACCGAGGAGGAGGAGTTGAGTGGTAGAGGCCAGGAGGGAGGAGGCAAGGTCTACCCATTTGACCAGGAGGCCGGTAAATGGTAACCACAGTAAGAGAATGGGTAGGCGAGAGAGAAAGCCTACAGACAAGGCATTCAAAAGAGGAGTAGGTCTGAGTGGGAATGATAGAGGCAAGAATCCACTCAGGAAAGATCAGGGCTACCCACCCCCCCACCGGACCGGGAGGATCTGGGTGCTGAGAGGATCTTGTAGCCATCAGGGAGGAGCGTCAAAGCTTGTGACAGAGCTGGCCGTGAACCATGTCTCAGACAGACCAAGGACATCAAGGTCTAGTTCTTCAAGGAGGTGGCAGATGTCAGAGGAGTGTTTGACAGAGCGAGAGTCGAGAGTGGCAATATGAAGAAGGTTGCCAGCCTTAAAGGAGATGAGAGGAAATGGATGAGGCGAGGGAAGCACCTATCAAAGAGGAGGAGATTGGCCAGAGGGCCTTGGACCATGACAGTGCCATTTAGGTAGACATTAATGATGATTTTTTTTTTTTTTTTTTTTTTTTTAACTTTACTCAGTAAAAACTAAGTTTTGTCAAAACCTTTGCAGCTCCGGCGTCGAGCCAACAAATAAAAATACATAAATACCTCCCCAGTCGGGGCTGGCCAGGCCTCCGTCAAGGGCGGGAACCTTAGTTCCAAAAGGCAAAGGAAGGGTAGTCGGAGCTAGTGTGCTTCTGAATTCATAATGTTATCGCCCTCTCGCCGAGTGCTGTTAATCTGTGCGAACACTAGTTCTATCAGTTTTGTCAGAGCTTGGGACCATCGTCTATTTTCGCCGGAGATTAATCTGTACCACAGATCATCCGTTTTGAAGATCCACAAGTCTTCAGCCAAAGAGGGGAGATATAGCTTTCTGCTTTCAATCATGTTTAGGCAGTCTATCACTAAGTGCTTTAGAGTCTCGAGTGTTTGCTCATTCTTACATAAGCGACAGCTTTTCTTGGGACCCGATCTTCTGATTGTTATAATCTCTCTAGTAGGGAGCAGATTGAGTCTTGCTCTCAGAACACTATTTCTCAGATTCTTGTTGGGGAACTTAGTGCAGTATTGCAAAGGTTTTTTTCCTTTGTTGAAAGTAGGTGGGAGATGCTTCAAAAGTTTGTTCCCCCTTGCTTGTTCTATTGTCAGGATCCAATCATATTGTTCCATTTTTTTTTTGGATTCTTTCTGGATTTTCTTTCAGCTCTTTCTCGGAGCATTCGATTTTGTTCAAGTCATCTTTTCTGGCTTTGACCCATTAATTCAAGGCTTCACATTTGCATGCATCAATTTCTTCCCGTACAATGTTGTAGATAGGAAGGGTGTCTGACATGATAATTCGTCTATAGAGACGTAAGGCACTCTGATCGACCTTTGATGCCAAAGATATGAGCCCCAGCTCCCTCCTTATCGCCGACATGGCAGTGCATTTGGGAAGACCTAGTACTGATTTCCAGAGCTGTCCTTCAATTTTGCTCCAGATATTACGTTTGAGATATAAGGCGGATTCCGTTCCATAGATCAAAGCTGGAATTACTTTAGTATTGTAAAAAGTTATTGCTGGAATGAGGGAAAATTTGCCGTATTTGCGATCCACTGCTCTGATTTGGGTAGTTAACCTTTTCACCTTTTCCCATATTTGATTGACGAGACTCTTTTCGACTCCAGAGCTATCAATTTGTAGCCCTAGATATTTAAAGCTGGTTACAATTTCGGTTTTCTCCAGGTAGATCTTTAGATTCTTCGTGTTTTTGGTAGGGACTTTCTCCATAACCTTTATTTTCGATTTATTGAGTTCGAGATTGTTTTCAGATATATACGACTCCAAGTTGGCTAGTTTTCTTTGTAAGCCGACCTTCGTTTGGTCGATCACAATGATGTCATCCGCATACAGTAATCGAGGAATCACCATTTTCCCGATTTTGGGGGGAAAAGAGCGGATTTGTTCTTTGGAGTTTTGGTAGTCTCCCAGGAAGGCTGTGAACAGCACGGGGGCCAAGGGGCATCACTGTTTTACTCCTCGGTTGACATTGATCTCCTTGGAGAGCGCGCCTTGGTGGTAGAGTTTAATTCTGATCTTTGTGTTTGCAGGGAGTGCTTTTATGGGTTCCAGTATTTTAATGGGGCATTTCCAAACTTTCTCCATAGCCTTTGTCTATCGATTTTCTCGAACGCCTTTGAGAGATCGACAAAGGCTAGATAGACCTTTGGCCCCCCCTCTTTGACTTTAGCCTTCAAGATGTTTAGGATTATGAGATTGATGGTAGTACAGCCGTTTTTTTGAAAACCTTTTTGAAGTAGGTCATTCGCTGGGCTGTCTTTTAATTTTAACCATGTTCGAAAGTGAGCCAGAAGACTGGCTGAATAGAGTTTACCAAGAATGTCCAGGAGAGCAATAGGTCTGTAGCTCAGAGGTTCTTGTCTCGGTCCCTTTTTATAAATTGGGACAATCACCGCTTTTTGCCATGCTTCGGGGATCATATTTCAAGAAGATTTTACTTGTTGTTTTTCCCCACTTTTCGGGATACATTTTTAAATCTGTATTAGTTAATCCATCGGGACCTGGTGCTCTTGATCTTTTCAATTTTCGTATGGCTGCTTCGATGTCTGTAATATTGGACGGATCCACCCACACTGATAGCAGATTCTGCTTCGACAATTGAGGATCGATGGTGGGACCCAGAAATTCTTCAGTGAAATATTGAACCCATGTTTCTTCTGCTACTGCATTGGACATAGAAGCCAGCTGGGTACCATTTGTCTCCTTGATCAGCTTCCAGAATTCGCTTGATTTTTTTAGTTTGTAGATTTTGCATCATAGCTTCGGCGTCATTTTGATATTGTATGGCTCGATATTGTTTTCGCCAATTCTTGTAGGTTTTAATTTCCATGCGCCAGTTTTCCCAATCAGGCTCACTGTTTGATTTCTTAGCAATTGTCAGGAGACGACGCCCAGCTTTTCTTTTTTCCACCACCATCTTGTCGTACGTATGTTTGGTTTCCAGGGGCTTCTTCGAATTCCTGGGGGCCTTCACCTGGAAAGTTAGGAGTAGAGGCAGGTAATTTGGTCTTTCTTTCCTTTCGTTCTTCGTATCATCCCTTGTTCTCTTTTCCCAGGCTTGGGAAATTTTTCCAATGTCTTCTTCGGTTAACATTAGCCAAGTCTGTTGTAAATTCATCTGAAGCTTCCAGTCGTACGTTTTTGATATCATGGTAGAAGTATGCCAAGTGCAACTGAGTAGATTGTGGTCGCTGTGGGTCGTGTTTTGGACCCTAAAGCTTGACAGTCGGAGAGTAAGACCATTGGAGATGAAAATATAGTCCAAAGTTGCTTTGGACCCGTTGCGTTCCCATGTTGGACTGTTCGTTTGATTAGGGAATAATGATGCAACATTTTGCACATTTCTTTTGCAGATTACTTCATTCCAGGCTTTTCCTCTTTTGATGGAGGACTCTACACCTCCCCACTGTGGGCAGCGACCTTTGTTTTCACAGAGCGGCTCAGTGCACTTAGCATTTAGGTCGCCGCATATGATAAGTTCAATTTTTTCAAATTCCGTGTACAGCTGGTCAATGGTTTTCGAGATGTTATCACAGAAGGTTTTGGTCGACATTCGCTGGGGGTTCCAGTAACAAGTATAGCTACTGTGTTCTGGAAGCCATTTTTCATTATTGCCTTTTCCTGAATTTGCAAAGTCACGATGACTAGCATTTCGTAGGCCGGTTTCCATTTTTTCGGTTCAATCAGTCCCGTGCCTGTTTTTATTGCAGTAAGCAGACCCGATGATGGTCTGCCTAGTAGGCCTTTGACTGCAGGGGAGAGCAGGACAGTAAAACCATCCAGAACTGGTTGGTGAACGAGCCAGGTCTCTTGAAGGCACAGCATGTCATATGAGCCGAGATCGACATCTCCTGGTTTAGTGAGGCGACTATGGCCCCTCGTGTTCCATGAGCCCAGGGTGTAGGATTTCTTGTTGGGTAGCTCGCTGCTTTTGTCAATGGTGTTAGAGATGGAATCCTTGCAGCAAGCTAACCCTGGTTGTTGCTATTTGTCATCTTTTTTCGACCAGTTTGACATAAGCTATTTCCAGGGACCTTTCGGTTGACTTATATCTTTTGTTTGTTCCCGATGCCTGTCGCGTCTGTTCATTAAGATCTCTGGGCGTTCACAATGAGATCCGGTGCAAGACCTGTTGCCCATCTGTTCTTTGTTGTTTCTTGTGTGGTTCCCTGTCCGATCGGGCAGGACATTGGTGCGTTTTTCATTTGTGTAGGCGTTTGTCCAACCCATCAACGGGGTCTTTATCTCCTCGACCTTGATGGGCAAGGCGTCTGTCTCCTGCCTTTCATGGGTCTTATATCCTCGGGATTGATGGTATAGATCCTCTGTTCTAGATCTATAGTGATATTGACGTTTTGATGTTTGTCTTTCCGTATTCGGAGGGTTGGGTCCTTGTGTTCCTTTTGTATTCCATCAGGGAGAAGCCTAATTGGTCGAATTCATCATGGACTGCTTTGTCAATGTATTTGATGGCATCTGTTTTCAGGTGAAGAAATGCTTTCGCCTTTTTTTCTCTATGATACGGTTCTACAAGCACCAAGTCATCTGTTCTGATCTTTCTCAAGGTTTTCATTGTCTGTTATTTTGAGTATTGTTGGTCTATTTAAGATGAAGAAATTTTTCTCCGCTTTCTTTTGTTCCAGCCTGAAGACTCGAATTTCTTCATTGGGATCCTTTCGACTTTCCCAATTACTTTTTCCTGGGTGGTGTTTTCGTGGGCTCCTTGAAGCGTCTCCTCTTTCACGCGAAGATTGTGGATTGGGAGGAGTTCTTATGGTAGACTCATACGTCCGCCTCTTCCTATCTTCCGCGATTGTCTGGGCGGTTGGTGCCTGTGTGGCTGACAAATTTGCAGCCGCATTGTCATTTTGGCTTGATCCGTCGCTGTACCTTTTGGACTTCACTGAGGGCGTTTCCGCTTGATCCGGGGATTTTATCTCCCTCACTTCTGTGATGGCTTCACTTGAGTCCAGTTGCCCTATTTGAGTGTGTTGACATAATCATTAGGTCGGAGCTTCCTAGAAATTCTCCTGTTGTTCTTGTCGATCTTAGGAGTCCAGGATTCTCCGGTTTAGGACGTGGAACTTGTGGATTTTCGTTGTGTACTGATTTGCCCAGGCCACATCCCCTCTTAACATCTTCGGCAGATGTTTTGGAAACCTTCTTTACATTAGTTTTCTTTTCCATCAAGTCAATTATCGGGTATTGCGTTTTTTGTGCTATGACCAAAGGCCTTCCTTCTAGATTATCGTGCATCAGACATAGGTAAATGAAAAAAACAAAACCGTGTCGTAGATTCCTGTCTACCGTTTTCGATGGCCATTGATTTTGTTGTGGACCTTTTATTCAAGGATTCCAAGCTCTCGATCTTTTTTTCCAGTGTTTCTATTTTAGTTTCCCACACTTGTTTTCTGATTAAGCAGTTTCTGTACATCATCTGTCGGTTTTTCCATGTTCTCGATTTTTTTTTCTCCAATACTTCAATTTTCCTTTCATATTTCAATTTCTGGTTGAACGATTTTTCCGCATTAGTTGATAAGGTAGAGTCCATCTGGACCAGTTTTGCCATTAAGTTGGAGAGGATTGTTGTATTGTCTTGGACATTGTCTTTGATTGTTTCATATAACTTGCAGAAGGGCGCCAAAACAATAGTAATAGCCGACATTATGGCAATCATTTCCGGTTTCTTATTGGGAGATTCGTTTTGTAGCGCTGCAGCAATTTCACTAAGTCGTCTCTTTTTCGGGGAGGCGAGTTTTGTCCAGTTTTCTCAGGAATGTTCCTTCTCCTAATTTTATTGGAGTTCTGTCTATGTCTATCGGGATTGTCGATCCAAATTTCGTCGAGGAGAAGGGTGGAACAAAGGATAATCTGCTCGGTAGATGGGGCTTTGTCCATGCTAGACGATCATCTTTGTCATGGTGATTCAAAATTGGTCGGGTTGGTTCCTAATTTGATTTAGCCACTCTTGGCTCCTCTTCTTCCTGGTCATTGTCTGAAACGAGGATCTCCTGTATAGTTTGTGGGGGACCATTTAGCATGCTTTGGATCTGGGAAATATCAGTCCTGGTACCCGGAAGATTATGACTGCTCGGGGCATCCGGAGAGGGGATCTCAAGGCCTTTTTTTTTTTCAATATACGACCGTCCATCGTTGGTAAGTAGCGAGGCTTTTTCCTGCAAAAGGCCATTTGTTTGAGGTTGTTTGTCTCTTTCCATTTCAGACGGTTCTGTTCTTCTCCGTTTTTGTGCCGGCTCGGTTTGGGTTGCTATTTCCAACATCTCTGCGTCAGACACTTCGGTGTCAATGCTCTGTTTTCTTTTATGCTGCTGTGTAAAGAAATCTTTTAATGGTCGAGATAGCAGATTCCTTCATTTGGTATCGCCTCTCTCCCATATGGGGCATTGTTATCGACATTGGAGTTTCTTGCTTCAGAAGAGTGGAGCTCCTCTCAAAGTCTGGGGACCTGCCCTGGAGCGGGGACAGTGCTAGGGGCAGGCGTGTGCTTCGGTAAGCGAGCTCGCGCCATGATGGACTGTTCCTCTGGTCTCAAGTCCCCAGCCATCCTAGACGGCGACATGGACTGTGCGAGCACAGAAAGCTCCCCCAGTTCTCCTTGTGAATCCGGTGTGATCGAAATGCCGGTTTTGGGGATCTTTTCACCCTCTTGCGGTAGGGCTAGCATGTGCGTCTTAGTCGAAGTTACAGGTAGTTTGGTGGTTGAATGAGGTGTTTGCAGGAGTTGTACGTTAGATGGAGACACCATCGGAGCCGAATCAGACTTGCTGCTCCTCTTCTTTTCCGGAGTTAGTTTTACTCCTGAGATAGATGTATTTTTTACCTGGACGTCTTTTGAGGTTATTTTAGGACGTACCTCTGGCTCCATTTTGGTTTCACTGGGTCTGCAGCGGATTGTTTTCGGCAAGGAGCCCCTTTCGCTCGCAGCTCCTGCCCGAAACTATAAGTGTCTATTATGGGGTAGTAGCCTGATGGTAGGGCTAGTCAGGGTGGCTCTTTTCCTTAAATGCAGAGCATGTTGAGTACGCGCCTCAGCGCCAAACAGCCGCACAACAGCCGATGCCCTTTACCCCTATCGGGCTTAACGCCGCAAGGGTGGTAGCCTCTGTCCTATGAGGCTGCCCAGAGTCACGTGAGCGAGGTCACGAGTGCGCCGCGGCCCCGCCTCCTTCAGGAACCTCACAATGCCGGGTAGGGAAAGCCGCTTCTGCTTCTAACGAGGCTTCGTTTTCAGAAATGCACAAATGATGACTTTAGAGAAGTTGAAGGAAGCCATGAGAACTTCCCAGCGAGTGCCACCATTAATGGGAGAGGAGGAGATCGGGCAGAGCACAGACCATATGAGGAGTCCATAGATCTGGCGAAGGAACGACAAAGAGGATGTCGGTGAGGGTCTGTCTGGCGGAAGCATTGTAGTAGGTGTCGGCGATAGGAAGACCAGGGTTAGAGTACAAGATATCCTTTTTGAACTTCTTCCTACCAGACTTGGTGAGAAAGGAAGGATAGTCAATGGAGAAGCAGTTGGAAAAGCTAGGAGAAACAGAAAGCGCCATTGGGGTGGAAGCGAGGAGAGGATGGATATACTGGGGGTGCTAAGGTAGGTAGGTGTAGGACAAAAGAGTGGCAAGGTCACTGGGCTTGCAAGTTACAGAGAAGAAACAGTATACAAGCAAAATGCAGAGAATTTCGCAATGGGCAGCAGGATTTGACTTTTTAGCACAAAGCAAAAACAGCAAGATTTGACTTTTCAATTTTGAAATTGGATATTAGCAAAGGGTTTTAGGAAGCACTGCGCATCAGGATGACAACATGGGAGTAACAAGCAGAAAGAACTGTGATGGTCAAAGGCGGTAGGAGTGAGTCCATAAGGACTAACCCATAGTTCTGGAAGAGGTAAAGTCGAGGCAGTCCGGATTTCTTAAGAGTGAGGTGGCCGCATCATTGTGGTTAAGTAGCAGGGAGGACTCCAATTAGCGTGGACAGGTAGCAGACAGGGGCCTTAGAAGTGGGCCTTTGCTGAGAGGGCTGGCTGAAGCCTGCCGGTCCCTAATTGGATAGAAAAAAAACACTCGGCAACCGATGGGAGTGCAGAACAGGGCGAGGTGGTTCAGCACAGCCTGCCTTACACAACAAACAAAACCACAGCGGCCATCTTGGAAAGGCCAAAAAACAGTCAAATAAGCAGGCAATAGTGGAAAAAACTTGCGCTTTCAAAATAGCAAGGCAGCTCCAGGTATTAAAAAGCTAAAAAAAATGGCAGCACGATAAAAATGTCAAATAAAACTGTTCTTTCCAACAGTTTTATGCACATTTCTTTTTCTCGTCTTTTTTTTCAATTTCGATTTTTCAGGATCAATAATTCCCCTGGAGGTGCAGTAATGCACAGAAAGTGCACCTACCTAACGGAATGGTCAGCAGCCAGGCATGAACTCCACATGTGCAGGAGAACAACAGATGGCCAGGAGGGTGGAAACAGGACCTCATTCTCAGTGAGAAGCAGATGAAAGAAACCATTTTTTAAATGTTTTATTTTGTTTTTAGTGCTTACGCACCTTTACAAAAGAAAGTAATTTTTCTTACAAAATAGTTACATTATGTTCACATCAGAGCACACCCAAAAAGAGAACAAACTTAAAATGGTAAAACGAGAAAAGAAAACTTAATTGCTTACCTATACATAAAATGTATAAACATTCAACATAAATTAAAAATAGCTTAATCAGCATACTGTTTCCTGTAAGTAAATATCATTTCTGATAAAAACATCAAAAGGTTTTTTTTTTTGCTTCTCCAAAGAGACCAATAAACAATCATATGTCCCTTTTGGACTGGTAACAAATATACTTCGATTATGTCAACCTTTCATAAGAGTTTATAGAGTAAGAGCTGAATCAATAGTTCGAAGAAAATGTACAGTTGCAAGAATTATGGAGTTACAAGTTCCCCACATGCATCCAGCCCACACAAGATTCCTTCCTGTAATTTTATGCCCATTCCCAAATCTGAATGGCAGGATCCAAGAGGTGGTGTACTTGTTGATCTAAACACAGACACCACATTGTCCGTGCGGTCTCGGACCACTTTGTTGACAATGACAGGCTTGAACACTTAGCGCCAAAAATATCTCAAGGAGCTCCCGGTGATTTAAGCAAGATCCAACATTGCACCCCAACCCAGAAGGGAGGAGTCCGTCATGACCGTTAATAGCGGGCAGGGGTGTTGAAAAGCAGCGCCCACCGACAGATTGCTGAGGAGACCACCACAGGAGGTCTTCATCAAGGCTTGAACTAAAATCAAAATCATTTTGGAGTCTGGATCCACTGCTTGGCGAGCTGAGACGAGCAAGAGGTAGGGCCAGCACACACGAGGCCATGAGGCCCAGAAGCCTCTGGAACCACCAGGCTGACATGCTCTCCAACCGCATAAACACCCGACACATGGCCAACGGATCCGCCATTCTGACCCGGTCAGGTATACTCTGCAGTCGATCGTGTTCCAACGAAAAACCAGGAAAATCAAGTCCGGGGAGACCGTCATGGAGGACTTCCACCAGTTCACCGGCAGCCTGAGGTGGAACAGGAGTTGAAGGAGAGACTGAAGGTTGTTCGAGGCTGACAGCGGACAAGGACTGCACAGCAGCCGATCGTCCAAATGCAGATACACATGGATACCCTGTAGCCAAAGATAAGCTGCGATGATCGACATCTTTGTAAAGACACGCAGTGCCGAGCTGAGGCCAAACGGGAGCACACGAAAATGGTAATGTTCCTCCCCCCCATGGAAAACTGTAGGTATTTCCGATGCAGACTCCAAATAAGCATATGTGTATATAAGCATCCTGAAGGTCCACCACGCTGAGCCAGTCACCCTGCTGCAAAGACGACTTCATCTGACAGAGCGTGATCATCGTGAATTTCTCTTGGGGAAGAGAGATTGAACTGGGGAAGGTCTAGGATGGTGCGTAGGCCAGCCTGGTTGGATTTGGGCACCGTAAACAGATGGGAGTAGAAGCCCTCCCCTCGCTCCCCTAGGGGGAACGGGTTCCACTGCCCCAAGATCCAGAAGCTTCTGGACCTCGGCTCTGAGGGAGGGCGCCCCAGACTGCTGGAAGGGAGTTGATGGGTGGGGTTAGGGAAGGGGCAAACGGAAGCCTGCCCAAGCAACTGACAAGACCCACCGGTCCTCAGTGATGGTCCGCCACGCCTCCCAGTGAGACGCAATGCGCCCACCCACCGGCGTATCGTGCGAGCACAGAAAACCCTCATTTAGCTGGTTTCTCGGTGGCGGGACCACCAGATCCTGAGGAGGAGGCCGAGGATCGAGAGAAACACCTGCCTCGTTGCAGACGCCGAAGGGAGTTTCCAGTTGGAGTATCGACTCTACAAGTCTTCCGATCCAGAAACCCTCGAAAAACCAGAGGAAGGTTGAGGCTGCAAAGATGTCCTCTGCGCCCTGAAAGGCGGTTTCACCAAAACGGACAGGGACTTGGCAGTCTGAGTGCTGTCCTTTGTCTTGGTCAGTTCGATGTCTGTCGACAAATGAAAAAGAGCTTTGCAGTCAAAAGGCAGGTCCAGAACTTTATCCTGCACCTCTTTGGAAAACTTTGCGGCATGAAGCCAGGCCTGACAAGAGGTGTCCACGCCAAGCATGAGGCCCCGGCTGAGCTGTCAACACGATGCTCCACAGCCTCAAGCATATCCTGCGCCAGGACCCATGCATCTGACAAACCCGCTTTAAAATCGTCAAGTTGATCTGTGGGGATTAATTATTCAAACTCCAACAGACATTTCCACATTTTCATATTTGTTCCCGCCAACACAAATCGGGCCAAATTAGCAAAGATCTTCCTCCCCAAAGAGTCAAGAAGCTTGTCCTCTTTGGCCAGACCTGAGCTGCCGTGGTAGATGACACAGAAGCCGGTCTGGATTGTAACGTGGCAGCAGACACCACCATAGAGGAAGGGGGCAACAAGACGCTTAAGGCTACCTCTTCCGAAGAATGAAGCCTATAACGAGCGTAAATTATTTTGTTAAACAGTCCAGAGTGTGGTTTCTCCCAGACCTTAGACCTCGGCCAAAACGTCGTCCTGGCAGAAAAAGCCGGTACGCTCCAGAGGAGACCAGGTGAACGCCCCAAAAAGCATCCCTTCCTGATGAGCGGGTGCCTCGGGTACTGGAAAATCCAGAAGACACATGTCCAGCACCCGGTCATGGAAGGCTCTAAGAGCGGGGCTGGTCCTCACTGTCCTGATCCCCTTGTGCATCATTCGACACATCCGGGTCAAGCTGCGTCACATTCGGCCCTGCAGAAGATTTGTCCACTGGAGACAAGGGAGGAAGAACTGGAGGCGGGCCAGCCGGTAAAGGCGGAACCACCAGTGCCGCGGCTGCAAGCAATGGCACAGGAACCACAGGAGGGCCGATTTCCCTAAACAAACCTCGGAAATACTCCTTCATGGGGTCTGAGTGCATAAGCCTTTGACTTTCTCCGAAAAAGGCATCCTCCGACGACGATTTAGGCATGGCAAGAGGGGTCCTCTCATGAGCGGAGTAGCTCCAGGGGCGTAAGGGAGAGGGCTGCCAAGAAGGTCCCTCTCCACTAGAATCAAATTAGATCAAGGGTGCAGATGTCGCAGGGAACAAGACAGTGTGCAGTAAAGGCATCCGAGCGTTCCAATCAAACACTGGACGGAAAGGATGAGCCCAAGGAAAATGATGTTCACCTGAAAAAACGCTCCAACAACCAAAAGCCAATGGCGTAGGTGTAAGGGAGTAATCCAAAATGGCCACCATAGTCTTGGCAGGAATGGCCACCATTTTGTCAGCTCCCGGGGAGACCTGCAACACATGGGGCAGTGATGCAGGGGTCTCCACAGGTGGGTCAAGGGCTCTTCATTTTAGCCTTGACCCAAAGAACCTCGTCAGAGCCGGTACTGTGTGGCCTAAGATGTTTCTGAGGCATGCCATCAGCCCAATTAGCCTCCAACGAAGGGACCTTGGCCACGCCGGTAACGGAGGAATTACGGTCAGAGAGCTCATTCTGTGCCCCCTCGACAGAACCGGTGTTCCCGCCCGATCGAGAACAATGAGGAGTACAGCTCACTGACGAGACCTTTACAGGCCTCTCGGAATTGTCAGTTAATTTAGTCTCAAACAGAGGAACCTCGGACACGAGTCCAATAACAGCTCCCTCACGAGGGGCCTTGAACCTTAGTTCGGTACAGAAAGCCTCAACTGAGGCCTCAGTACGTACACCTTTGTCTGAATGGGAAGCTCCAGACAATGAGCCCTCGGAGCAAGCTCCAGTACCCACCGCATCAGTAGAACTGGGTCCACAAACAGCCCCCACAGGAGGGGCCTTGGATTGTAATCCGGTGTCGATAGGCCCCTTATGGAGACCCTTGGAGAAAACTCTGGTACACTCTTTAGGCCTAGAAGGCACCTCAGAGGAAACCCTGGTAACAAAGCTCTTGAAGCTCCTCCCGGACTGGCAAGGAGTCACCCAGCCGCGGTCCACTAAAAATTAAAGAACTTACTGGGCGTCTCTTCCTCTCGTCAAAGCTCTGAAAATGCAGAGGAGTAGCGCGCTGAAACACCTCCTCCCACTGCTCCAGGCGACGCTGTTACGTAGGAAGAAGTCTGTATAAGAGCTTAAGAGCCCGGACCAAAAGGGAATCGCAGTAGAAGCACGAGTTCCACCGGTGGTCCGGACCCAAACACTCTAAACAAAGAGGATGGGGACCCAAAGCATTGCTCACACGAAGAACAATTTGGAAAATGTAAACAGAACAGCATAGACTGACTACTACGCGACCCCTAAGCCGGAGCAGCAGAAAGGACACTGGAAGGAATAAATCTCCCAAAGATGCAAGTGCGTCCAGTCCCGATCATGCAGAGAAAAAGGCTGATGGGCGATGCGCTGGGCGGAGCTAAGGAGGGCTGGGGTACGGCCGCGTGCAAGTACCCTACATAAAAAGAGAGGGACGGACACATTTTTGAAATATGTGATGCTTTTTACAAAGTGCTCCGGTCCCGTCCCACAGGACGGAGGAATGTCCCATAAGTATGGAGGAAAGGGGACGGGACGTAGGAGTACAGCCATTACAGTACTCCAATAAAACCCCTCCAACTATTATCTATGATGTAGCTACATGCATTTTGCTTAATTGTGCTAGTAAGCAATATTTTGATTTGCCCCTATTGTGTAGAGGAACCTTACTCTGCATTTAGCCTAGCTGTGTAAGGTAGTGCATCTGTTATGTTACAGGATATTTATACCGTGCACTATCACAACCGGAGTGGTCCCCTGGCAATCTGGCTGATCTGAAAAGTAAACAAAGCAAAAGAACAAGAGAGCTGTGATGTGCAGTTGGCAGCTTCAGTTGGTTGACACCGTTCAAGGAGCGCAGGTGTTTTTGGTTTGGCAGACGCCATGTGCTGTTGGGCGAAGGCTGCGTGGGTTTGTTTCATTGTGGTGTAGTGAACTGTGCGGTTTGTTGTGCTGTAGAGTTATGGTTGTATTTATTTCAGAGTTTGAAAGATGTATGCTGAAGGGTGAGTTTAGTAGGGTTGTATCCTTTCCTACCTCTGCTGTTCTGAGTAACTGTGGCCCACTCCCCTCTACATTCTGGTCTGCTGCAATTACCAACCCCAAGGTGTATGCAGAAGTGTGGGTTTTTAAGCAGGATCATTTAGTGGCAGTACCTCTTCTACCCCTGGTGTTCCAACTAAGCAACGCCCTTATCACTTCCCCTTTAGTACAATATGGTGTGCAGCAATTGCCACCCCCATGGGCTCCTCCAGGGGGATTTGTTCTCTGTCCCCTACGGTCCATCTGTTCCGAGATCGGGTCGCCTATCCCCCGTTTCAATCTTACGCCCTCCATCAGTGGTCTAATTAACTCGAACCCATATACCTCCCCAGTCTCCATGTTGACCCCTCTTCTATAGAGAAGAAACTAAAAACTGCTCCAGCTAAGTGAAAGTAACAACCAGCAGTGGTCAATTGGACTGACGTTACGCGGGCCATCCCCACTACTTATACTGAACAGCAAAGAAGGACTATGTTCTTTGTCGTTCTCCGACCCGTTCGGCTTTGGACCCTGCATTTCTGGGATGCCGAGAGCTTTTGCAAAACCAGAACGAGAACCCAGTGTGCAACGAGATCTGCCTTGGATCCCGCAAGACTGCACTAGTGTTCTGAAAGACAGTAGTGAGGTCAGTCTCCAAACTTGCAGGAAAGAGTAGCAGGGTACCAGCGCAGGAGAAGTGGAGAGAAGGAAAGGTGGTTGCGAAACCTGTAATGGGTGACCCATCCGGTCCGACAACGGCACTGAGACTGCCTCACCTAGCATATATCGAGGCGTGCATGGAAAATACTAGAGGCGATGGTGGCGTGATCGGTCGTGTGTGGACCGAGCAGTCTGCAAACTAGACCGAAACCACCAGAAGTGGCCGCGGAGAAAAGCAGGCTGCAGAAGTAATGTGGAAGAAGGAGCAGTTGCAGGGATAGAAGACCTGCAACCCCTGGCAAAACCGGTGCAGTGTTCCCCGGGAGACAGTACCAGGAACGAGTACAAGTCCGGGAGGTGGCAGGAAATATTTGAGACTGTAAATCATGAAGGAGCAGAGAAAGTAGCAAACTATTTTGTACCACTGTTCCCAGGACGGTTCCACAAGAGGGTGGTGGTGGTGGTGGAGGAGGGTCGAGAGGGACTCAGGGAGCATCTTAGTCATCCCAGTGGGGGCAAGCCAAAGAGTATAAAGTATAGTATGTGGACAACTCATTGAGAAAACTGCAAGTGTTGTTGCAAAACAAACATTGGGAAACCAGCTAAGAGATGGAAGTCATTCTCCAAGCCCAATGAAACGCTCACAGAATTGTCGGTATATTGGGAAATCTTGGAACTTTTACTTTGAGAGACTTTTACATCCAAGAGAAGGGAGCCATTCCCCTGACGATAAGAAGAACCAGAACTTTACTTATTGTTTATTGTAGTGACAAGGATAACGTAGGAGCTTTTGGACTGGGACGATGGCTTTTTGATTTTATTTTCACAGACTTCTTGACGAGCACCTCAGTATTCTTACTTTAAGTAGGGAAACCCCATTTAGAGTTAAATATAGATTGGTTTATCTTTTACATAAAATAAAAAAGGTTTATAGCAATCACTATGGCACCACTTGGTCAATCTCGTCATTCCTTGTCACCACAGTAGACAGGAGGACAAAGATTGGGCACCTTTAACATTTGACAAGTGTAAGCAGACATTCTGCTCACAGGCAGCGCTAGATTTGCTTATAGCCAAATGATGCCTTGGGTGCAAAGAAATAAGATCAAACAAAGCGCAGGTAGGGATACAACGAAATCTGCAGACCTATATATAGGAGACTGACCAGCCATCTCAGCAATATTCACCATGCTAAATCCAAATTGGAATTACCCCCCCCCCATTACCTATATGCACAAGTAGGAAGACCACTTCAAAACTGTGATGGATGAACTATCCCGTTATAATATTTGGCTGAGCGCCACTAAATCTTCGGCATACGTACAAATAAAGGCGAACAGCTACAAAGTGATGATGCATTGGTACCACATTCCAACGAAGGCTGCATAAAGTATTTCACAACTCATTTTGTAAAGGTGGTGTCCCACATTAAAAATCTGATTTACCACTACAGCCAGTGGTGACATTCTTGGCCAATACAAGTAGACTGTCAATACAAATTGTCAAGCAAAGTTCTATACCAAAAAACACACATTTCTTAGTAGCAGCTGGGGTTACAATACCCTGCAACTGTAAATCGGATACTACTCTAGATGTACAGGAATGGTGGTGCCAGATTTGGTACACGGCAGCCATGGACAAGCTCAAAGCAACTTGTGTACAGTTGTGTACCAATGAGCTTTCACCATACTATGCCATTTGACATGCTTGTTCCTCTATACAGACTTCTTCCTACGTAACACCGTCCCTGCAACTAATGGTTGCCTTCTGACAGGTTCATCACCTCCCCTGCTCTGCAAGTCGGGACACTATACGTTCTTTTAGCCCGACGTGCCCTTTCCGATGGAGACGCGCTTCAAGATACTACTCTCTCACACATGCGCACCATCTTCTCCTTGACGGGCATGCGCTTCCGTTTTGACACGCGTCCCTCTTATAGCGCATGCACGCTGAATCCCTTAGTGACACAGCTCCCTCGCCCACGACCGGAGTAGCTGTTCTCTTCGGTCCTCCTGTTGCGTGCATTGAATAGGTAAGTCCGGTCCTCCTACTGACGGATTAATTCACTTAGCAATGCGTCTGAACCCCAAGCTCGCGAGTCACCCTGCTACACATCTCCATTCAGTGAGTTTTTGTAGATCACTCGTATTTTTGACACTACAGCCTAATATTGGTATGCATAGTTCTATTCACCTGGCCGATAAGACTTGCCCACCCACTGCCTTCTGACCCCCTGTAGATGCACCCTTTTGCTTAAATACCACCCGGCACCACCATTACCCTACCCTGGCACCAGCACATATTTATACTCGTGTTTTACCTCCACGGCCTCTAGCCGCCGTTTTTAATATCCGAAATGTTTCAATTTATGCAACCCCCGGCCTCTGATGTTCACAGACAGCCTCTCCAGCTAATTCAGTGACTGGACAAACTACTTCGACAACCAAGGCGCCCTTTTTGCAGTTTTTACATTCTATTCCTGGACACCATTCTTAGAACTAACACAGTCCCTTATCACCCATAGGTGGACACCCACGCCTCTACATCGCCCCGACATTAACCACCTGTCCTGATGACCGTTCGGTAACATCTCAGCAGCGCTGTCCCATCTCATACAGCCACTGCCTCCAGGAATTAAATACCGAACCAGAAACACAAAATGTGTGTGTCGACGATGCTAGACAATGATAAATGTATTGCCATTCCTAATACATGTGAAAGACAATGTTAAACTATGTGGAACGTATTGTAATTTAAAACAATACAAAAACTTGACACCTTTGGTCACTATGTTTACTAACCCACAAACATTGAGAATTATTTTGTGTTCAGCAATACATCTCTTTCAGCGCCAAGGCGCAGTGTGTTAAAATGTTCTCTGTTCTTTGTTAATGTTAAATAAACAAAACCATTCTCTGTGATAGTCTCCGTACCCATGGGTTTTGTTATTTGTCCTTTTTTGAGCTGGTATTTACCTAGCTCCACTGCAAATTCTGGTGACCCTATGTCACGCCTAAGCCACCATAATGAACAAGATATCAAAATACATAGCACCCTTTCATACAATATGTGCAGCGAAATAACTACCCAGTCATGTACTGCAGACCCCTTCACTCCAATTTAGCACTGTTACTGAAACTAAATTAATGGAACAAACCCTTCTATTTAAAGATTTTCATACAACTTCAATGTATTGTTTGGCATTATATGAATTCAGTATCTAGAAATGAGGTACAGATCAAAAGCAAATCTATCTACTAGAGCCGTTTAGTGATTCCTGTTAGCTAGTCTAACATAAAAGCAAAATATGTGTTCAGAGTTAGTATGGGCTTATACATAATTGCATTACCATGTGCCTGTGACACATTATTAAAATGTAATAAAGTTTATATTAATATTGCAGATGAGACCTTTAACTACCTTTGCAGCCATCTACTCTGTCCATTAATATATTTTTGAACACGTGGCCTTCAGAACTTTGAACCAGTGATTTATGAATCAACACTAATCTTAAGCCTAAAGAAAGAAAACTAAAGGTCAATTCAATTAATTTGTTGTGCTTTACTCAGCTATACATTCCTCAATCACAGAAATGCTAATGCAGGTTAAGTATGGTATTCAAAAAAGCCGTCTTACCTGTCTGGTAGTAGGACTCTGCTACGGATGGCTGAGACTGTGCTACGACTGCAGCTGCAGTTGCTGTTGGTTGTTGGTAGTACTGTTTGCTGTCATAGGCCACAGCAGGGGCAGTGGATCTCACATAAGAGTAAGTGTCCTAAAAACAGGAACGAAAAGTATGAGAGGCACTTAAGCAAATCCATGGAAGTCCGTATTCAAAGACACCAATGCTTTCACAGTTTACTTGGAATCTCCGATTGGCTACAGAATATCCATTCAGATGTGTTACTCACGGTTTACCAAATCCTTTTATACACTTTGTTATCCCATCATGCACATTGGTGACTCAAGTCCTCTCATTCTATACGATGCCCCAACAATTGGATAAAATATTGAAATTGTACTAACATCTTCACACCACGATTACAACGCATTAATTCAGCAATCAGTCATTGGTCATCCTTTGAACAACTTCACTTAACTACAGTTTTATGAAATATTTCACATCCCTCACACATCCAACTCTACCTACTGAGTTGTCTTGTCAAACAGTACAACTCAAATAGCATCTGCAACAGATACCTGGACATTACAGACACCATTACATAAAGTGGTGCAGTTATGTATGTCATTGTGAGGCAAGCATTGATATAGTAACCCTGTGGGAGACTACACAACCCTTGTCCACTTGGTATTAGGTAACCAACTTTTTGTTATAGGCCTGTACTACACAAGTTGGCAGTGTGACTGAGCAGTCAGGCTTATCAAGAGGGCTGATCTCTACAGCTAAATGTGAGCTGTAGAAATGAAATCCGCAAATACAAGTAGCCAAGTAAGACTTACACTCAAGGTTTTTAGTTATCAATAATTATTGATTTAACAGCAGTTTTTAAATAAGCATTCTTTAAAAAGGGCAATGTAGGCAACACTCAAATATACTTTAAAATACTTTTCCCAGAATGAACACAAAGCCAGGTTATATTCTTTAGAGATGCTTTTTATACACTTCCTACACCCTGAGGTGACTTCACCAACTAGCACAGTAATGGCATGTATAATCATTAGTACACTTTGTAGATTGAGGTTTGCAGAAAGGAAAGGTTAAGGGAAGGACACATGTTAAATCGGTTCTCAGAGCATGTGAGCACTTAAATCTTGCAATGAAGTCTAGACAAAAACCTTTCCCAGCAATAATAGTTTAAAACCAATGTATCACCTTTGAAGGACAGTAAATATCAAATTCAAGTGGACTAGAATTGTCTGCAGGGAGCCAGGACAGCCAAAGTCAACTGGAGCACAGTCTATGGAGCTGAGGCACTTCTTAGATAAAGTCTTGCACAAAGAGTTTGTTGAAGAAAAATCACTGTAGAGTCACAGGCGTTACACGTGAAGAGTAGAGCTGAAATCAACTCTAGCAAAGTAGCTACTGCAAGTCTCAACTGAGAAGATCAAAGATAAAGACACTGAGCTAAGTACCCCAAGCTGGTACAATACCTTTGGTTAGAAGAGCGGTCCAGCTGGCTTCTGTCTGGTTGCAGTGATGCAGATCCTGGGTCTCAGTCGGGGGGACAAGAGGAAGGACGTCTGGAGGACTCCTGCGGCAGCAATACGGAGGTCGGTGGCAGCTGCAGGCTCTTTTCAGAGCTGCAGCACTTTGCGGTTTCAGCGCTCGGTAAACAGCACCACTGCGGATCTTGGGCTTCCTTGAGTCCTGCACTCTGGTGAGGGGAGTCGAGCTCTGGTCGTCCTACTTCTGTGGGGTCCTTGGGAGACTCCTGGAGCTTCTGGCCGGATTGCAGCCGTTGCACTTGACTACAGATTTCTCGATCCCTGGCACTCGGTTCCTGCAACAGCAAAGTAGTACAGCCAGTCGGGGAAGATGGTCCAGTGGAGTTAGTCTCGGGGTTAGTTGGTCCCATTAACACAAGGGAAGAAGTCGTCCCTTACGGAGCTTCTCTTGTCGACCAGAAAAAGGAGTTTCAGCACAGCAGCAGGGCTGCACCGCGCAATTCAAAGGTCCAGGAGGAAACAGCAAGCTTCATTCACGGTTTCTACATCAGGTTGTTCTTCCCAGTCAACTGTGTTCAGTCCCAAATCCCTCACCTGTTAATCAGGTTTCTCCCATTCATGCACAGCCTGTCACTCACAGCAGGGTGGCAATCCTGCAAGGATGACCAGCCAGCCAATCAGGACTGGGTGCATTCAGGCATTCCTAAAGACAGGACAGGGGAGTTCCGGGAACCGCCCTAAGTCCCTGCCCTTCCTGACACTGGAGCCAGAGGCTGGTTTAAGGACTGAAGCCCGCTAAAAAACGAACAAATGGCTCATACCTAGCGAGGCCTGCAGAGTAAAACCCAAGAAAGACCTCACAAACAGAAAATGGCAAAAAAAGACCAGGCCATTTTGGCAAAATGGTCACCCATGGGTGCTATACTGCAGCAGAGGGTTTAGCCAGCGGTAGAAAAGGACAATGGTAGGAAACTTAAACCACTGCCACCAGCCATTTAAAGTACTGAGGATAACAAAAAATGTTACATGAGAATGTAGGATGAGGGGCTACTAAGTAACCCCTTCTGCACTCCACATAAAATGGTTCGTGCCAGACCCACAAAGAGAAAAAAGGTAAGTAATGTCAATTTCACTTTACTATTCTTGGGAACAGTAGTTCGTGCAAGAAAAGGTACAGTGTGTCACGATACAAAATGTAGATGCCTATGGAGTTTGTCAGACACCAAAAACAGTGGCAACACAATCCAAATAAGGTTGAAACACGAGAGTGAGAAAAAGATCTCTCTCACTCCAGCAAAATGCAAATTCTCCAACAGAGGAGTGCACAAGTTCTTGTTAGATTGGATACATTGATATTAAGGTCACGGTCGACATTGAGAACAGAAATATTGCCATGGGTACAGGATTAGAGGAGGGAGGATGGAAGCTGGCACCCTATGTTAGTGCAGAATATGTTTCCGTGCCTGTAGAAGTATCAGGGGAAGTAACAGGTGAAGACGACTAAGGCGAATTGGATGTCTAACCTCCCGCACCAGGAGTGACGACAGTGAATAACAAAGTTACTCACTGTAGTGACTACCTTACTCCTAGTCCATAGTCCTTTTCCTCCATACTTGTAGGGCATTCCGTCCTTCGTGACAGGACCACTTTTGTAAAAAAAGCATCAAAATGTTTTTATTTTTGTCCTTTTATTTTTATGCAGGGTACTGCATGTGGCTGTAACACTGCCCTCTGGAGCTCCACCCTGCACATCGCCCTTCAGTCCTTTTCTATCATCAGGTCTGAGACCATTTAAGCAATAATAGAGGATACTTTTTAGAGGGGACGGCGGGCGGGCGTATAGAGAAAAGGGCACTATGGACTAGGAGCAAGGTAGTCACTACGGTGAGTAACTTTGTTCTACTCTTACGTCCCGTCCCCTTTCCTCCATACTTGTGGCAAATTCCCAATCACGCGCTACAGTTAGATCGGGTGAATGAAAAAAAATCCTTTACTGGAATAAATTCTTAAGAACAGCCTGGTGAAAATGGGCATCCGCCCTGGAGCTCTGGTCCAAGCAGTAATGTTTACAAAAACTGATGGGGAAGCCCACGTAGCCGACTTGGCAATGGTTTCCCAAGGGACATACTTTTGGAAGGCAACAGCAGCCGCTCTGCCACGAACAAGTTGAGGATGGATGCCTTTCGGAGGTTGAAGGCCTTGAATGCTATAGGCTTCTGAAATGCACGAGGCAATCCATCGGGAGATAGTTGCCTTGGAAGCCGGTTTCCCTTTGGGTCTCCGAATGTGAGTTGCGAGGAGCTCCTGAATTCACTCTACCGAGGTAAAATTTCAGGACTCGCCCGACGTCCAGATTGTGTAAGACTCTCTCTGCATCAGATACCAGATTATGAAAAAAAGACAGGTCAGGAGATCGTTTGGTTCAAATGAAAATCGGTAAACACCTTAGGCAGAAAGGAAGGACGAGTGCGAAGCACAACCTTATCCTTATGGAAAGTGAGGAATGGGTGTTCCACAGAGCTTGGAGCTCACGTACTCGCCGATGTACCTAATCAGAAAATAGAAGCTGAAGTTCCGAAAAACAGAATCTGGCTGGCCACCAAGGAGCTATGAAGAGGAGAGTGCAATTCGATGCATTCCTAAGTTTGCAGAGTGACCGATAACTCAGAGGCAGGTGAGGAAAGGCATAAGCCTTCATGTTGTACCATGAAATCTCAAGCGCATCTCCCAGGGAGGACGCCCCAAGACTGTCTCTGGATGCATACAGAGGAAGTTTCCCATTTGTAAAAGTCGCAAAGAGGTCCACTTCTGGAGTGCCCCATTGGCGAAAAATGTTTGAGAGAACATCGTTGTTCAATTCCCACTCTTAACTGGCTGCTGACTGGCGGCTGAGTGAGTCTGCAGTTACACTGATGTGACCCGGGATGTGTTCAGCCAGAAGCCAAACCTTGTGATTGATGGCCCATTCCCAAATCTGTATGGCTAGGTCCACAAGGAGAGGCGACTTTGAGCCACCCTGCTTGTTGATGTATTGTCTGTGCGAATACGGACTACTTTGTTCATGATAGATGGTTGAGCGCCAGAAAAACGGCCAGGAGTTCCAGATAATGGATATGAAACTGCCTGTCCTAAAGTGTCCAAAGGGCGAATACTTCGAGGTGACAGCGTCGCACCCCACCCCAGAAGGTAACAGTCTGTGGTAACAGTCTCTTGTGGGCAGGGCTCCTGAAAGGAGGCCCCCACTGAAAGGTTGTTGATCGAGGACCACCACTGTAGATCCAACGTAATGCAGGATCGAACTGGGATCATTTTGGAATCCGGGTCCGAAGCCTGAAACCAAGAGCTCCGAATAGCCAGCTGAGTATGCCCCATCTTTAGACGTGCAAGAGGAAGGGCTAGCACGCAAGAAGCCATGAGGCCCATAAGTCTTTGGAACAATCAAGCTGCCATGTGCGAAGACTGGGGAAGAGCCGACACATGGTTGATAGGTCCGCAATCCTGTCTGCCATTAGGAACACTTTGGTACGGACAGTATTCCAACGGAAACCCAGGAAAATCAGGTCGAGAGGTCATGAAAGATTTCCGCCAGTTCACCGACAGCTCAAGGTGGAACAGGAGCTGGAGGAGAGACTGGAGATTGATCAATGCTGTCTGTGGGCAAGGACTGCGCAGGAGCCAGTCATTCAAACATGGGTATACATGAACGCCCTGCAGCCTGAGGAAAGCTGTGATGACCGACATCTTCGTAAAGACATGCAGCACCAAGCTGAGACCAAAAAGGGAGCACACAGTACTGCAAGTGTTTCTCACCCAGTGAGAACCACAGATTTTCGATGCAGCCTCTATATCAGGATGTGCATGTATGTATCCCTGGAGGTCTACCACGCTGAGCCAGTCTCCCTTCTGGAGATTGGACTGGGAAAGATAGAGGATAGTGCGCAGGCCAGCCTGGTTGGGTTTAGGCACGGAACAGACAGGAGTAGAAGCCCCCCCCCCCCTTGCTCCCTGGGGGGCGGGGAGGAGAACAGGCTCCATCGTTCTGAGGACTAGATGTTTCTGTACCTCGGTTCTGAGGGAGGGCAACCCGATCTTCTGGAAAGGAGGGTTAAAGGTTGGTGTAAGAGGGAGGGGCAAGCGAAAGGTCACCCATGAGCTGCACAAAACCCACCAGTCTTCGTGATTGTCTGCCACGCCTCCAGATGAGACGGGATTCATCCTCCCACCGGAGTCTCGTGCGACCGACAAAAAATATCTTTTAGAAGATTTCTCAGCAGGGAGACTACCTGTCCCTGGAGAGGAGGCCGATGGGCGAGAGAAAAACCGACCACCTTGCCGTTGTTACTTTCTGCAGGGCCCGCCAACCGGAGCTTCAGTACGGCACACGCACAGCAATCCTGAAACCCCCTGAATCGAGAGAAGGACAGAGTTTGAGACCCTGAACTCTGTGTATAAGGGGCCTTAGCTGGTGCTTCTCCCAGGACCAATAAAAATGTAGCAGTTTGGGCACACACTTTAATCTTTGCGAGTTCCTCATCTGTAGAGCAATGGAACAATTCCTTGCCATCAAAAGGAAGGTCCAGCAAATCCTTTGAGAACTTAGTCGCGTGGAGCCATGCCTGGCGGAAGATGTCAACCCCGGCCATAAGACCTCGAGCAGAGGTATCTACGTGGTGTGACGCACCTTCTAGTAAATGCTGTGCCAGCACTTAGGCGACTTTAAAGCCAGTTTGAGCCTATCCGCAGAAATATATTCGTGGATATCGGCTAGCTCCTTCCACAGCCTCAGATTGGCTGTTACCAGGATGAGCTTGGTGTTACCTTGAAGTTGGAGCGACAAATTGGAAAATACTTTCTTGCCAAGGAGAGTATCCTCTTTGGAGAGGATCTGGGCCGCTGCCGTGGAAGACACAGGCCGGATTGGACTGGAGGACAAACCAATAAGGCCATCTCCTCCGAGGCATGAAACTTTTATCGAGCGCCAATCCTCTTGTCGAAATGTAGCCAGGTATGGGGTTTATCCCAGACCTTACGGGCCTCAGCCAAGACGTCCTTCTGGAGGAACAGGCCAGTTCGCTCCTGAGGTGACAAAGTAAAGGATCCAGAACGCACCCCTTACTGTGGAGTGGGGGCTTCAGGTACTGGAATATCGAGCAGGGCCATCATATCAAGGACCCGGTCACGGAAGGCTCTAACTGCGCGGGGCTGCTCGTCACTGTCCTGATTCGCTTGAGGCTCATCCAGCGAAGTAGGAACAAAAGACTGAACCACCGCGCATAACGCCTCATGTTTTAGCGTTACGCGCGGTGCGGGGGCAGAGGAGGAAGTGATTGAGGAGGTACGACAGGAAGCGGTGGAGGAGCTGGCACCACCGGGACCTGCGTAGGAACAGCTGGGGCAGATGGTGTGACAGGAGGTTCAGGGTGCATATGCCCTCATCGTGTCAGAGTGCACGAGTGTCTGAAACTTCCCAAGAAAATGCATCCTCAGATAAGGTCTAGGCGCTGGAACAGGAGGCGGCCGCTCGCAAGGGCCATATCCCCATGAACACGAGGAGTATGGTCCCCAGGAGGGCCCACCACCGGCCTGATGCACATAGATCAGTGGAGCGGAAGCAGGAGGAAGCGAGACTATGAGGCAGCAGTGTCTGAGCACAGCAATCGAATGAAGGGTGGAACTGGATTTTGTTGTCCACATAGCTTGGAAAAGGCTGCCCAGCCCCAAATGAAATGCTCCCAGCACCAGACGTCGTGAACATTGGTGTAAGAGAAGTATCCAAAAAGGCCACCGTGGACCATAGCGGTTGGCCCGCCATTTTGCCGGCAGCTGAGAAGAACGGTCACAGGTGAAAGTGAGGAAGTTATCTCCTCAGGGGAGTCAGGGGACTTAAGTAACACTTTAGCCTTAAAACAAGGATCCTCGGCCGAGCCGGTGCTGGTAGACCTTGGATGTTTACTGGACATCTTAGGAACTGCCCCAGAATTAGACTCCATTGGAGAGACCTCGGCAGAGCTGGTACTGGAAGGCCTGTGGTCTGTGACCACCTTCTTTGCCCCCTCGACAGAACAAGTACCGCCACGACCCAGAGCTTTGGACGGTTGAGGAATGTACCTTACTGACAAAACCTTCAAAGAGGGATCTGTCGGTTTTAGCCTCAAGAAGAGGAACTTCGGTTTTTAACCCGGGACAAATAGCTCCCTCAAGAAAGGCCTTGAGCCATGACTCTGGAAAGCTCCAGAAATTGAGACTTCAGGGCAAACCCCGGTATCCAGAGCCACAGAAGAACTGGGCTGATGTTTAGCAGCCAAACAGTGAACCTTGTGGGGCACCTCAGGGAGACCCCTGGTAACGGAGCTACTCAAGCCCCTCCCGGTCCTGGAAGACCCAGGAAGGAGTCCCATGGCCGAGACGCCCTAAAAAGTAAAGAACTCACTGGGCGTTTCTGATTTTCGTCGATGAAGAACTGAAAATGAGGTGGAGGAACACGCTGAAACAACACCTCCCACCAAAGAAGCTGACCGAGTGCCCGGACGGAGAAGGAATAGCAATAGACGCACGAGTCCCAGCAATGCTCCGGGCCTACACACTCCAAGCTAAGAGTGGGTATCCGCCCTTACGAAACGACGTTCGCATTAAGAACAGGACACGTATCCCAGACGATTCGACATAACAAAAAATTCCCGGTGATGCTAGTGCGTCCAGCCCCCACGGTGCAGAGAAAAGGACTGAAGGGCGATGCTCAGGAGGGAGGTGTTACGGCCACATGTGGTACTCTGCGTAAAAATAAAGACACAAATTTTAAAAAATGAAATGCTTTTTTACAGAAGTGCTCCACTCCCATCCCAAAGGATGGAATGTCCCACAAGTATGGAGGAAAGGGGACGGAACGTAGGAGTATACACTATGGAGTGTTAGGACGCACCAGGGTACTCTCGTATGGCCAATGCATTTCGGTCTTTTTGACCAACTTCAAGGACTATATTTCTAAACAGAAAAAACATGTACAAAACACCATATTCAATTTAAACATATTGCTAAACTGATATGTCATATATTTCATGTTAAATTCACTTTTTTTGTTGTTCGTTAATATTTACCAGGCTTCTATGTCTTTACTTGGCTCAAGCAGTTATCAGTTTAGCAATATGTTTACATTAAATATGGTCTTTTGTACATTTATTTTCTGCTTTTTCTGTTTAGAAATACTCCCTGAAGATGGTCATAACCTAAATGCATTGGATGCAAATTCCATCAGGCCTTTTCTTTAACGTTTTCTTTGAAATAAAAACTTTTTTTTAAACTCTTCAAAACAACTTTAGAACCATAATTTAAACTTTTCAAGATTTGAAAAAATACTGCAACAGGAATTAGAAATAAATTGAAGTTGATATCCACACAGGTCCTTCCAGATGTCTGGGGTATTATACCCAGACAAACATTTGGCAAAGGGCATAGACTACACGCATCGCTCTCACCAGCACACACTATCAGACGCATATAAGTCCGCAAAGGTCCTAGGTGAGGAGTTTAGGGAATACCTTAGGGCTTTAACCAAAAGTGCTAAGATTACACCTTCACAGGTGCCGCCTCATCAACAGTCTACAGGAGAAAGCGGCAAGGAGGGCGACATTTAGCACAAGCAACCACTGCTCTCGGGCGATTGGATCTACAGACGTTTGTTTGCCTCTGGAATAAGCAATGTTTACATGGGCCGCACCGGGTGATTTATGAGACTGCTTTAAAGGCGGAGGTCAACAAGAACTTGGTGCACTTTAGCGATGCCGGTATCCCTCCACCGGCACAGGAGCAGGCTCAGTATGCCCCAAGGAATTGTGGTTCATTCCAGAGGAGAAGGGTTAGGGGGTGCAGATAGAGATCCAGGAGATACATTTCTCCGTTTTAAAAGAAAGAAGTGAATTTACAATGTTTATTAGGATGATTGTGGCTATATCTTCTGTGGCTCTTTTGCCATCATGTTCAGAGATCGCAACCAATGTGAATGGCTTAAATGTATCAGGTTTCACAGAATCAACCAATATATTGTTATGGTCAAGAATAAATGTTGGATTTCTTGAATAATGAAGACAATTAAATAGACCAAATAGTAAATGCACAGGGATTTGAAGAGAACGTTTGGTACAGCCACATGAGAAAAGTTGAGAGATCTGTAGGATTTTTATACATTTGCTCCCTCATCTCCAACGCTTCTTGTTTTTATCCCAAATTAAGTTGAGTTAGCGGATCCATTGTGTCTAGTCCATTAAGCCTTGTGCAAGGCTCGAGGGCAGTTTAAAGGACAATCAGTCACAGCATCCATTTGGTCTGTTGACAAAGAAGATAGTTCAGCTACAGATCATAAAGAGCAGAATGTTTGGGTATACGCAAAGAGTCCAATTTAGCTTAGAAGGGGCAATTTTTTTTACCAAGTACTGATGGTGCAAGTGGTGAGTTGCAGAGCTGGAGGAATTAGGGGATTCTCAGAAGGGGTGGCACAGGTGAATCAAGAATAGGGAACTGTGTGCCAAAACTATCTGCGGCATCTTGCATGGCTCAAGGAGCCAGAAAAACTTGCTAAAATACAGACAAACTAATTTTTCTCTGTTTTAAGGGCGATGGTACAGTGCCTATTGGCACGAATGGTAACTGGTGATGTGAAGTGTACTGCTGCAATCTGGCTGGAGGTACTGCTGCTATTTGACACTTTTGGACATCTAGATCATATGCCTATAGGCAGTTGCCTCCTGCCTGGCGAGGTTTGTGCAGTTTTACCACATTGCACAAGCCAGTCATTGCTATACCCAAATAACACTTGGTCTTGGCTCTATGCCCATAGCTACATCTGTGCCCCTTGCGTCTCATGAATCAGCACACATGGACAGGTAAATGACTTTGGTTGGCACTGAAAGGAGAGACTATTGCGGCAGACCAATCGTTCCAATTTTAGCAGCATCATCCAAAGCTTTAATGGACATTACTGAACAGTACCAGTTAGTCACAGATACTTTATTCACATCTCTCCTGGGAGCTAGACAACAAACCGCTCCAAATGCCTAGTGGCTCGAGGTGGCCCGGTACAAACTCCTTTTGTTAATGCTTCCAAATCAGCGTTTAGTGCCATTAAAAAACAACTTCGGACACTTTCCAAAACAGGTCAGACGTTGCAAATTCCTAAAAATCCCACAAGAACTTTAGGGCCAGTTCCTTGGTTAACATACTCGACCTAAGAACCTAAGAGAAATGCACTTGCCCTGTGTTAATGGGTGGCTAAATATTAACCAGTGCTCTCTGTAAAATGGGAGAATGTCAACATAAATACACTTGATATTTGGTGCAATTTTGCCAACCAAATGCCACATATGCAGTGAATTTTTTATTTGCCATTTACTGTAAACAAAGCTTGTTTGCAGTAAATGTCAAGTAAAGGGTTCGAATATCTCATACTCACCAACAAGATAGAGTACCATGCAAATGGTACTCTCCCTTCATAAAATCGGTTCGCCAACGCGAGTGGCCTAGTAGAATTTGCGATCCCTGTAGGTACATACCTGACCTAATGGCTATGGAGGAAGGGGTTGGTCGGAAAATAGGGAGCTTGTGTTGTACATTTGTGCCTCCCAATGATTCAGAGAATGGGTCCTTTACTGCCGCCTTGCATAAGCTCAGAGTGATTATGGAGAATGAGGCAGGGATCACAAATGACCCATGGTTGGACTCTTTTCCTGGATGCTGCCTTAGATGAACCTAGCCGTGAACATATGCAAATGGAACCCATAAGGGAATTGAAGGGTTTGTTATTTAACCTTATATATTTCTTCTACAGAAATATCAAAGAATAGGTGTGCACTTGATACAATACATCTATTTGCCCTAGAATTGTGGGAAGCCCAGTAAAGTGCCTGGGAAATCCCCTCCCTGGTAGCAGCATCCTCAGAGGGTTCATCACTGTGCTATTGATGCAGCCGTATTTTATACAACATGGAACTTAGGTGTTGTAACGGCCATTTCTTAGATCAGTCTGCTAAAGTAACTTTTAATGGCAACAATGGTAGCACCCTCATTGATTATATGATGGTCTTGGCCAAGGATTGTTCCAGATTAAGTTTAGTATCCACGAAAGAATTGAAAGTGATCATAATCCTCGAGTGTTCTTTTCAGGCACAATAAGGCCACTCATTCATCAGTACAAGCTTTAAATAAGGTAGAACCCATCGCTCTTACAGGCCATGCCCGTAAATAGGTGAAATTGATTAGAGTGGTTAAACAAGGCACGTAACCAGTTAAATATGAAGCAATTCTGGAAAATCTTGAAGTTATCTGTTCAGTGTCTGACCGAGTTAATCTCCGAATTCGATAAGCTGATAGAGAATTGAGTCCCTCATTTGACCTGCGCAGGGTCGAGAGTTAAAGGGCATGGACAAATTAAACCAGGCTAGTATGATCGAGCCTGTAGAGAGGCAAACATCAAAATAGTGCAATGTCTGGGTTTAGCTGGGGCTGGGCATAAGACTCTGCTCCGCAGATATAGATCTGATTATAGGTCCTTAATTGTACAGAAAAAGAAAAGACTATCACACAAAAATGGAATGAGCTACTAAAAAGGCACATGAAGGGGATTATACCCCCTATTGGAAACTGGTAGCTGCCAAAAATTTGAGTGAGGATTTATCTCTTCTATGCTGCATCAAAGCAGATATCTGGTGGCAGTACTCTTCAAACCTGTATGGATATCCTAACACGGGACAAAATCAGAATGCCAGAGTTATATCCAGAATGTAAACCTGGGGATGAGACCCTTTTGCTTAATGCAGAGGAAGAGTGGAGGGCGAGACTCAAAACAGCAGAAGAGCATCTGGGCCAGATGGAATTCCCCATGATCTCTAGCAAGAGTGAAAGGTCGGGGGTCAAATTGTGTGTAAAATCTTTAATGTAGTGATCAGACTGGCTATAGTGTCTGCCTCCTGGTAGAAAAAAGTTATTATACCTCTACATAAAAAAGGGGGCCGGAATATGTCCCAGATAATTATCAGCCCCTTAAGCTTTTAGATTGTGTGGGGAAAACATTCGCAAAAAACATCCAATTCCATATACAGTTCTGGGCTGATGAAAATAATGATCTCTAGGCGTGGATTAGAAAAACCATAAGTGCACTGTCGATCAAAGTTTCCAGCTATTGCTGTTGATCAGACATACACTGTGCTGATCAAGATGAATTTATGGATTTCAAGATGGCAATCGGCAGTGTCTCACGGAAGTTCCTTTGGCAGATCTTGAAGGACAGTGGAGCGCCCCCAAAACTGATTTCCACTATACAGTCTCTATATACTGAGACTAAGGCAGCTGTACGTTTTGGTCTAGCTGGAGATCTCACGACCCCTTCTAATGTGGTTAAGGGGGTAAGGCAAGGATGTGTTCTTGCCCCCTCACTTTTCAGTATATACAGCGAAGAAATAATTATGGTGTTGGTGCAAAGGAGCATGGATTGCCCTAAAATGGGTAAGGACAAGGAATTAGCTACTTACCTGTAACTCCTGTTCTCCAGCATGTGCCTCTTTCATATATTTACATGCTGCAATCTTTCATAGATTCACATGCTTTGAATATTCCCAGTCAGGCTGAGAATCCTCAGTAACAGTAGTTTACACTCAAACCATCAGTCACTTCTATGCTCCACCTTAGTCATTTTTGGGTCATGTTGCCCACAGCCAATAGGAGCTCCTCCTCTGTCAACCATCTTCAGATTTGGCAGTGCACGTGAGTGGCAGTAAGACCCAAAAGATGAGACATGCGGGGGTCGGTGGGAGGGTCACACGTCAATCTATGAAAGAGACCAATGCTGGAGAACAGGAGTTACAGTTAAGTAACTTAATCCTTCTCCAGCATTGGACCTTTCATAGATTCACATGCTGGGAATAGATTACAAAGCATTATTACAATACCCATGGGATGAGGCAAGCTCCCAGCATAACT
Source organism: Ambystoma mexicanum (assembly GCF_040938575.1). Classification (NCBI taxonomy): domain Eukaryota; kingdom Metazoa; phylum Chordata; class Amphibia; order Caudata; family Ambystomatidae; genus Ambystoma; species Ambystoma mexicanum. The sequence goes on from NC_090935.1 coordinate 323,047,286, forward strand.
TACCAATGGAGACTTACCCACCTCATGCAAAAAGGTTCTGCAAAACTGATTGGTCGACTCGATGCTGTAGAATGCCTGTCTACACAATAGAACCTGGTGAACGTATGCACCGATCTCCAGGAGGCTGCAAGGGCGATGTCAGGCAGTGGAGTTCTGGAGAGAAAGGCTGTGGTTGCAGCCACTGCTTTGGTACAATTAGCCTGGGGCCTGGCGGGAAGAGGCCTATCGGCTTGCTGACGGCAGAACGAGATAGAGGTAGCAATCCATCTTGCAATGGAGGACTTCGATGGAGCCTTCCCAGCACCAGCCAGTCCAAATGAAACAACTGTTCAATTGTGCAGAAAGATTTAGTACGTGCCACACAGTACTCGTGGGTGCACTCCACATCCAACATGTGCAGAGTATTTTCCGCTGGAGACGTGGGTGTGCCAAAGAACAAAGGCAAAACCACCTGCCGGTTTAGGTGGAACACAGATGGCACCTTATGCACAAATGTTGGATTGGAACGTAGAACCGCCTTGTCCTTATGAAATGTTGTTAGATAGGGGGGTTTCACAGAAAACGGCCAAGGATTGGACGATTTCACTCATTCGTCTGGCTGAAGTTATGACCCCCAAGAATGCAGTTTTCCATGGAAAGTGTTTAATAGATGCTTGGTGCACGGGCTTAAAGGGTGGCGTCATGAGTCTTGAGAGTAGCACATTGAGCTGCCACTCTGGTGCCGGCCGGTGCACCAGTGGAAAAGACCGGAAGAGCCCCTGTAAAAACTCCTTCACCAGCCGGTGAGACCACAGGAAAGGCACACCCGCTGCACAGTTATACCTAGAAATCGTTGCTAGGTCATTGGCTTCTGCACCACACCGGAAAACGTTTCCACTTGCTCTTGTAACATTTCAAGGTGACGGGGGTCTGGCATTGGCCAGGACAGCTTTGCAGTCTTTCGGAAGGGACAGTGCCCCTAACTTTAAAAACACAGGAGCCAGGCCGTCAAATTGAGATAGGCCGAATCATGTTGCAGTACTGCTCCTCGATTCCTGGACAGGAGTGCTTGGTGAAGAAGCCGCTTGAGCAGTGGGGCCGACGAGAGGGCAAGGACCTCAAAACTGTCTAAATCAGTTTGCACCGATACAGCCTGAAGGTGTTTAGGACTCGAGGCACCAGAAAAATGGGGCAGGGGGAATATAAAAACTTCCCCTCCAATGAATTGTAAAGGCCTCCCACAAGCTCTCCAGATGGGGAAAGCGGCTGGCAAAAGCCTTGCAGAGTCTGTTCTCGTGGTTGATAGAGGCCGGTCTCCAGAGTGCCCCACATCTGATACAGGTGTATCTGGTAATTGTGCAGTTCCCACTCGGGGCAGGAGCATAACTCCCTGCTGAGAGAGTTCACTGAGTGTTCTGAATCCCTGGTAGACGGATGGGAGTGAGAAACATGCCCTGCTGTAGGGCTCAGTCCCATAGGGCCTGGGCCTCCTTGAAAAGCTGTGGGGAGTTTGTTACTCCTTGCTTCCAGAAACAAAACAATTTAAAAAATAATAGTAAATTGGCATTGTTTAGTCCGTGTAAATGTGCACCACCTTCCTCTCAGGAAGAAAAGACTTCAGAGCCAAGAAGATTGCTCGTAGCTCCAGCAGACTGATATGCTAGCTCTTACCCTCTTCTGACAAAGCCCTCTGGTGTGTTGGCCTAGACAGTGGGCGCCCTAGCCCTCCAGTGACGCATCAGTTGCAACGGTTACCTGGTGGTCAGGCAGTCTGAAGGGGCAGCCCTACACCATATGTTCCCTTACTAACCACCAGAGAAAGCTTTGTCAGACAGCTGGTGTTGGGGTTATGCGGTTAGCCCAGGTTATAAAGGACTGGATCCAGCGGGCATCGCAGAATTCCTGTACAGGTCTCATGTGTTATCGAGCCGCCACCCTTTCATCCAAGGGTTTGGGGGTGTGGGTCTGGGTGTAGTGTTGCTCCGAGAAATAGTGCATGCTGCGATGGACCCAGGCATGACTTTGGGAAGTTGATGGAAAACCTCAGTTGCTATAGACACCAGATGGTGATGGCAGCGTTTGTTTCTGCAAATGGAAAGGAGGGGGCCCCTACCAGCCAGTCATCCAGGTATGGGTAGACATAGACGCCCCAACATCGCAGGTGAGCCGCCACTGTTGCAAGGCACTTGGTAAATACTTGCAGGGCAGCCCGCAGGCCGAATGCTTTGAACTGATGATGTACTTTAAGAGGTGTTGTAGTCTTTCTGGTTTGTGCTTGGGCGGAAATCCAGCGAGTGGCCCTGCTGGAGGAGGGATAGCACCCATTCATCGGTTGTGATTAGTGTCCATTCATCATTGAACTTTGACAGGCGGCCTCCCACTGGAGTGCTGAAGTGGGAGGGCCTGACCCTGGGCTAGTCCTGCTTGCTTGCTGGACTGGCCCCGTGATTGGGCTGCGCCATGGCGTCGCCGTCAACCCCTGTAAGACTGGGATAATAAGACTGGTACATAGTAGTTCTGCCATGGCAACCTGTTACTGACGGAAAGGACTGGTGCCTTTGCTGAAGTGTGACCAAGGAGCAAGCCGATTCCATGCCCGTTTTTATGGACTGCAGGGCCTCATACAGCTTTTTCCCCCAATGAGGGCAGATCCATCTAAGAGCATATCTACGACCCTGGACAGGACATCAGGTTGAATATCTGTCGCATTGAGCCAACCCTGCCAGCACAGGACCACTCTGTTCCAAATCCGCAGCTGGCGAAAACCAGTGTGTGATGTATACAGAGGCCGTAAATGGCATGGTCAGAAGCCAACTCTCCTTCTTGGAAGATGTCTAAGGCTTCTTCTCATCTGGTTGGGACCAAATTTATACCACAGCTAGCGATCATAGCGGGAGAGTATGGCCATTGGATTTGCCGCCCTGATAGTCGTGGCTGCGGTGGTGGTAGCTGAGACAGTCTGGTGTGGGTCGAGTACGGAGGCAGGATGCAGCGGTCTCTGGGGCTCTGTATTTTTTGTCAAACCAGTCTTTTAGCTGGGGCAGTTGCAAGATGTGCTAAGCTGATTAGGCCATCATCCCAGATGTCTTCCAACAGCGGGATAGACATGATGGATTTCCTCCGCTGTTCTCTGCGCAGTTACAGAACACTTGCTATTCGCTGTTCCTCCGGCGCAACACTGAACATAGTGGCATGGAAGGGTCCTACCTCACCCAGGGGTGAGTGAGTGGATCATCATCTGGCTCCCCATCATCTGCAATGAAATAGTCAAATTCATCTGTCTAGGTCATGTGTGTTGATGCCCCATCGTCAGGGTCTCTGTTCGTCCCAGTATCCGACAGCCTCTGTGGTGCTGACTGGTGCTTACCCCCTTGGTGTTTATCCCTCTTGGGCAGGATGTTGTGCATCTCCCTGGAAGGGTCAGGGTTATCAGTGCGAGGTTGTCCGACAGGTGCTGTAACCGGGGCGGTGCAGGCAGACATTGCTGCAGGTTTGCCACTTAAGTAGAGAGTAGAGCACATGTCTAAAGACCGGTCTGTGTCGGAGGAATGATGGCTTCATCTGAATTTGGGGGGAGGTAAAGGTGGTAGCCTAATTCGGCTTGCCTCCTCCGCTGTCTGGGAGGCAATGACCTCTGCTCCGGTTAAGGAAAGATGATCTCGGAGAGGCAGTCAATGCAGACACTGTACTGGTGTCTTAAATGCCAGTGACTATGGCTGTGGTTACAATGGCGTGGTGGTCATTTTTGTCCATCGACTGAGTCATCAAGTTGTCGATCAGTGTGCGACAGTCGTGGACGCAGATGCCAGATTCACTATAGCCTGCGGACCAACTCAATTGAACATCCAGGGTCAAAGCCAGTCATCTGGAAGCAATACTATCAATATAGGACAGAACGCAGTCCTGCATAAACACTGCCTTAAGCCGAGAGGCATCAAGATAAGAAAATTCAAAGTGCCAGCCTTAGCATTGGCAAGTTTCCAGTAAGTATTCAGGCAAGTCAGCTGGAAGTTCGCCAAACAGGAGTCAATACCTAGTTCAAGTAAAACTGCGTTAACCGAAGTACATATCAGGAGGCAAAATAATCTCTTCAGTAGCAAAGACTCCAATTTGGCAACCAAACAGAAATTAAGAAGCCAACATTCTGCCCCACACATAATAACTGGAAGGATCTTGGCCAGATATAATTGAGTCACAATTCCTACAGAATATCCCACCTCCTGAACTGTCTAATTTCAGAAGGCTCACAATTACCTGTAAACATTTTAACTTAGCATAGTCCAAGTGGCGAGAGTCCTTTAATCTATGGTCAAAATATATTCCCAAGTATTTATAGTCATTGACTACCTCGAGGCGATTTCCATCGAGGTGCAATGGCACAATGTTCTTTTTCCAACCAGGAGGGTGGAATACCATTACCTTAATTTGAATGATGTTAAACAAGGGAATGGCTATCCCAGAACTAACAGGTCAAGAGATGCCTGCAAGCCAGACTATGTTAGGTCCAGTAGGACAATGTCATCTACATAGCCCATTAACTGTAGGGGAAAATTCCCCAGTTTCGGGGCAATCGATGTTGGATTATCCAATGTCCATGTCCGCAAGATCCAACTTGCAACAGGGAGAGGTGGCAGGGTACACCCCCGTTTCAACCCACGATTTGTAGAAATCCAAGATGATGTCCTACCCGATTGGTCCAACCTAACTTTCACCCTGTTCGTGTAAAGGGAAATAATCAGAGTAATCCTGCTGGGATGTTCCAATCAGACAGCTTCCGTCAAAGCTTGTTCCCATTGACGGAATCAAAAGCAGCACTGTAATCCATAAACGCTACGTAAACAGGGAGTGGTCTAATATGCCATGCCTGTTGAACAGTCAAAACGGCAAGGTAGTTCGTCGTGATGCTCAGTCCCCCGAGGAAGCTAGTCCGGTTTAGCTGAATAAGCTTGGAAGCTTCTGCCCATGTCAGTAGTTCAATCAACAGAAGACGAGCAAAGATTTTCAATGAAGTAAGATTTTCAATGAAGTAACCAGCATGGCTAATAGGCGATTGACAGGATTTAGGCGATCGCCCCTCTTCCAGCTGGGGACGATAATACTGTCTCTCCAGGAGCAAGCAATACATTGGAATTCTCCAATCCAATGGAAAAGCCAGACCAACTTAGTATCCCAGCATTCAGCGTCCATCTTAATCAGAGTGCTGCAAACGCCATCACGGCCGGGTGCCCTCGAAGATTTACTACCAGCGATTAGTCTCAAGCTATCATAAGAATTATTTACATAATTCCATATTAACGTTAGTGAAACCAATTTGTCAGATACAAGTTCACCACTTCATAAGGTATTGGAGACAAACCCAATGAAGTCTGCTGACATTACACATAAAAGGATGCAGGTTATAGGGGAGTAAGCATCTAGTACCCTCCAGAATTCTTTATTATTTGATCGTAGACTGTGTTTAACAGGGCCCAAGTTCATTCACGCACCAAGGCAAGCATTTCTATGCACATCTCTCCTCTTAAGATACTATCAATCCATCGAAAGGATGATGGTGGGAGGACGAGTGGGTTATCCTTAGTATCTCTGCCTTTCCTGATAAATATAGAGGACAGCAGTCACAATAGTGTCCCCAAAATCTCTGATCACATCGTTAGGGCCAGTAACTGCAGTTCCCACAAACCTAGATGCACAGCGTTCCGCAAAGGAGGCCAAGAACGGAAGTAAACAGACCAAGCGCTCCTTCAGCCTACGATCGTTCCAAGCTATGCAATTTAAGGTGGAATTAACCCAGAGGTCCCCCGCACTTTCCGGGGGAGTTATCCTCACAATATGCGACAAGAGGCATGTGATCACTTTCAAGGCGTAGAAAAATGCCCATGTCACTAACCAAATGGGAAGCATTAGACATGAAGACATAATCCAGAATGATACAAGTCTTAGGCCCAAAAAGATTACGCTGAGGTGGAGAATCAGAGGGACAAGCACGGTTAACCATGGTAAACCTGGATGAGTAAAATAGACTAGCCCATTCAAGGCCCCTCTTGCAGAAACCAGAAAGTGGGCCAGTGTCACCGGGTGAAGATGAATACATATCCTTTCGATCAACAGTGTTAAGTGCACTCAGAATCGAGAATTAAAATCCCAGCATACAATACACGGTTTGCCCGTAATCAAATTACATGGGAGTGGTGCAATCTGGCAATTGAATTATATCAGAAGCAGGCAATATCATCATCCAACTTTGGTGCAGAAATCTGGGGTTATGTAGTTCAGGGTCTAAATCAAGTTGAAAATACGTTTTTTTGAAAAATGTGCTAATGTTACTGCAAATTTCACCTGCTGCCTTATTACATTTGGAACAGGACATAGGTCTTTTAGGTGACGTAGTTTAATGTCTTAGATTGTGGAGTACGGATAGCCTTGTGAAGTACCCATACGCACTAACACACTTATTAAGTCTGGAGGAGTGGGAGCTGGGGGAATGAATACCCTAGGTTGCACGTCAGGGCGGAACTATTTGGGTTAAACAAGTCTGCATTCTGGAAGCTCCTGAAAATAATGATAATCCCCTTAAGCCAGGATTAAGGCAGCAGCAATTGCAAGAAAAAAAAATGAGAGGCGGCTACAAACCTTAAACTGCACCCAGACTATTTTTAGGGCAAGACAGAATTTAGTTTTCAGAGCTACCTTGATCACCTTTTGAGAGATCTTTGTACACCCGGTTTAGGATGGGAGCATTACCTCTGGCCTGTTTATTTTCCCTCTTTGTGATCTAGGTAAGAAAACTAATGCATTTTTTGTTTATTTGCATAAAATTAAAAGAAGTGCAGTGGCAGGGTAACTTTTGTGCTACTATCAGAGGCTGCGAACTAGCTCTCCTCTCGCTATGAATTGTGAAATATCTGCACTATTTTTATCTGTTTTGTTTTTAAGGGATAAGTTTAGTAGAAAGATGCAATGTAAAATTAACTTTCTTAAATTTTAATCTTTTGAGAATGGAAAATGAAATGATTTCATATGTATTTTCTACTTTATGGTTTTATATCGAAAAAAGTATTTAAACAAAATGTTACTACCCATTTGTCTTTTTTCTTATCTTTTGTTCTAGTCAAATGCTCTTGCGATGTTGTTCTGCCCAGGTACCGAAAGCAGCTGCCATGACCGACCCTGTCCAAAAGGTAGAATCACTGCCATTTCATCGCACATTCATCTCGCATGGGTACTCAGACTGAGGCGGTCTTGTGTCTTCCACTAAGTTGGAATGAATGTATGGAGCAGCGGGTAGATTGCAGAAATGGTTGGTGACAAGTTGGGTTTGCTCAGCGGAGAGGTATGCCCATACTGGGACCAGTATTTGTATTTTATTGAGTTTTATATAGCGCTTTTTTACCAAAGCGCTTCAACAAAGAAATAGTGAACAGTACATTCAAATCAGCATGAACAATTGTGTTCGGGATCAGCCAAAAGCATTGAGACAGGAGAATGAAGTAGGTGACATTCTATGGAGGAGCGAAACAGTAAGAGGTTATGGATCGGAGGGATAGTGGAACAAGGTTCCAGTGGAGAGGTGCCAGCAGTTGAAAAGATCAAAAGCGAGATTGTGCGCAGGCGGCAGGTGGAACCGTAAGTGAGAAAAGTCCAGCGGAGAGGACGAGAAGGAGAATAAAATGAAGAGAAGCAAGGTAATCAGGGGCAAGGCCATATAAAAATTTGAATACTAAACAGAGGAAATATAATTTCAGCTGAGAATGAAAGGAGAGTCATCCAAGAGTGTCAAGAGAACAGGAGATGGAGTCACAATAGGATAATTAGCAAAGCGAGTGGATGGAGGAAGGATCAATTGATTTGAGTGGGGCTAAGCAAGAGCGAGGAAGACCAAAGAGTACAGAACAGAGCAGTAGAAAAGTCGGAAAAAAATTAGTGAAGAGACCAAGAGCTCAGTGGCATCAAAAGTGAGAAATCATCTTCCCATCATCTATCTTCCTCTCTACCTGTGGTGTTCCCAGGGGTTTAACCTCTCGTCCTGGCTTTTCAACCAATACCTGGAAACCCTCGCCCACTGCATTGCCATTTTCTGCTCCAATTTCCAGTGCTACGCTGATTACACTCAACTAATTTTCAGGCAGCCTTCGGCCACCTCCTCTTCTTCTCTCATCTGAGTGTCTAACTGCCGTTCAAAATTGGTGTGCCGCAAATGACCCGTGTCTGAATGCCAGCAAGACGGAGATCCTCCTCATCGGCACACCTCCACCCTCCTTTCCCCTCACTCACTGGCCGGCCTCTCTTGGCCCTCCTACCACCACCTGCGATGCCAAGAACCTTGGGGTCATCTTTGACTCCACACTTTCCTCCTTCTCCCACATATGAGGTCACTAAAAAGTCAAACTTCCTACTGCACCTCCTCAGAGGTACTCTGCCTTTCCTCTCCTTTCCCCAGAAGCTCACTGTCTCCCAAGCTCTGGTTCTTCTCCAGGTTGGACTATTGTAACAGGCTGTTCCTAAATCTACCTGCCTCTACGCTCTGCCCTCTGCAACTAATCCAGAACAGGACTGCAAGACTTGTCTTTGGCCTCAAGCCCTGGGATCGTATCTCTCCAGCTCTGATCTCTCTCCATTGGCTCCCAGTGGATGCAAGGATTAAAGTCAAAACACTCTGCATTGTCCACAAGGCTTTCGGGGGCCTGGGTCCAAAATACCTTCAGCCATCCCTCCGTAAATACCTCCCCTCTCGAGCTCTTTGTTCCTCCACCTCTAACTCCCTCAGGGTTTTTCAAAGAAACGAGCTAGGGGTAGATCTCAGTCTTCAGCTGGGGACTCCCTCTGGAATAGCTTCCCTGTCACTCTAAATCATGTGGAGAACCATCTCCGGTTCCAGAAGCACCTCAAGACCTTCCTCTTTGCTTCTGCCTTCGCTCCCCCTCTCCCCTGCTGATCTGCTCTCTTGGCACTGTGCACCTGGCCACCCTCGTCCCTGGGCCAAGGTATCTGCTCACCCTGCCATCCTCCTACACTGCCACCTGGCCACCCCTTGAAATGGAGACTATCTGTACCCATACAGTCCCCCATGCCCACCCTTTTCTTCCTGCACTTGTCACTTGCTGGCTGCACTACCACTGTTTATGGCCTCCATTATCTATTTGTTTGTATTTATTATTTATCTTTTCTCCTCTGCTCCGCACTCTCCTCTTTCACCCGTCCATACACTTTCTCCCCTTTCCCTTTTCCCATGCACTTGCGCGTTCTCAATGTCACTGTGCTTACTAAGATCGTCGATGTGTTCTCCCCTGTTCCCCTCCCTTTCCTTGTCGCGTTCTGAAACACTTGTGTTTGAGCGCGATACAAATGAAATATATCATAAAGGGACGAATTTTGCGAATATTAAAAAGGGGATAACGACAAGCACGGGAGTTAAGTGAGATATGATGGCAAAAGGAGACGTTAGAATCAAGCTAGAGATAGAGATTACTGGCAGTATGGGTGATCAGCAGGGCTGAGGGGGAAGAACTGAAGGAGGAGAAAGAGGTGGAAGAGTAGTAGCAGGAAAGAAAAGAACCCCAGTCTTTCTGGCATTTAAGGTGAGAAAATGAGAGGTTCTCCTAGACTTAATGGCAGCAAGACAGGAAGAGAATGGCATGAATGTCTGGTCTGAAGGACGAGAAAGAGCTGAGTGTCATCTGCATAGAAATGATGCGACACACCGAAAGAAGAGATGACATGAGCAAGAAAAGAAGTGTATAGAGAAAAAAAAGAAAAGGACCGAGAACAGAGCCTTGTGGAACTCCGTGATCAAGAGGAGGAGAAATGTTGCTGCCCCAGGATACGGCAAATGTGCGGTTAGATTGTAAGAAGAGAACCAGGAAAGGACTGAACCACGAAAACCAAATGAGTAATGTGAGTCAGGAAGCAAGGAATGGTCCAATGTGTCAAAAGCAGCAGAGATGTCAAGAAGAATAAGTACAGAAGTGTGTTTCGAGTAGCGAGCAATGAGAAGAGAGTCAAGTACTGAGGTCAAGGCGGTTTCTGTAGTGATATGGACGAAACCCAGACTGAGTAGGAGGAAGGGGATATCAGCAAACCAAAAAAAATATTTAGAAAAAAATGTATGAGAGATAAGTACAGGGTTGCGCAAGAAGGTTGTTGTACAGAACAGGAACTTGATTTATTAGTTAAAATAAGAACTGAAGCGGGGAATGTTGGGGTGGTCTGGAAATGTCCCAACGATTAAGAGGGGTTCATGTTGCGTGCGCCATATCTGTGACAGGGGCGTGGCGAAATTGGTGCAATCTTCCCATTTCATATGTATCTTATTGTGTTTAGCCATTTTGTTTTTTACAAAATTCTGCGTTGTCGTGTTTTTGTACCGTTTGTGAGCTACCTAGGTCACCACTTTTGATCCAAAAGATTCAAAGATACTGATCACAAGGTACGAAATGGTATCTGTCGAATTGGCTCTTTTTAGAGCCACTACCAGAAATTTCGCTGCCATCCTGGACCATCTAGCAGAGTCACCTGCAATCAGCCGAAACCATGCAGCTTCTTCGTTTAGTACTGACGGATGTGAAGTGGTGCCAAGTACGCTTGTCTTTCTTGTGCAAATGCTGGGCACAGCATGAGAAGATGACGTAATGTTTCAACTTGATCCATGGCTCTGCACAGGCGGCAGTTTGATAAAGACGAGTGCGCTCGAATAGCCAGGATTTCCCTAGTTTGGAGCAAATTTAGTCGAGCTTGCATATAAGTTTTCCTTAGTTCTTTCTCTGGAAATTTCTCACAGTACTTTAATGGAGCCTTTAGCTGGTTATGACTTGGTGGTATATGCTTTAGGGACTTGTACAACAGAATCTTCTCGTTTGTATTGATCCAGTCTTGATGATCAGAGTTTCGTCTTTACGCGTCCTGGATTTGTGATTAAAGTTTCCTCGGTACAGGCTACTTCTTCTAGCTTTCCTTGGACTTTTTTAACCCATACGATTAGCGGTTTGCAGGTTCCTTTGGGGATTTCGGAGGCCACAACCTGGAAAATCGAAAGCGAGCTTGGTATCAACATTTTTCTATATAGCTGAGTAGCACTTTGGACCACCACAGAGGCTAGAGATGGTAAACCTAGATCACATCGAATTGCTGGCATTGGGGCTGATTTCGGCAAGCCCAGCACCGATTTCCACAGAAATCCCTCCAACTGAGTCCAGATCTCTGCGGGCAGATTTAAATTGGCAGCCATGCCATACGTTATCGCTGGAACTACTTTTGACTTGTAGAACTGGAGAGCAGGGATCCATGAAAATGTCCCAAATTTTTTGTCCACTGCACAAGTTTGTGCCGTCAGATTTCTTATTTTTCCCCACAGAGAATTCTGGAGGGAATTTTCGTTCAGTGTATTGTCAATCAAAACACCCAGGTATTTGTATTCTTTTACCACTTCAATTTTTATCTTTTCAAGAAACCAGGCTGGACTGTTTTGGGTTTCCTTGGGTGATTTGGAAAATAGAAGAATTTTTGTTTTCTTTTTGTTGATTTGTAAATTGTTGCTTTCCATATATGTGGTTAGGTTAGTTAATTGTCTTTGAAGACCTATTGCAGTCTGGTCCATGAGGATCAAATCATCGGCATACCACAGTCTTGACACTTTACTGTCTCCCACCTTTGGCGGGAAAGATCAAATTGTTTTTTCTGACTCCTGAAAGTTTCCAATAAAGGCTATAAAGAGGGCTGGGGCCAAAGGGCAGCCCTGTTTAACTCCTCGTTCTGTGTGGATATGGTCTGAGAGGATCCCTTGTTGACTTAAACGCACCCGGAGTGATGTTGCTGTATGTAAAGCCATTACTGGTTCAAGTACCGGGCCTGGGCAGTTCCAGGTTGTTAACTTTGACCATAATTTGTTACGGTCCACCGTGTCAAAGGCCTGCGATAAATCCACCATCGCCATATAAACCTTGGGCCGCCTCCCTTCACTTTGGCTTTAATGATATTGAGGATTAGGAGGTTAATCGTTGTACCAGCGCCCTTCTGAAAGCCAGTTTGGAAGGTGTCTGATGCCGGGGATTTGTTGGCCCAATCTTTGAAGTGCTGCAACAAAAGAGATGCAAAGCTCTTTCCAATAATATTGAGCAAAACTATTGGTCTGTAAATGTCGGGCTGTCTCTTTTCCCCCTTTCTGAAAATCGGAACCAAAACTGCTTCCGTCCACGTTTTAGGAATTTGTTTCTCCTTGTGGCAGTGGTTGAATAGCTCGCTAATCACTCATGCCCAATCGTTCGGATGTTTTTTTTACATCTAGGTTAGTCAAACCATCAGGACCTGGGGCCCTTGATTTTATATTAGAGATTACTCTGAGAATGTCTTCCACACTTGAATTGAATCCATGGCTCTACGTTTGAGGGTAGCATCTGTGGTGCCGAATTCGGAATAAAACCATCGAGTTCAGTAAAGTGCGAGATCCAATTTTGTTCAGTAACAGAGTTTGGGCCTGCTGGCCGTTTATGCTCTTAAAAAAGGGTCCAGAAGTCTCTTGTGTTCCTTGAGGCCCAGGTGTTTAGCATGGCTTCTGCGTCGTTCTGGTACAGAATCTGCCGCTGTTGCTTAAGCCATGATTTGTAATGTTTTGCTCCAGAGTAGTAGGCAATCCAAGATTCTTGGGTTTTGTTTCTCAGTGCAAGTTTATTTTAGCTTTCTCACTTCTTGCCGCTTTGCAACCACCGTGATGTTAAACGTGTGGTTGTGATTTGGCTGATTTTGTTTCTTTCCAGTAAAGCTCACTTTATGGGGAGCCAGTAGGGACAGGTACTCAGGTCTTTTCTCCGCCATGCCTCTGCTTGTGACTCCTTGTTTCCTGCGTAGTTTGTACTTAAAAGTTCTTATATTTTCGAACGCTAGACGCAGCCGATTTTGTTGTTTATTAGACTCAATGCCGGGTAAGTAGTAAAGTTTTTCCAGAGACGCTCTACCCCACGACATATGAAGGAGGTTGTGGTCACTTTCGATGGTTTTTTGGTCTTTAAAGGCGGCGAAATGCGGGATCAGGCCTTCCGTAATGAAGATGTAATCCAAGGTGGCGAACGATTCTGACCTTTCCCAAGTCAGGATTAGATTTCCTGGGTCTTCTAGCGGCGACACATTGTGGAACTTTCTCGACTTCATTAAGTTAGACCATGCCAGGCCTCTTTCATCGACCAACGGGTGAATCAGTGGAACTAGGCCGTCTGCTGTCGCTGCCCCGCATTTTGCATTTAGATCTCCACATATTATAAGGTTAGGCAGATCACGATCGACTGTGATTTCATCAATAGCATTGGCCACTGAATTGCAGAATTCTTTAATAGTTGTTCTCTCTGGGTTCCAATACAAGTTGATTATTGCCAGTTCCGAATTAACCCAAGAGTCTCGGTCCCGGTCTTGATTGTACCATGTAGTTAGAGTAGTCAGCATGCCATACTCTTCTGCAATTTTTTCCTTCGGGGTAATCCCTGAGCCCAGGCGTATTGCAGTCAGTAAGCCCGCTGATGATCTACCCAAGATGGACCTGGATGGTGGCGAGACTTCAATTGCAAAACCGTCCAAGGACGGTTTGTTCAATAGCCAGGTTTCTTGTAGAAATATCAAGTCAATTGAGCCCAAGTTAACGTCACTCGGTCTTGTTAGGTGGCGGTAGCCTCTTGTGTTCCATGATGCCATTTGTAGCGCACTCTTATTAAGATGTACTGGTGGTTTCTCTGTCTGCCTATTGCTATCAATGGAACCTTGAGCTCGCTACTATTTCTTTTGGTTGCGGCTGAAGGTGTCAGCAATCCACTTCCATGGTTTAATTACAACGGTTTCGTTCAGTTCCGTATTAGAAGATGCCAACTCGGCTCCCTTGAATTGTCCGTTGTGAGTTCGCTCCACAGGTATTTTTGGAGTTATTGTTGTATGGTTTCTGTTTGTCCATTTTTTGAACGATCAGCAGGCGACGCCATACACTCCCTTTCCCTCCTCCTCAGTGGTTCTTTCCATCTGGAGCCTTTGAGCGTAACTTCTGATCTTAGTTCCTCGTGGCGCTTTCGAGGATCCCCTCTTGTACCTTCCAGACTTAGCCTGGTCTGGTTCGGGATTCTGTAGCTGTTGTAGTTTGAGCCCTAGACGTTGAAGATCTTTCGTTACTTCTGTAGAAAGTTCGGTTATCGCCTTTGTTCTTATGTGAAGGTATGTTTTGGTTCTATGTTCCCGATGGTAAGGTTCAACAAGTTTGAAATAGTCAGTTAAATGTTGAAGCTTGTCGACTTTCTCCAGTATTTTCAACACCGTCCATTCGGTTCAATACCAAATAACTATCCTTCGCTGAAATTTGCTCCAATTTGAAAAGTGACGTTCCTGCTAATTTTACATCCTTCTTGGATTTGGCCTCTTTATATCTTGTGGCCTCCTTATACGATCAGATCTGTGATTTGGTACCTTTTCTGGTTTCTTTAGACTTTTTATTGCCTCTATAGTCGCGCTCGGAGTATTCGAACCGGGCCTCCGATGACAGTCGGTTGGGCCTCGCGCCCTGTAGTTTTTCTCCTCCTGGGGAGGCGACGGCTGTTCTTTAGGGGCTTTATACGATGTCTTAATTTCGGCCACTGGATTTCCAGATGGTGAGGGAATCACTTCCACAGAATCTGAGTGCTGCGACAAGTTCATCAAGTCCGAGATGGTGTCCGAGTCGTCATTCGTTTTTAATACGAGTGACGGTGCCGACAGGCCTTGGCTGGTTGTCGATGCGGGTCTATTTTTTTCCTGTGACTTCGTTGTCCTGTCATCCATAGTGCTAATACGTGGAGCCAGAGTACCTTTTGTCGACATTTCATGTGAGCGTGGTAAAGTGTTGGATGAATTACACTTCATCTGCTCCCTGTGGACACAAGTGCGGTTTCCATAGTCGATGATAATGGCGAGGGCTTTGATGGAATTTTTGAAAATATTGGGGCCAAGTCCTTTTGCTTCTCGCCCTCTACAGTCTGAGTGGCTTTGGTAGAAGATTTGACCGTTTGAGCTAGTTGGCTTCTATTCTTAAATTCGTCTCCCAATTTGACTTTTTTCTTCCAAGTTCACTTGTATGTTATTTGAATTACGTTCTACGGCAGTTAGGTACTCTTCAATGAAAGTCAATTTATCCCTCATAGTGGCCATCAAGCGCCTCGTGAATTGACTTTTTTGAGGGAGTCTCTTTTTCTGAAAGTCCTGACATTTCACTTAGGCGTCTGCTTTTTGCCGGGATATTTAGACCCTTTTCACTTTGGTGCTGAAGAGGTCTCTCCGATTGCCTTCTCTCTGATGGGGTCATTGGCTCTTGAGTAGTAGGCGGGGCATCCCCAGAAGTTCTGCTGGTATTTCCTTGAATATGTGGACGGGTCCATACGGAATATTCCTCAGCTTGTGCTTGTTTAGGGATGCATTTTGACCTGTCCCGTGCCAAAGCACCTGGAGTTTGAGCAATCGCTACTTCATGCGTTGGGTCTAGGTCTGGCCTGTCTTTTGGCTTTTCTATGTTTTCAGCTCTTGTACTCAGTTCGGTCTGGGGGTTCGCTGTTGCTTGAAACAGGATGTTGATTAAAGTCACTGAGCTCTCAGTCTCTCTTCTCAAGTCCGTGTTTATGCCTGTTTGAATATGAAATTTGAGGCTTGAATTGGTCCCCTGTGGGTTTAGATCTGTTTTTCAAGCTTTAATTATCGGCAGAGGCTCTTGAATGGCCTCCAAGATTTCTGCATCCGAAAGTTCAGGATCTTGATCTAATTTCCTTTTATGCTGTTTTTCTTCCCCCCCCCCTCCCAACATTGTTTTTAATGTTTTAGTGGCATAACCACCATAGCAAACATTCAAATTATTACATGCTTTTCACACTTGCTATGGCGCTTGAGCTCAGAAAACTGCAATTCGCATAGAAAAATCTTAACAAAACGAATGGGAGCAGTATATAGGGTAGGGACCGAAAAGACAGCTACATTCACATTTAGCTTATAATAGACTGGGAGTATGTCTCTGTGTGTGGGCTTAGGATGGACTCATCCGGCAGAAGCCCCTGCGAGTTTGTGCCTTTAGATTTTGCCGCCTTGAACAACTCAGTTGTAAGCCGGAGACTTTCTGTGCATCGACTGTTTGTTGAGTCCCCTTCTTTTCAATCCTGGGTTTCCCTCCACCGCAGAGCCGGGGGCCGTCTTGCCACACCCGGGAACCGCTGCACATAGTCTAGGAAGGGGGCCCAGGTGCGCTCAAATTTGGACCTGTTGCCGAGTCTGATGGCGGTGACTTTCTCGGCTGCTACGATTTCCCAGCATTTGGACCACCACATTTGCGTGGACAGGCCCTCCAGGTTTTTCCATAATCTAGCGATGGAGATCTTGGCTGCTGTTATAAGGTGAGAGCAGAGGTCCGCAATGCAGCCTGTTAAGGGAATTGGCCGTCTCCTGTCCCACCCAGGAGCGCGACACCCGGATCCCAGGGGATAGTGAGCCCGGTGATTTCTTTGATTTGTTCCAGGATATTCTTCCAGAATTAGGTGGCTTTTTGGCAAGTCCAAAAAAGGTGGAGCAGAGTTCCTCGGTCTGGGCAGCCCCTCCAACACTGAGCCGGGATGGCCGGGTTGTACTTGTTTAGAATTTCGGGAGTATGGTACTACCTAAAGCAGACTTTGTATGCCCCCTCTTTGTTCGATACACATTTTGATTTTTTTCGCGCTCAACACCAGATGTAATACCATTCCTCTGGTTCAATTGTTCTTACGATGTCTTCTTCCCACTTTAGCATACACGGCTCTTTATGGGTGGGATCTGTTCTGTCCAATATTTTGTATAGCGGGCTAGATGTGAGGGTGTTTTCTAACGCTGTCAACTCTCTGCTGCCATGTTTCCTGACCCGCTCGTTTGACAGCCAGTGCCTCAGTTGCGTGTAGCGGAACCTTTCGGTTTCCGATATCTGAAATTTCATTTTGCACTCCTCGAAATTTAGTGGGCGGCCATTCTCGAAGAAGTTTGCCATGGTTTCCAGGCCCCCGGCTCTCCATATCCCAAAATGGTGTGGTGCGGTTCCCGGGGAGAAGTCCGGGATGTCCCAGATTGGAGGGAGTGGTCCCATAGTGCTTCTGCGTTTCCATAGGCGGGCAGCTTTTCTCCAGCTAGTTACTGTGTTCCTCGTTGAGGGTAGCGGACCCGGTTCCTGGGCCCCTTTGGAGTCCCTGCAATGGGGCAGCGTTTTGATCGGGGCCTTGCTCCAATCTTCTATTTGCAACCATCGGGGGCAGTTGATGGGAAGTTTCCAAGCAAAGGCTGGGGCTAGTTGAGCAGCGAGGCAATACCTAGCTACATTTGGGACCCCTAGGCCACCCATTGCGGCACTCCGGAGCATGATTCGTTTCGGGATACGTGACTTCTTTCCTTCCCAGATCAGGTTCAGTATGTCTCTTTGCAGCTTCTGTAAGGCTTTTTCCCGGACCGCCACTGGCAAGGCATGTGCGAAGTATAGTAGACATGGGATTCATTCGTATTGCCGTGATCCGGCCGAACCATGAGATTTCTTGTTTTCTCCAGCGACCAATGTCTTTTTTCAGCTCTCTAAAGAGTGCCGGGAATTTGTTTTGTACAGCTTTCCGTTTTGTTGGGTAGATTAACTCCTAGGTAGCTGATGCTCCTTTTTTCCGATGGGATCTGGAGCGCAGCCTCCAAATGCAGTCTGGAGTTTTCTTGGGACGTTGATGCCCATTGCCACCGATTTGGAGAAATTTATTGTGAACCCTGAAGCTGCACGGAATTCTTCAAGGGTTTGCCAGAGGGCTCCCATGGATTCGGGCTCGTGGGTGAGTGTCAGCAGCAAATCGTCTGCATATAATGCTATTTTGTAGGCCTCCCTTTTGATTGTGAGCCCGTGTATCGATGAGTTCAGGCGGACTCTGTTCGCGAATGGCTCCATCGATAAGGCGAAGATGAGTGGGGAGAAGGGGCATCCCTGTCTTGTTCCTCTAGTTATGTTGATTTTGCTGGATTTAGCCCCGTTCACCCACAGTCTTGTGGAGGGATTTTGATAGTTGGCTAGGACCCATTTTACGAAGTTCGGACCAAAGCCAAAATGCCTCAAGGTTTCCTTTATGTAACCCCAGTCGAGCATGTCAAACGCCTTGTGCGCATTCAAAGAGAGTACTGTCAGCTCCGAGCTGGTCCTGTTTGCTGAGTCTATGATGTTGATGGTTCTGCGGATATTGTCCGGAGTGCCCCGCCCAGGAATGAAGCCTGCTTGATCCGGGTGGATGATCTCTGGGAGGAGCGGGGCCAGCCTGTTTGCCAGTATTTTAACGTATATTTTCGCATCGTTGTTTAGGAGTTATAGGTCTGTATGACGCACATTGAGCTTGGTCTTTCCCAGGTTTTGGGACCAGCACCGTCAGTGATTCATTCATGGCTGCTGTAGTGGACCCTGTAACAAGAAATGAGTTGTATAGGTTTGCCAGGTGGGGTGCTAGCAGGTAGGCGAACTTCTTATAGAATTTTGCAGTCAGTCCAACCGGTAGTTTTATTTTTCAAGAGGCGGATCGCCTCAATTACTTCCTCAGCAGAGATTGGACGCTCCAGGTCAGCCATTAGGGGATGTGGTTGCATTTCTGAGGTCGAGGCCAGGAATTGTGCGATGGCCGGGACTGGAGAAGGGGGGCTCGCCATGATATCTTTGTGATGCTGGACCATCATCACGAGCTTCTCTGGGACCACATAGTGTAGCTTGCCTTCTTTGTCAGCCAGGCTTTGGATGTAGTTCCTGGTTTGGAGTTTTTTCAACTTGTGTGCTAGGAGCCGGTTGGCTTTTATTACTGTTGAGGTAGTAGAATTGCTTGGTGTAAGTTAATGCTCTGGCGGCCCGATCTGCGAGGTGCATTTCCAGCTCCCTTTTTACTCTCGAGTTCTCGGTTCGTTGTTTTCGTTTGCCGTTACTGGAGCCTGTTTTCCAGTTCGACTAGTTTTTCCTCTAGCTTTCCTTGTTTCAGCAGGTTTTCACGCTCGAGTCTGGCCGTTGTATCCATTGCCACTCCTCGGATTACTGGTTTCATGGCGTCCCAAACCGTTGCCGTTGAGGAGTCTGGGTTTGCATTCTCTGTGAATTAATTCTGGGGCGCTTCGGCGAGGTCAGCGCTGGCTACTACATCGGCCAGGATGTGCTCTTGCATTTTCCATTGCCGATAGGTGGGCTCCGTGCAGAAGCAGCGTCATTGTAACCGGTGCGTGATCCGAGATTGCTATATGCCCAATTTGGATTTCATCCACGTAGGCCTTTGTGTTTGCTGCGAGTAGGAAGTCGATCCGCGAGTACCCTCTGCGGACATGCAAGAAGAAAGTATAGTCCCTTTCTCCCTGGTTGCGCAGCCTGCATAAGTCGATCGTCAGTTTCCTGCAGAAATTTGGCCATGGCTAAGGCTTTGCTGTAGTCTTCCCTGGAGGGTGGTAGGGCCTTGTCAACACTCGGGTCCGGGGGAAGGTTAAAGTCTCCTCCAATTAGTAGGTGGCCAGCAGATAAAGCCGTAATGATCGGGATGAGGTTGCGAAGAAATTGGTCTTGCTCTTTATTTGGGCTGTAGATTGCCACTAGGGTAATAGGCAGTTCAACTAGGGGGCCTTTTAGAAGCAGGAATCTCCCCTCTTGGTCTCTTTTGACGGTGATCTTGGTTAGTGGCAGGTTTTGACTCAGCACGATTGCGACTCCAAAATTTCTGGGTGGCGGAGGCGAAGTGGCATTTAGAGTAGCGTCTAAAGCGGATCCGTTTTTCGTCCTCCGCTATCAGGTGAGTTTCCTGGAGGAAGACTACGTCAGCTGCCAGTTGGTCCAATCTTTGTTCCACCAACTTCCGCTTTCTTGGGGCATTGAGACCTTGCACGTTCCATGACGTGATGGTGATGGTTTTATTTAACAAAACCATCCTTTAAGCCCAAGATAGGTTAGTTCGTCGTCTTCCCTGAATGTGTCTTGTTCCCAGACTTTCGGCTCCCTCTTCACCCCCATTCCCCCCTCCGTGCGAAGTGCACGGCCTCGCTGGGGGAGGGGGATCATTCGTGGCTTGCCCTCCCAGGTGAAGATTAGGGCTGTGGGGAATCCCCAATGATAGGTTGTCTTCCTTTCCTGTAGCCATTCCGTGAGTGGTTTAAGGGCTTTTCTTTTTGCGAGCGTTGCTGCTGCTGAGTCTTGGTAGAGGGAAATTGTTGCATCTCTGAAGTCGATTCGGGCCGAGCTTCTGGCTTTGCGCATGATTTCTTACTTGACCCTGTAGAAGTGGACTCTCGCTAGGACATCGGGCGGAGAGGTTCAATTTTGTTTGGCTCTAACCCCATGGACCCTGTCCAATTCCAGGGGGGCCTCGTCTGGGAGCGTTAGAATGAAACGGAATAGGTCGTTGACGTAGGAGTTGAGTTCTTCCTCAGGAACGGAACTCGGGATCCCTCTCAGGCGGATATTGTTGCGTCTAGATAATTTTCCGCTTCTTGTTGCTTGTTTTCAAGAGCTTCACATCTAGCCTCCAACGCGGTGAGCCCGTCAGCCCCCTCCCCGATCTCGAAGTTTTGTTCAAACAGAGTGGTTTCAATTTCTTCTGTTCTGCTATCAACTTCGCCCACTCTGGTCTAGGGACGAGATTTTGCCTTTTAATTCCTCTGTGCCTTTTTGATATTCCTTCGTTATGGCAGAGAGGAGCCCTTGCAGGTCTGCTTTGTGACTGCTTGGGTCGGCGTCTCGTTGTTGGGGTCCGGGGGTGCGCTAGAGATGGCGGCGTTGTTACGCTCCCCTTTCTTAGGCTTCTTCCCCATGGTGGTGGTTAGCAGGGTGGATATATCTGTTTCTTTAGTGGATTTCGGGTTCCTGGAAATTGTTCTTTGCGTTTGCGGCGAGGCACTGGAGACCCCACCACCCCAGTGCAGCAGGCCACTGTAGCTCGCAGGGGATCCTTTTTAGCTTCGGCTCCCAAAGTCTTGTTCAAGCACCACCCGGAGATTCCGGCGTAGGGCCCCGAGATGAGGCCGTCTCCAGCCCCCTGTCGAAATGTTTGAGCTCTGGTGGGGAGTAGGAGGGCTGGGGCTGCCACCTGGCTGGGTGAAGTCATCAGGGGGGGGGAGGGGAGATGTGCAGGGCTCCCCAGGCCTGCTAGCCGAAGCAGGGAGGTAACCCCTGTTCCTAAGTCCGGAGGGCCCTGGGCTAGTTCTTCTGGCCCAAATCCTGAGGAGACCCGCAGCGTGACAGACACCCCCCTCCACCCCCGGCTCTCCCCCGGGAGCTAGAGTTGTGTGGCTGAGGAGCCGGTGGGAGGGTCCGATATAGGATTCAGGCGGTGCGGCAAGTGCCGCCCTAGCTTCCTCCAGGTACAGATGCTGCGTTATACACCCGGGCCGTTGAGATCTGCCTCCTCGCTTCTGGTGCTTGACAGGGGCGAGCAGCACAGGAAGCCCCGGAACGCCCATGGGTCCTGCGAGGGGCCGGTGGCGAGAGACTGGTGGGTCGGAGGGGACGGCGGGACTCCGCACTTTGTTCTTCTGTGCCGGAGCCCCTCCTGCTGCTGTGGGCTTTCTGCGAGCCAGATGCTCCGGCGTTGTAGGTTGCTCCGCTGCGTCACAGCAGGGGTTGGGTCCTATCTCCTTCCCCGACGATCATTACGGGAGTCGCCCGGTCACAGGCGCGTCCCCCTGCGGTGAAACGGGTACCTTCCTGTTGGATCAGGGGAATCACCAGCCACAGACCCGCGGGTTTGCTTCAGCCTCCCCGTCAGGGCTCATCAGGGAGAGGAGGTCGATCAAAAACGGCCACCATCCTCCATCTTGGAGCTCCACCGGCGCTACAAGTCATCTCGCCGGGGAGCTCGGCCAGAACTCCGTTCCCTCGCTGGCTAAGGGCGTCGCGGAGGCGGTGTAAGCTACCGCCGTTTTTCAGCACTTCAAAACGCCGAATCTGCGAATCAGAGATTAGGTTTTACTGGGGCATTTTGTGTGGACCAACGGTCTCGGCCGGGAGCTCTCACCAGGCCAAACCGTTCGCCATGGCGCCAAGCCATACCCCCTTTTTATGCTGTTTTATGAAATATTCTTTCAAGGAAGACGATATCAACAGGGATGGAAAACATTTTGAACCCCCCCTGGGTTTTAAGGCCTACTTTACAATGATTCTTTGCAGACATCTTATCAAACCTGGTTTTTGGTTTGACATTTCCCTTGGTAAACAGAGTCTTTGTAGCATGGTTGGATTTCTGAGGAAGTGGCCGAAGTCCCCTTTTTTCCCTCATCTGGACCTAGTCTGGGGTTGGAGGGCAGTCTGAGGCGGATTAGAATTTGGGCTTGTAGTAGGAAAAACATGGGCTCGTCCCATACCTACCCCGTCCACTGCGTCCACCGCGTCTGCCAGTCTGTTCTTTTCTCTCCTGTGATTCTGTAGCTAAGTCCTGCTGAGTAGAGTTTGCCCCATGGGTCGCTTCAAAAACCGAGTCATCGGACCGCCTATTTGGTGAACCCACCTGGACCTCATTGTCTGTGTTCCAGGAGTCGTTAGAGCTGGTTCTTGTAGGCGTGGTTTTTGACACAGTCAGCTGAGGCTGCCTCGGCTGACCTGCAGGTAAGTTTAGTCTTTGATGAATTTGCGCCGTGATAGTTAGTCCTTGGCCGCGCGGCACCACGGCCTGCTCGGTTGCATCTATCGGACTAGCCTTCAGAGTAGATGGATGGGGACAGGTCACTGTTGGAGGATGCAAATTTGAATTGACGCCATCATTGGTTTGGACCTGGGACGTCGCCCCCAACCGTTTAGACCCCCGCCGTGACCGTCTTCCGACAGTCTCCGGCGGGGAGTTGCTCGTCAAAACGGTTAAACGGCTGGGCGCTTTCAGTAGAGTTGTTCTTGGGGGTAGGCTGAAGTTAAGTTCGGCCTCTTCAGGTTTGTGGACCGAGGCCTCTAAAGGCTTCCGCCGCCGCTGGTAGAGGCTCACCTATGGAGGGACCCTTTCCTTCTTCCGCTGGAGCACGTAGAATCACTGGCTGAGGAGACCTTGCTCAAAAATCATCTGTGATGGAGCAGGAGCTCCTAGCCACTGCTGGAGCAGTGACCCATTGCTGCTGCACCTTGTGCTGGACTGCACCAAGGTATGTCACCTAGCCCTAGCAATTGTGACTCCCTGGGTTATTCTTAGCGCGTTAAGCGCGGTTACCATGTAAAATGGATTCTTGGTTTGTTTGTGCACTACAATTCAAACGCTTGCGTTTGCTGCACATTGCAAATTTTGGAAAGTTGTGGCTGTCCTTCTGACTGAGCCTCAACCACTCGACCACCATTACAGCACACAAGGCTGAATCCATTCCAAGATGGCCGCCCGTGCCTTCTGAAGCCTCCCCTCTGTGCTTCCTTCACCTGACCTGAGAAGACTGATGATTGGCGCTCCCACCCTACTTCTCCACCCATCAGTCGCCGGGAGGCGCAAGCCGGCCCTTCCGCAAAAGGCCCCGAGGGCAAGGCCAACAACTGTCCACAGACTGTCCTGAGCTGACCAGAGCCCAGGGCCATACCCCCTGCTTGTTTCTTATGAGGTTGTGAGTAATCCATATTTGCCTTACCTACTCCACCTGCGCCCCTTACCTGGTCCACTCAATCTGCTCCCTTTATTACCATACTAGCATCTGCTGTGTGTCCTGGCCACTGCATTGGACGTTAAGGTTGCTTAAAATATTCGCAACAGTACGCCACCTTTATTCGGACCTATGTACTCTACATTCTGGTGGACATCTCTACTATCCACTCTCCTCATAGACAAATCACATTTATGTGTTCGCTACTAATGCATTTGAACTTGTGCCTTTCTGCATCTTAATCGACTGCCTTTTTGGCTCCCTCTGCTAAAATCGAATCTAGGTATCTAAGTATCTGTACCCTAATACACTGCTACCGCGGTTACTGATGCCTTACTTTCTGTGCACGCCACTGCATCTACGGTGGTCATTGTTATTATTGTTTAACATTGTGTGCAATTGCCTACAACAGCACCTCTACCTCAACCACCCTTTTTGTAGATCTGGCAGGCATCTGCTTTTAGACTGTTAGGCCAACATGCCCTCCACCCTCACTACTCTGTTTGCAAGAATACTGCCCACCCTACTCTACCTCACACGGCACACCGGTGGGACAGTACCCAATTACACCACCGCCTCCCTCCACTACCCCAATCTATCTTCACAACACCATAACTATGCCGTCCACTGCTCACTAAACCAACCCTTACCTCAACAACCCAGCCTTATGGCTCCAACACTTTGCTTCCAGACCTTCACCAAACATACCATGTTCCATCACCCTGAGAAATGCCAGACTTGGCTCGCGACTCACGCACCCCTCCCATCACTCTGTGCATCTTAAACAGCCTCGGACCTCCACCGCATCCACACACTTGAAAAACCCATTATCACCTCACCCCAACCTCCCTAACACTAGCAATATTAAGGGTGCATTAATCAATGTCCGATCACTCACGGCTCACGCTCTAGAACTGGCTGACCTTATTCTTGCCCTCGACCTCGACTTTATGGCCATCACCGAAACTTGGCTTCACGCAGCCTCTGGCCCACTACTCTCCCTTGCCATCCCTCCAGGTTACAACATTATCAGACACGATCATAACTCTAACCAGTCCAAAGGTGGTGGCATTGCCATCATCCATAAAAATGCTCTAAACTTCCACCTCTCCTCTGTGCATCACTTTTCCTCTAGGGAAGCACTGACAGCCAAGGTGTATAGTGATAATTTCGAAAACAATGTCGAAAGTCATTTTTTCGAGAAAAAAAATGTCGAAAATAAAAAAAATGTAGAATTTTTTTTCAATACATTTTTTTTTCGAAATGGGGGGGGGGGGGTTCCCCTCCACCCCCAACCCCACTTTTTTTTTTTTTTTTAAATTGTTTTATCCATTTTTTTTTCACTCCCGGACCCCAAAATAAATATATAATTTTAAAGAAACGGAATTCGACTTTTTTTCCGACTTTTATTTTTTTTCGCCATTTTTGGCATTCGACATTTTTTCGAAATTATGACTGACCACCGACAGCCAAACTAGCCGTCACTCCTAACCACTCTATCACCTACCATCTACTTTACCGGCCACCTGGGAGCTATCCACCTTCGCTGAGGACCTCTCCAACATCATCACTCATAACACCAAAACCAAATCCCAAGCCTCGATATTAGAGGACTTTAACCTGGGCCCCACTGATCCCAATGACACTGCAGCCATGACTATTGATAATATGCTCATGAATGCAGGATTCATACAGCTTATCAACCAACATACTCACGTTAAGGGCAGAGCCCTCGACTGGCTAGCCTCCCACTATTGTCCTATCCATATCATCTCTAACCAACAGTATGCATGGACTTCATTACATCACTTGCAACAGCTCCTCCTCCTCCTCCTCCTCCTCCTCTTCTCACCCCCCCCCCCCCCCCCCAAGGACCAGGTTCGCTCATGCTCTGACCCCACAGCTATGGTTGACACCTTTAACCTCACTATGCAAAAAGCCTTAGATATCATCGTCCCATCCAAATTGAGAAAACCCAAACCTCAAGCCCACCTGAACTCTTGGTTCACACCCCAGCTCAGAAACCCTGCGCAAAGAAAAACAAATTGCAGAATCACATTGGAAAAGCAACCAGTCCGCAGCCAACAAATCGTGCCTCCTCCCGGCCACCCTTAACTACAAGGAAGCCATATTCCAGGCTAAAAAAGACACTTACAATAAACGTATCGAACAAGCCAAATCCAACACCAAAGAATTGTTTAGAATCCTAAAAGAACTTGAAACCCCGTCACTGCACCAGACACTTGCATCAAAGATAGCACTTGGTGTACCAAAATCCAAGAGGCTCTCCTCGGCAAGATTGCCACCCTCCAAATTAAAATCAATAACAATCAAGCCTACAATCCAACCCCCAACCCAACCCTATCCCCACCTAAACCACCCCATCCCAGACTCTGACTCCTTTTAGCTTCTCTCCACTCTCCATTTCCGAAGTGGAAAAATCATCACCAGCCTTAAACCGACCAATTGCCAAGGCGACCTCTGCCCGGCACCTATAATCAAGGAAGCAGCTCATGACCTAGCGCCATTCATTACTACGCTCATTAACTCTTCCTTTAGCTCTGGGATTGTACCTGACAATCCAAATGACGCGTGGGTCATCCCCCTATTGAAAAAACCTACCCTGGACGCTAGTATACCCACAAACTACAGGCCAATCACCACGGTCCCGTTTTTACTAAAAATCCTCGACCGTGCAGCATATCTACAAATTCAAGATAACCTTGAATCTAACAAACTCTTAGGATTTAGGCAATCTGGATTCCGGCCACGTCACGGCACTGAAACTGCCCTCATAGATTTAAAAATACAGATTGAAGATCTAAAAGACATAGGCAAACTTGCTCTCTTACTCCTCTTGGACCTTTCGGCGGCCTTTGATCTCGTCAATCATGAAATCCTCTGCCACCACCTTAACAGCTGCACACTTCTCCGATAAAGCTACAACCTGGATTAGCTCCTTCTTAGACAATAAATCTATGCGCGTGTTCTCTCCACTAGCAGCCGCCCCACCTGCACCTGTCTCCTGTGGCGTGCCACACGGATCTTGTGTTTCACCCACGTTGTATAACGTGTTCACCAAACCTCTCTTCGATATCTTGGACTATCTGGGTGTCACCCTAGACACCAACTACGCAGACGACACCCAGATACTAATCCCTATCTCAGGTGACTACACGGCTGACTCCCTCACTATCAATGTCATCTACCAGGTCATCCAGGCGTGGATGGCTTAACACGGACTCTGTCTTAATGATGAAGACAGAGCACCTTATTGTTGGTTCGCCACAAAAACATACCAAACTCGACCCTGCGTTCAAGTCGTTCAAGTCCTTCATCATCGATGGGAATATTATCCCAAGCGCCAAGGACACAAAAACCCTAGGCATCTACATTGACTCGACACTATCCCTGACCAGACAAACTAACTCAGTCTCTTCCGCAGAGGCATATACCTGCAAGCTTATTACAGCCGGTCACCCTTTCCTCTCCGCAACCAATTTTGTCACCCTGGCTAGAACTCTTGTATTATCCAAGATTGATTACTGCAATGCACTGTACCTAGGCACCAATTGCTGCAA
Source organism: Ambystoma mexicanum (assembly GCF_040938575.1). NCBI lineage: Eukaryota > Metazoa > Chordata > Amphibia > Caudata > Ambystomatidae > Ambystoma > Ambystoma mexicanum. The sequence continues at coordinate 323,074,426 of NC_090935.1, forward strand.
CCTAAACAAGTTGCAAATTGTCCAAAACAATGCGATTAGAGCTGCCCTCAACATTCCCAGGCGCCAACACATATCCAACACCAGACGCAATATTCGCTGGCTCTCAGTCCCACACCATATCGCCCTGAAAACCCTGGCTCTTACCCACAAATGCCTTCATAACCAAGCTCCCTGCTACCTGGCCAACCGATTTGCCCTCCACAACTCCATTAAACCCCGCAGAATGGCTCATTTAAACTGCCTTGAGGTTCCACGTTTCAATCTCCAAAGATCAGGTGGAATTAGCTTCCCTATCTTGGCAGCTAAACTCTGGAACACGCTCCCTAATGAGCTTAGAGCAGAACCCTCATTCCTGAGATTCAAACACCTTGCGAAAACCTGGCTGGCCGCCCAGGACATTTAGCTCTTGGTTCTCTGCTTAATTTGTACATGTATATATAATCTGCTTGTCCTCTCATTGCTATTATTATACCTGTAAATTCTGTATTATACTTGTAAACTTTGTAATCATGGTTGTGTCTGTTTTTCTTATGTTGTAACTAAGTGATGCGCCCGGTTGCCCCTGGGCCTGGTGCGCTATACAAATAAATAAAATACAAATGCTAGTGTCCGTGAGGCCGCGGTAGGGGCAAGGGCAATGGCTTCCAAAATTCCCTGAGTATTTACAGACCTTTGCCTGCTTGGCAAGCCTTTCCTTCGCTGGCTTTCGGTTGTAGTTTGCTGCTTCGTAGACGCCGGCTTAGGTCAGCTTCAGTTGGAGAAAGCAGTGACATGGGGCCAACTGAGATTGTAGTTGTGATTGGAGGGGGGTCCGCTTACCTCACCTCCCGTCTCCTGTCACCAGACACACTGCTTTGCACACCGCGCATGCGCGGTGTATAAATAGGAAGTTCTTTAGAAGTAAAAAGAGGACTGCAGCAACGATCCACGTAGCAAAACGGAGGGCAAATTCGGCAGAGCTCTGTCCTCACGTCCTCAGCCAGACACACTGCTTCGCACACCGCGCATATCAGATTACACACGCATAAAAAACAAAATGCCAAAACCGCCAAATCAAATGTAAAACACAATCGAGGTATGGTATGCCATGAAGTGTTCCGGCTATTTGTTTTCATCAGCAATAAACATCGGGTGAAGTAACATTCTAGGCCAAAGTGACTGATACCTAGGGGTTTTGATTGTATTTTCAGGATGTGCCGTGCCGTACCTGCTGAAATGGTAGTTATTTAGATTATAATGTTCCATGACGCCAATACAATTGGGCTGGATGAGATAGTTAATCGCCAATTCAAAGGGAACCAGTTTATTCTGCTTTACTAATGTAATTTGAAGTGTCCATGGAAAGCATATGCAATTACATTTAGGGTGAGAGGTTTCAGGTCAGTTGTAACCTGTACTGATTTAGGTTTGTACATGAATGTGTAACCATGCCCTGATGTCATGACATACCACAGACAAATCCCAGGAAGGGGTATGCTATGAATACTATCTGAAGATGGTAGTTTAGATATCAATAACCAATGAGAATGGAAGAATTGGAGAAAGATGGAATTTCTTTGTATAGATTTTGTCCAATCATATGTGGGTGTGGATTGAAATAAAATGTGTGGGGGTGTTTTAAAATGTTGCAAGAATTTATAGGTGTCACCTTATGGTTTAGCGAGACTTGGGTTAGTCTCGACTCTTCAGCGTCATCTAGCTCCTCCCCGGACAATTGTACAATAAACTTGCTTTACCTACAAACGTGCACTAGTTCCTGAAGTACTAATTAGGTGCACATCCATACACAATCTAGCCCCTATTAAGCTAAATTAAGACGCTGTATTTTGGACACCCCTCCTAGGTGTTCTGTCTAGAGAAATCCTGGCAACTGAAGTGCTGTCCCCCTCATGGAGTGTAGAATATATTATTCCATTCTACAAGAAAAAAGGGCGATATGTCTAATCCATACAACTATAGACCCATCGCCCTTTTCGATGCCATAAGTAAAATGTTTACGGCTGTGGGTCCTGAAGGTGAGCTGTGGGTCACCAAACTCAAGATTCTAGTCCCTAGTCAGACTTGCATCAGGCAGAAAGTGGGCACTACCTTGAGCGGAACCATCTTTTCGCACCTTCGAGCCTTTGTGGCGGCAGGTCTACTAGTATGGTCTATATGGCCTTGCTAGATCTCTCTAGTGCCTTCGACACAGTCAGTAGATCTACTCTTTGGCATAAATTGTTAAAGAAGAGGGTGCCCCGTCCGCTCTGGTATCACTTATCTCTGCTGCATCAGAATACTTCTGTGTAGATTAGGCAGTCGAAGAAAGGGCATCTGTCCCCGCCTGATCAACACCACGTTCGGCTTGTGACATGGGTGCTTGCTTGCTCCCCTTCTCTTCAATATATGCTCATCAGAAAATGATAAAATATGGGACTTAATAAAATCTAATCCCATCACACTTGGCGCCCTAAAAATAAAATGGTTGGTTTTTGCTGATAATCTACTTTTTTTTTTAGTTTACTCCTGTAGGGCTTAATTGTAAATTGACCGATTTTTCAACCTATGCAGTTGAGAATAATTTGACCATCAATGTTAGCCGAGAATAGCGATCTTCTCCAAAAGGCAGAAACCCAAAGTGATGGGAAGCGAGTAATGCTCGCCAGCTATCAACCTCCTCTATGCACTATCTGGGTTTTCATTTAACATACAAGGAGCCCGGAGGGGCAAATGGTGAGGGTCTGAAAAGTAAATCAAAATCCTTCATAGCCTAGATCAAGAGAATGTGTGTCTCTATGTATTTAGTTTCTCCCTACTTCTGTTTAGAGAGTACTACCTTGCCATGGTTGTCCCATGTCTAACATATAGCTTGGAACGATCACGGTACATACTTGAATTCTCTTGAGGGATGGATTTGGAAGAGGTTTTTCCCCTGTATGCGCCTAACTATGTGATTCAGCAGGAGTCCAGATTAGAATCCTTGGCTTCCAGAGAATCATCCAAATTGCATATCTATTACAAAACGCTGCCCCTGCACTCTCTAACTCTGTTTGAGCCTTTACATTTTATGCTTAATGACAAGAGCATTGGATCATTAACTAGATTTGGGCTGAACATGAAACTCATACTTGAGAAAATGGTCTGGGAGAAATCAACTTAATTGAAACTCCTGAAATGGTGAAGAGTAAATGGTTTACATTCTGAATATTTACGGTCTGGGCTGCCTATTCTTTATACAAAGAGTATGCATGTTTTCTGAGTAAAAGAAGCTGTTTGGCCAAATATATGTCCATATTTCAGTTCTATAAATCACAATCTGTGTACATGAGATTCAGACTTAATTTGCTTCTAACGCTAGAAATTATGGGACCCAGACAACAGTTTACGGCACAGCACAGAATATGCAGACTTTATAAGAACTCTACTTTTGTAGAAACAAAAAAATAAATCTGATTCTGTACTGTGAAGCAACTACCCACCTAAAATTTCAATATTTTCTATTTCTTCAGAATTGCAGCATGGTTTGTGGGCCAAGTTAACGAGGGGTGACAGCACTACAAAATTCCTTCATCTATATTGGATGATTTTAGTTGCGTTTCAAAATCTGAATGTCCCAATATAAATTTGCAAGATTTTGTATAGTTGACATTTGAAAGAGATTCATTTTTAAATAAACCAAAAAAAAAACGCATGCGACAATATAGAATAGAGTGTAACCTATTTATTATGTGTCTATTATCGTTGTTAGAGCACAGCCATCAAAGATCGGTTAAAAAGGATCTAGAAAGGAAAAATAATAATCCGTTTAACTGCAGAAATAATTGGGGTCATGCTAATTAAAAACATGACCCATAGAATGTGAGCAGGCACACCTGCAAGGTGATCAGTTATGTGATGGAAAATAGTACCCGTCTACCCCTAGTATGTGTATGGAAATCCTTTGCACTTACAAGTGTTTTGTGCATCCTTTGTAAACCCCTGGAAGGCCTCGGCGATGGGGCTCTTTGCCAGGCGATTTATATTTCCACGTGTCTTCGATACTGCTTTTTTGTAACTAACATCTGGTACTAAGCGCGACCCCATGTGCACACACTGATACAGTGTAGCTCTAAAGAGAACTCTCTTGCAAATTGGGTAGTTGCCTGGTCGGGTTGGCCTGTCACTCTTGTGTCAATGAGTTTTCTTTGATTATTCTGATTAATACAGGTGACCAATTAACATGTGGGAATTTATAATTTTGATGATATTCTTGTCTGTGATTTGGTTTTATTGGCCCATCAATTTAAATTAATTGGTGTATCTTAAATTTCACCTGTAGGTATTGTTAGTTTTTATTTTAAGATAACTGCTTACATCTGGTGAGTTTTACGCAGTCCCTGGCCATTCCATCATAGCCGCCGAACTGCTGATGTTCGGAATTCAGTGTTTTGATCAGCTACTTGAATTTTGTTTATGGCCCTCTATTTGATGAATTTAACAACTATCGCGCATTATACCTTTTTCTTTTGCTTTTACTTTCAAACAAAAAAGTATTAGGAACAACAAGTTACTTACTAACTGTAACATTCTTTCGATTGGATGTTCCTCCCACGTATTCCTCAGCTTATATATATCCCTACCTTCAGCTTTGCTGCTTCGGAAATGTTCTCTCTCTCTACCAGAGATCACTCCACACGAGGCTGCGGCATCGAAGTCCCTCGGCAGTATCCGTCGAATGCCGACGTCATCCGCTGTATAAATGCCTCGAGCGTGCCCATTGGCCTCAGTTCTGTTTTTTCGTATATTATAACCAACGGATTGTAGTTAATGGCGTGCCTCTTTTGACCCAAGCCTTAAAAGAATTTAGAGTGTAAATAACGTAAACTGTACTGTGGGGTAGGCTGGGATGGTCGATGAGGAATACGTGGTAGGAACATCTAATCGAAAGAACGTTACAGTTGGTTAAGTAACTTGTTCTTCGAATGGATTGTGTCCTTCCCCGTATTCCTCATCTTAGATAGACTCTAAAAGCAGTTTTGTATTTGAGGTGGGAATACAGACATTTTAGTCAAGTACAGAATGAAGTACTGGCTTAGCAAATAGACCTCCGTGAGAAGAAGTCGAATCTAGAGGAACAAGTTACTCTCTTACCTGGTAACGTTCTTTCGATGGGAGGGTCCGACGACGTATTCCACATCTATGACAGTAATCACCACAGCTTTCGGCATCTGCGTCAATGACGTCGATACGCTGTCCTCGAGGGCCTCTGTCGAGCGACGTCACCAGATCTTACAAGTAGGACGCAAAACGCCCGTAGACTCAATTGTAGTTTTTTCCCCAGAACGTGTGGCACCAATCATCTGCCAGTATGACCACAGAAAGCTTTGCGGAATCGCATAATAAATTCTGTAGCGGGGTAGGCATGGAGGGATAGATATGGAATACGTCGTCGGACCCTCCCATCGAAAGAACGTTACCAGGTAAGAGGGTAACTTGTTCTTCGAGGGGCTTGGGTCCTCCGACGTATTCCATATCTATGACAGACTCCCAAAACAGTACCAACGTAAGAAGGTGGGAAAAGAATTTAGAATATACAAATTTAGAATGAATGCCCAATCAAATTGCAGACTAAAGGGCCACCTTGCCAAAGGCCAGATCCTGCCCATGGATGGAATCTAGGGAGTAGTGACGTACAAAAGTATGGACTGAAGCCCAAGTGGCTGCTTCACAGAGGTTACGAATACGAAACCCCCCTCTGCAGGGCAGTAGAGGCAGCCATACCCCCTAGTCGAATGGGCCCGTAAGCCAACTGGAGGGTCCTTACCCGCCAGGCGGTAACATTCAGAAATTGCCAAGATAATCCATCCAATGTCTGCTTAGTCACAGCTTGTCCCAAACACCTTCCAGCATAACCAATAAAGAGCTGATCGTCCACTCTGACCCTTTGACGAGCAGCTCCTCTCGATTTACTAAAGGACGAGTAATATCGAAAGGAACCTAACCCTCCATTGCTGTCCCCTAGGACGAAAAGGCAGAGGTTGGCGGACTGCAGCACCAAACGACTTCGCTGCAGCTTTGGAGGTCTACAACCTCTCAAGACTCTTGTCAGCCTTGCTGCCTAAACGATGTTCACCATCAAAGGGCATGTTGAGGAAGCGGGCCTGTACATCAGGAGCAAAACCAGACTTCCGCAACCACCCAAACCTGTGTATCATGATGCTCGCCGCCATGGACCGGCTGACGCAATCAACCATGTCCAGACCCGACTGAACGGATTCACACATGGCATCCTTGCCATCCAGCACGATAGCGAGGAAACCATCCCGTTCCTCCCCTTCGGGAATATGATCAGCCGCTAGGGAAAACAGTTCCAGAGAGTGTGCGTGAAACGAGACCAGCAACAAACGGAGTTGGCAGCCTGAAGCGCCATACCCCCAGAAGAAATACCTTCTTCGTCCAGCTGTCAAAACGTTTGTCGCCCCTATCAGGAGGGATGGTAGGGTATAACGCCTGCTTTGCGGGGGCCGTAGCCACCTGCACCACCAAACTTTCCGGAGTGGGGTGCGTGGTCAAGTAGCAGGGGTCGCCACTGGCTGGATGATATGTCTTCGGCAAGGACTTGCTCACAGCCGGGAGACTCTCCAGAGAAGTCCAAGCCGCAGCCACCCTTCTCTGCAACGCCATATGGAATGGCAGCACCGGGTCAGTTGCTGGACCATGGTCCAGGATATCAGTCCGGTCATCCTGCTGAAAATCCCCAGGGGGGGGCAGACCACCCCAGGTAATCTGTAAACCTCGACATCAGGCGCCGATAAGGAGTCGGCATGCGTGCCAGGCTCAGGCCTACCAAATTCTACCTCCGGAGAGGTGTCAAGCCCACTGGCGTCATGCAATGACTGGCGCAGGTCCTCAAGCTGGCTATGACCAGAAACAATGTCATCAGGGACCTCTGCAGGAACCACACCTTCCTCAGACCCCTCATCCACCTCAGAAATATAATCCAGAGGCTGGAAAGAGGGAACTGAAAAATGAACAAAGACATGTTTTGCCTTAGCCAGTGCCTTTCTAGGGGGTTCCCCCGTACCACGAGGCATCCCCGACAAAGCCGCCTCGAAAGGCGTCGATGGAATCGGCACCAACAGCTTCGTCGGCGTCGACACAGGCCCGAGGGCGCAGCCCCGAGCGTGTCTCTCAACAGCCTGGGCGCCAATGGCGTAGACGACTTCCTCAGAGGCGGGGCCTCGAAAGAGTCCGTCGACGACCTCGGCGCCGCCGATGTCTTCCTCGAAGACTTCACAGGTTCACGCGGTCTCGATGGCGTCGAGGACCGGGACCTGGAACAGACATGTCTAGAGCGACCATCCTTGTCCGACCGGGACCTCGAAGGTGCCCGGTGGTTGCGACGACTGCTTGAGCCCAAAGGCGGACGAGCGGTGTCTCTAGCACGGCCACAACCGGCATCCTCAGATGGCGCGGACGGACCGGAACCCTGCGACTGAAAAATCGCCAACATATCCTTTCGGAAGGAATCCCATTCCTCAGGAGTGAAATGCTTGTTGGGACAAACAACCCGCCTGCGGGCGACATCCTCGAAAGAGGACTGGGAAAGCGACCGGTGACGGCACTTCCTGGAGTGCCGCGAAGAGGCAGAGGAATGGCGGGACCGACTCCCAGACCGAGAACCCCCGGACTCCCGATCACGATGCGGAGAGTCACCCCTCAAATCGTCTGTCGAAAGACCACTGTAACGCGACTTCTGGGGCTTGGCCACCTTATCGACCGACAGCTTCTTCTTACGCTCCCGCAAGGCCTTCGATGTGAGAGATTGGCAGTCGACACAGTCGTCCTGATCATGGTCCTCCCCGAGGCACCAGAGGCAAGCGTTGTGCGTATCCGGCAGTGACATCTTGGACCCGCATACCCGACACTTCTTAAACCCGGACTGCGGTTACAGCTAGTCCTCATTTACTGCCAGTGTATCCCACAAAAAGCTGGTCACAATGACGTAGTTTTGCCAATCTTGATATAGAAGCTAAGAGCTCTTCTAGGATCTAATCGATGTAGCCGTTCCTCTTCCTTCCTTTATCTTTATAAAAGATGGTGTGAGGAGGACCACTAGAAAGTGCCTGCAACTCACTTACCCTGCAGGCTGATGTCATTGCCACACAAAGTATTGTTTTTAGAGTAAGAAGCCTTAATGGCTCAAATGGAATGCATGTGAGGAACTTTAGTACCAAGTTCAAATCCCACACAGGAACTTGAAAGTATGGAGTTATTAAAATGTATCTTAAAGTAAGATTCTTCCTCTGATGAGTGCTTAAAAATGGATAGCAATGCCAAGTATCCTTTTATCGTGCCAACCTAGAGCCACGGATTAGCCAAGTGTAATAGAAAAGACAATATTGTAGGAATATTACATTGAAACGGGTCCACATTCTTTTCTCTGCACCATTTACTGAACTTGTTCCAACGACACCGGTACAGAGATTTAGTTGCTGGCCTTCTGGTCGAAAGCAAGATCTCCATGAAGTCATCAGGAAGGTCCCAATCCTTGTAATTTCAACCTCTCAGAAGCCATGCGTGAAGGTTGAGAGTCTTGACCTCTAGATGGAGAACGAGAGAAGATCCTCTCTTCTTGGAAAACGTATTGGAGGGCAGATGGACATGTCCAGAACGTCCAGGTACCACGTTCTCCTGGCCCAATCTGCTGCAATTAGGATCATGGTTTTCCTGAACTTTCTCAAGCTCCCGATTACCCGAGGGATCACAGGGACTGGAGGAAACGCAGACAGAAGTGGAAACTCCCATTCCACCACAAACGTGTCTCCTAGAGCTTCTCTTGGGGGAAATTCCCTTGAGCAGTACAGTTCGCACTTCCTGTTGACACTGGTCGTGAACAGATCCACTTGAGGGGTTCCCCAAAGGGTCAAGATCTCTTGAAGGACTTCCTGTGCTAGTTCCCACTCGTGGGAGACTGCTCTGCCTGCTCAGAGCGTCCGCCGCTGTGTTTTGCTCTCCGGCTAGGTGAACTGCTGACAGAGATCCCTTCTTGTATTGCCCAGAACCAGAGTTGCATTGCCTCTCTGCACAGTGGTAGTGACGCTACACCACCTCTCTTGTTGAGGTTGTACATGGCCGCTATTGTCCGTCATCAGGACATTCTTTCCCCGCACAGACGGCAGAAACGCCTTCAGTGAAAGTCTGAATGCCCTCACCTCCAAGGATTGATGTGTAGTTTGGACTCTGATGGAGACGAACAACTGCTGATTGACAGATTGTTGGCGTGGGCTCCCCACCCGGCGAGTGAGGAGTCAGTCACTACCGTTATCTCTGGCCATGGTTGCAAAAAGGTTCTCCCTTCAGAATGCTGTCCTCGCAGGCCCACCACAGGAGATCCTGTGCGACCCTGGTTGGAACCTGAAGTAGGTCTTACATGTTGCCCGAGAATGGAGACCATTGTGACCCGAGCACCCATTGAAGGGATCTCTTTCTCAGATGGGCCTCTGGCACCAGGAAAATGCAACATGCCATGAGGCCGAGCAAACCTCAAAAAGTCAAAGACCGGAAGATGCAGGGCACTGTGAAATTTGGTGATCATCTGCAGAATGTGTTGAGCAATCACCTTGGGTGTCGATGCCCCCCCTCCTCCCTTTGTGATGGATTGGTAGGGTGACCAGATTTCCAAAATGAAAAACCGGAACGACCAACAACATAAAAGAAGGACTACCCCCATCGCAGCCCACCCATTACCGCCCCTCCCCCAACACACCCCCACAACCACCACCCAATAATATTTCCAGCACCTCTCCTTTCTATAAACTGTATATGACCTAATCGGTGCAGTTTTGTCTGGGAATCTTGGCATGTTAATTCAAAACAAGCGCTTGCTCTAATTGCCATTACATGACTTGCTGTACAATTATTTACAAGCCAGTCTCGGTGGCACAGAAAGTAAGTGGTGTGACTTGTACCGGAAAGGCTGAGATTTCGAGCCAATCCTCCAACGTCAAAATACTGAAAGTGTTGTGAAAAATAATTGCAATTTTAATTACTGTAGCCACCTAATCATGCGAAACCCGGACAGGGTTTCTAAAATGAAAAAACTCCTGGGACAGAGGGTGATTTCACCAGACTGTCCCGTGAAAACCAGGACGTCTGGTCGCCCTATGGATTGGCACATGAAAGTAAGCATCCTGAAGGTCCAAAGATACCATTCAGTCCATAAGCTGGAGGGCCTGAAGGGTCTGAGAAAGGGTAACCATCTTGAACTTGTGCAAGTCTCTGAAGTCCAAGTTGGGTCTCAATCCTCTGTCCTTCTTGGTTATTAGTAAGTAATAAGGGTACCAACCCTTGTTCCTCTACGCTACATGTACAGATTCTATAGTACCTTTCTCCACCAGGGTCAAAAATTCCTGCACAAGGAGCGGATCTGAAATTTTGAAAGAGTTGCTCCCCATTGGATGATCCCGAAGACTTTTTAGAAATGGAAGGCAGTAACCCTGGGCTACTGTTTCGAATGCCCATGCATCTGAAGTAATACCCCGCCATTCTTGCAGATGCTGTGAGAGTTGCCTCCCACCGGGGCTTTGTGAACTAAGGCCTCAGGTTTTGAGGCAGCTGATGCAGAGGTTGAGGGTAAAGTAGTCGTTACCTGGACGGTCTTAGCACTTCTCCATCGTCAACCATGGGGGAAATCTTCTTTGACTCGCCAGTCCCTCTTCCAGCTAAGGAATAAAAACAAAAAGGACCTGCTCCTCAAAACTGTTTGCGATTGTCCGATTGCAGCACCAAGGAATTTGGCTGCCGCTTTGGAGGTCTGCAGCTTCTTCAGGCTCTGGTCAGCCTTGCTGCCAAATAAGTGTGTGCTGTCAAAGGGCATCTTAAGCAGTCTTGATTTCACATCTGACTTTAACCACGAACATCTGTGTATCACAGTGCTAGCCGCCATTGCTCTGCTGATACTGTCTGCAGAGTTGCACCAGTTTGAAGGGACTTGCACAAAGCCTCTTTCCCATCTTTACAAATGTTCCAAAATTTGTCTTGTTCTTCCCCGTCGGGAATACAATCAGCCACCATTGCTATACAGTCGCATAGGGTAAACGTGAACTTTGCAAGTGTGCATGTGGCGTTCGCCAACTTGAAGGGCCATACTGCCAGCCGAGAAGACATTTCTTCCCAAGGCAATATAACATTTGTCATCCCTGTCTGGATGAATCGTTGGTTAGGCAGTCTGTTGTGAAGTAGATGTGGAGGCCTGTACCACCAGGCTTTCTGGAGTCAGATGTTTTGATAGATCAGGATCGCTACTTGAGGTCCTCTATTCAGTTGACAATTTTTATTCACCTCCCGAATTCGCTCTGGCCTATCCCAGTTTGCACTTATCTGCCTGTGCAAGGGACAAATAGGATCCTCTTAGGGTCCCTTATCTAAATAGTCTGTCAAGCATCCTGCTCATAAGGTAGTCTAGGCCTGACCCACCCTAAAAATTCAATGACTCTAGCCATCAATTGTCTATATGACCCATCTGCGTGATCTGAGGGGTCAGGTTTACCAAATTCAATCTCTGGAGAAACATTTATCTCACTTGCCGTCTCTAATGTGTCATACAGATCCTTCATCCTTGACTTCTGATATTAGAAGCTTCTAGGGGGTCGGGCCGCACCCTCAAAGACTTGCAGCATTTGTAGGACTCTCTCCCATTCTGCCGGTGAAGCCGATTTCATCAGACATGTTACCCGTTCAGGGGAGGAACTCCAAGAGGACGCCGACCAGCGACTCCTTTTTCTTTGTTAGTCGTGAAGACGAAGAGGAGTGGTGAGATCCACTCCTGGATCAAGATCTTTTAGCTTTCTTCGGGACGAGGCGAGTCGCCCCTCGACTCTGAGGATCGCAATTTCAACTAAGTTGTCAAAGGGGATTTGTGTGTCCTACCTGCAGCCAACTTTCCTTTACGTTCTTTTATGGTTTTCACTGTCATCGAAAGGCAGGATCCACACTCCCATGTCTTATGATCAGATCCCCAACGCCACATACACACCCAATGGGGGTCCGTAAGTGACATCTTCGCCTGCAGTCGCAGCATTGTTTTGATCTTGGAGTCGATGTCAACGAAGATGCCAAAGTTTTACTCAATGGGCTTCTCAAAGAAACCGAAGCGCGCCGATCTTCCAATGTGATAGCCATCATGGAAAAACAGAACTGAAGCAAACGGTCGTTGTGCGCGCTATATGTACCAGTGGTGATGCAGACATAGGGACGGAGGGACATCTAGTCGACGGGCATCGACGTGCAGCACCCCCTGCTGAAATTTGTTTGAGGCAGCTAAAGCAGAATATGGACATATCAAAAATTAGGTATACATGGGAGGACACAATCCATTTGACTGCAATTTAATATATACAATGTCCTTGCGGTAAGATATGAGGGCCATACTAGTAGGCCTATCCACAAAAGGATCGCTGAACATAGGCAGGCCTCCAGATAAGGTGCGTACCAGGCCTTGCTCCGCATCAAAATCTTGTAAATACGACAGCTTTATTATTTTCCTGTGTACATTACACACAGAGCAGAGGGCAGTGGGCAGTGCAAAGGTCAATTTACTTGACACAACCAGAACACTTATTTTGATTTACATCTATATGGATGTAATTTCAAGCCATGGATAAAAGCCTCTGAAACAGAACATTTTTCTCTGAAGCGTTTCAAAAAAAGAAACTGCACACTGAAAAAAGGAATGGTTTATTTCCTTTCAGCTTCTGCTGTGTTGCTGCACATGGAGCAAGCAGACGCCCTCTGCATATTTATTTTCCTAGCATTTTAAAATTATAGAATTAAGATGGAAAACTAAGTTGCAATTTAGAATGAATATTTTTGTAACAATTTTCTTTCCAGTGAAAGCGAACTAGTATTTCGCAATTGTATTTCTCAGAGTGCATGTGCGCATAATCATGCACAGGCAGATAATTTCTACACCTATAATCTAATGTACACTCTATAAAAACAGTGTGGAAAATGATGACTATGCACGGTCTAGTTTACTTCCATTCAACTTTGCTGCCACTGGCATTTATATTAATGTACCCCATTGACTGCAGAGTGTTCTCAAGGGTGAGTGAGTCATTGCACCAATCACATTTCTACCCTCTCAAATCTTCAAGACTACAATTAAAACATACAAAAGCTGACTCTCCAGGAAGTGCAAGCTCTGTTCAAAAACGAACACGAGTTACATTTGTAATTGAAACTCAGCAAAACCTGTCCCTATGATAATCCAGATAAGTATTTAACTTTATGTAGCGCTCCATAACTGGTTCGTCCAACATCTTGGCACTTATTATTATACCTCAGTCGATGCTCAGTTAGCCGACCTCTGAAGGATGTTAGCCAATAAGATAGCTCAGCCGGTTGAGCGCTCGTTGCTGCGATCTGTGCGTGATCTGTAGGCTGCAGGTTCGAATGCCGGCAAGGCCAACTCAGCCTTTTATGCTTTCAAGGTCAATAAACAAATACTGACTTGGTGATAATTGTGATAAACAACAAGTTACTTACCAACCGGTAACGTTCTTTCGATTGGATGTTCCTCCAACGTATTCCTCATCTTAGATGTATTCCATCCAGGTTTGCTGCTCTTTGGAAATTTTTTCGGCAGAGGGCACCGTGCGTCGATATCATCGAGTCAATGGTCCCTCGAAGGCCTCTGTCGAGGGTGACGTCATCGGGTGTACAAGTAGCACGCGCGTCGCCCGTTGGCCTCAGTTCGGTTTTTCCCCCTTTTTATCTTTGATCTTGTACTGTGTAGATTGTGCCGGCAGACAGGTATGAGCCTTGCGAGATTTCAGATGGCAAGAACCCGGAAAAATCTACAGAGGGGTAGGCTGGGAGGGCGATGAGGAATATGTTGGAGGAACATCCAATCGAAAGAACGTTACCAGTTGGTAAGTAACTTGTTCTTCGGGTGGATTGTGTCCAACGTATTCCTCATCTTAGATAGACTCCCAAAGCAGTATGGACAATTCCTCTGGAGGAGGGGGTAGATTTTTCGATACTCTTAGATGGCCGAGTCTAGTACTGCTTTTCCAAAAGTTAACTCCCTAGACTGGGAAGCATCCAGGTTATAGAATTTTGAGAAGGTGTGTAGCGAAGACCAAGTTGGTGCTTCGCAAATGGATCTTATTGGAACACCTCTTTGAAGGGCCTTGGAGGAGGCGATGCCTCTGGTGGAATGAGCCCTTAGCCCTTCCGGAGGGTCTTTTTTGAGCTAGTCTGTAGCATTCTGAAATGCAAAGCACAATCCAGCGTGAAATTGTTTGTTTCGTCACCGATTGACCCAGTTTCCTTCCTGTGTAACCTATAAACAGCTGGTTGTCCACTCCAAGTCTGGAAAGTCTAGAGATGTAAAAGCTTAAAGCTCTTTTCGGATCCAACCTGTGTAATCTTTCCTCCTCCTTCGAAAGATGGGGTGGAGGATAGAATGCAGGTAAGACAATTCTCTGACTTAAATGAAAATCAGATATTACTTTCGGTAAAAATGATGGTTTTACCCTCAACACAACTCTGTCCTTATGGAATACAGTATAGGGTTGCCCAGAAGACAGTGCCTGCAATTCGCTCACTCTTCTTGGTAATGTTAGAGCAACCAAGAAGGCTGTTTTCCACGTTAGTAATCTTAATGGACACGTGTGCATAGGCTCAAAAGGAGCATACATTAAGAATTTTAGGACTAAATTTAGATCCCAGATCGGTACTTGAAATGGGTGAGGAGGAAACACATTAGCGAGTCCTTTTAAGAATTGTGTTATCAAAAGGAATTTTGAAGTAGGAGCATTCTTCCGATGAACGCTTGAAAATGGAAAGCGCCACAAGGTAACCTTTTATTGTTCCGATATTCAGACCTATGTGCTAGAGTCAGAAGGAAAGACAATACCTCCGGAATAGAACATAGGAAAGGATCGACATTCTTTTCTCTGCACCATTTGCAAAACTTCTTCCAACGGCAACGGTATAGAGACTTTGTTGCTGGCCTTCTTGCCGAAAGCAACACCTCCATAACGTCATCTGGAAGGTTCCAATCCCTGTATCTCAGCCTTTCAGATACCAAGCATGAAGGTTGAGCGTTTGGACCTCTGGATGGAGAACCTGACCCTCCATTTGAGAGAGAAGGTTCTCTCTCTCAGGAAGACGTACTGGAGGACATATGGACATGTCTAGAAGGTTTGGGTACCACGTTCTCCTGGCCCAATCCGGGGCAATTAGGATCATGCGGATCCAAAACCTTCTCAGCCTCCTGACGGGAATCGGAGGGAACGCGTACAATAGTGGGAAATTCCACTCCACCACGAACGCGTCCCCCAGGGCTCCTCTCGGGGGAAATAACCCTGAGCAATACCTTTCGCATTTTCGGTTGCAAACAGGTCTACTTGAGGGGTTCCCCAAAGGGCAAAGATCTCTTGAATGACTTCCTGAGCCAGTTCCCATTCGTGGGATGCCGTGCTCTGCCTGTTCAGAGCATCTGCCGTCATATTCTCTTCCCCGGCTAGATGAATTGCCAATAAAGAGATTCCTTCCTGAATCACCCAATTCCAGAGCTGCATTGCCTCTCTGCACAGGGGTAGTGACCCCACACCTCTTTTGTTTAGGTAGTGCATGGCCACTGTGTTGTCCATCATTATCAGGACATTCTTTCCCCTGACAGATGGCAGGAAGGCCTTCAGCGCTAGTCTGATTGCCCTCAGCTCTAAAAGGTTGATATGTAGTTTGGCCTCCGATGGAGACCAATGACCGTTGATTGTCAAATCGTTGGCATGAGCTCCCCAGCCCAGGAGTGAGGCGTCCGTCACTACTGCGATCTCCGCCCATGGTTGCCAAAAAGGTTCTCCTTTTAGGATGTTCCCTGTACAGGTCCACCATAAAAGGTCTTGTCTGACCTTGTTCGGAATCTGAAGATCCGTCATTTGACCCAAGAACTGGGACCACCGAGTCTTTAGGGCCCATTGAAGGGATCTCATCCTCAAGCGTGCCTCTGGCACCAGAAAGATGAAGGATGCCATGAGGCAGAGCAACCTTAAAAAGTCATAAGCCTGGAGATTTTGGGCATTTTTGAATTTGGAAACCATTTGAAGAATGTCTTGAGCCCTCGACTTGGGAGGCGAGCTCTTTCCCAAGGACGTGTCTAATACAGCTCCTATGTACTGAAGCTGTTGGGAAGGTGTCATCTGTGACTTCTTGAAATTGAGGGAGAAGCCCAGTTTGTGGAGGAAGTGGCAGGTGACTTTCAGATGATCCAGTGCTTGCTCGGCAGAACGCGCTCTTTTCAACCAATCGGCCAGGTAGGGGTAGACATGAATCCCCCCTCTCCTGAGGTGCGCTGCCACCACTAGCATTAACTTGGTGACGACCCTCTTGCGGAGGTCAACCCGAATGGCAGGACTCGAAACTGATAATGTGAGTCGCCAACTACGAACCTCAGGTATTTTCTGTGTTTGAGATGAATCGGCACATGAAAATAAGCATCCTGGAGGTCCAATGACACCAACCATTCCTGAAGTTGAAGGGCCTGAAGGATCTGAGAAAGGGTAACCATCTTGAACTTGTCCTTTCTGAGGAACTTGTTCAAGTTTCTTAAGTCCAAGATGGGTCTCAGTCCTCCGTCCTTTTTGGGGATCAAAAAATACGGGGAGTACCATCCCTTGTTCTTCTCCACTGCAGGTACTGGTTCTATAGCACCTTTCTCCAGCAGGATTAAAAATTCCTGCTGTAGGAGCGGGTTTGAAGACTTCATCGGGCGTCTCCCTGGTGGATTGCTCTGAGGTTGCGTTAGAAAAGGAAGGCAGTAACCTTGGGCTATTATTTCTAGAGCCCAAACATCTGAAGTAATGGCTCGCCATTCTTGCAGATGCTTTGACAGCCTGCACCCTACAGGTGTTTTGTGATGCAAGTCCTCAAAGCGGTTTTGTGGCGGATGTTGCAGCTGCTGATGGCAGAGAGGCTGCAGCCAGAGCTGGTTTAGCACGTTTTGCTCGTCCACCACGAGTGGGCTTTTTCTGGCCCCTTTGACTGGCCATTCCAATCGCCTTTCCATATGAGGTGTAGTAACGATAGGATTGTCCCCTCCATGACTGTACTTGCGCACGAAAAGGCTGAGGTTGCCCAATAGCAGCTCCTAAAGATTTGGCAGCTGCTTTTGAGGTCTGCAACCTCGCAAGGCTCTCGTCAGCCTTGTTACCAAAAAGGTGAGACCCGTCAAAAGGCATGTTCAGAAGGCGGTTCTGTACGTCCGGTGCGAAATCCGACTTCCGTAACCACGCAAATCTGCGCATTACTGTGCTAGTGCCCATGGACCTGCTTACACTATCTAGAGTGTCCAATCCAGATTGAAGGGATTCCTGCATGGCTTCCTTTCTATCTCCAACGATGGCTAGGAACCCTTCCCTTTCTTCCCCTTCTGGTATGTGCTCCGCCGCCATTGCAATGCACTCTCAAAGAGTGTACGAAAATTTTGCCAAGGCAAATGTGGAGTTGGCAGATTTTAATGCCATGCTCCCGGCCGAAAATACCTTCCGTGCCCAACCATCCACACGCTTATCGTCCCTGTCTGGAGGGATAGGCGGGTATGCAAGTTTGTTAGAAGCTGTGGCTGCCTGTATGACCAGACTCTCGGGAGTTGGGTGTTTGGACAGATAGCCGGGGTCGCTACTGGCCGGGCAGTATTTTGAGGTGAGGGATTTATTTACGGAAGGAACAGAATCCGGAGTTTCCCAATTCTTGGCCACCCTATTTTGCAGGGCTACATGAAAGGGTAGTACTGGGTCTTCGGTGGGATATTGGTCCAATATATCTGTTAAATCATCCTGGATGAATTGGGCTGATGGTTTAGTCCATCCTCAGTAATCTACTACCTTTGTCATTAATTGACGGTATGATGGACTGGCATGCTCTCCTGGTTCTGGTCTGCCAAAGTCGTTTTCAGGAGATGTGTCAATGCCACTTGCATTGTGTAATGATTCCACCAAGTCCCTCATTCTGCTTTCTTCTGAAATCAAGCATTCTGGGACATTTGGGGTGCCATATTCCAGCCCAAAATGTACATTCCCCTCATCAGATCTCTCCTGTTCCTCAAAAATTGAGGTCAGGGATTTGAAAAACTCCTTTCTGGGGAGAGGCTTGAAAACCTTCTCTGGGAGGAGGAGGAGGAAGAGGTCTAGTACCTGGCTCTGAGGACAATACAGGTTTTGTAACCTTATCCTTCTCTTTTTCTGGCTTCCCTGGCTTGGCTGGAGCCTTTGGCGCCGAGGCTTTCGGCATCTATGTCGATAACTGCGTCGACGACACCGTGGTCGTAGACAGGGTCTGCTTCGAGGGCGTCGAGGAGACCTTCGAAGATTTTCCCTTCGAGGTATGATGGGTCTCGGACGGCGTCGATGACCTCGAGCGGTCTACTCGACTCAAGCGTTTTTCACTCGGCGTCCTGGAAGGTTCCCTATCCTTCCTTTTTCGATCACCCGGGCTCAAGGGCGCGCAGATGTCAGAGGGTTGACGCTCCCGGCCGGCTTCCGAAGAAGGCGCAGACCGAGGCTTCGCTTTTTCAAACACCTCCATCATTTTGACCCTGAATACTTCCCACTCTTCGGTAGACTAATGTTTAGCGGGGCATTTCATCTTTTTTGGAGACTCGTCTGACGAGGTGGAGGGAGACCTGTGGCGTCGTTTCTTCGATCTTTTTGACGAAGACGACGAGTGATGGAATCGCTACGGGACCTTGATCTATGCCTTTCGCGTTGAGGAGTATTCTCCTCACGGGATCTCGACTCGACGCTAGAGGTTTTTCGACCTACCTGTAGCTTTCCTCTCCTCTCTCGCAAGGCCTTCCCCGTCATCGCCAAACACTTTGTACATGCCTCCATGTCGTGGCCTTCTCCGAGGCACCACAAACACTCTCGATGCGGGTTCGTGATCGACATTTGTGACCCGCACGATTTGCACTTTTTGAATCCCGATTTCGGAGTCGTGGTCAGCGTCGATGACAAGGACATATTTCGTTATTATATATTCTCACAGAACTCGAGGTGCGCCGAATGTCCAAAGCAACGTATACTGCGGAAAAACAGAACTGAGGCCAACGGGCGCTGCCCGTGCTACTTACACACCCGATGACGTCACCCTCGACGGAGGCCTTCGAGGGACCACCGACTCGACATCGACACACGGCGCCCTCTGCCGAATTTTTTTTCGAAGAGCAGCAAAGCTGGATGGAATACATCTAAGATGAGGAATACGTTGGAGGACACAATCCACTCGAAATATATGTACTATGTACAGCGCTTTTGCCAAAGTGCTACCTAACCATTTGACCATGAGATTAGATACAGAATTTAGCATATAGTTTTG
The DNA here is from genome assembly GCF_040938575.1 of Ambystoma mexicanum. Classification (NCBI taxonomy): domain Eukaryota; kingdom Metazoa; phylum Chordata; class Amphibia; order Caudata; family Ambystomatidae; genus Ambystoma; species Ambystoma mexicanum. Next base: position 323,093,767 of record NC_090935.1, read on the forward strand.
CCTACCTGCACTGTTGTTTCATAACATGGGCATACCATTAGGTAGTAATAGCTCCAGGAAATTAGGACTTCCACTAAACATCAAAAGACAATTCTGCTATCGAACCTCAAAACACACAATACAATTCATGTTTGCTTTACAATGTAATTGGCTAGGTTTTTGTGTTTTCAACATTTAAATATACACAGGAGAGATCAAATGGCCAGACCGTAGAAAAATAAAGAAAGGTGTATTCTGTCACAATGCAGAAAGCTGCTGCTTAGTAATGATTTCCATACAGTTTCTGCACACGTCAGCTGGATGTCACATACATTTTACTCTCTTACAAATGGAGAAAAGTCATTTTTACTCTTAAAATCACATTTACTGAAAGTTTAAAAATATGGAGTAAAATCCTCAAAATCTTATCTGGAGCACTGGACATAAATCACAGATTAAATGTCAGGCGCTTACAGCCCCCCAATGTGTCAAAGTGATATCTTTGAATAGTGGCATCTTCCTCAACCACAATGAATCATGGTGGGTGTATAATCTGAAAAACCATTTGACTGGTTTAAATTAGGAACTACCAAGTGTGCCCCCCCCTTAATGAGAAAAGTTTACACCGCGACCCTGTGCAGATAACACATGATCGCCCCCTAGTTCCGGAATGAGGGCTCCACAAATGCTGAGCATCTCACTTCTGGAGTATCATATGAGGAATAGGCCCCAGTGTTAGCTTTCACTGTGGCTCCACCTATCCAGAGAGGCTCGGACTGTCAGCAGGATCGGGTGATAATGGGTTTGTTAACATGCAGAGCACCTCCATTTCATAATCACGGCCACAGATGACCCATTTGGAGTGGGGACATTTGCAGCAGCTATACCAAGATCAGGGTACATGAAGTATGGCCATTTAAATATACAAACAATGGCAGTGTGAATGTAGGAGTCACGTGTAAACACATATTGAAAACACCTCCCCAGAGAGATGGCGAGTTGCTGCCAAATGTCAAGTCCAGGTAGAGAAGGTCCCAGCCAGTGAATAGCTTAGTTACGGAGTCGGAAATCTGGAGAAAGAGCGGGCGGGTCAGGGGGAGAATTCACGCAGGTGCCCCAAGAGTGACTTATGATTTAAGTAATTGAGCGCTTACAGCTGCGATAACGGGCCCGACATTCTTCTCATGGGGATACCGATGCAAAGGAAAATAACAGATGAAATCCACGCATTGAAGGCGAGTTAGATAACTCATAAGGTCGAGCTGCATTTTTAAATTAAAGTTACTCACTGTAGTGACTAGAGTACTCAGTCCTTGGTCCCCTTTCCTCCATCTTTGTGGGCGTCCCACAACATGGGGCGCAGTAGTGGAACCTTTGGCAGTGAAAAAGTGAGCTTCCCCTTTAAATGTAGTACAGTGCTCCTTCAGCACCTCATCTCAGGGGGTACATCCTTATCCTCTGCAACAGCCTCCCTCTGCAACAGCCTCCCTCTTTCTGGGCGCACTTATCCCCCCCCTTGCGTGTCCATTGCCAGACCATGAACGTACTAGACCTAGCAAGTTTGTCTGTCCTGTTCTCCCTCCCGTCTCCCCTCCCTCGTTTGGTTGTACCTGAAATACTTGAGCATAGGCTTATTAGTGATGACCAACCACCAATCAATCTGAAATGTCGTCAGGCTTAGTACGGTAGTTTATTATTCTTTATGTCATTTTCCCTCTCCCCCATGACCCCTCTGTCAGGCACTTACACTATCTGACAAGTCGTTGGGCATAGTACGGTAGTTTGATTGTATGCTCTTCTCTTCCTTCCCGTCATGCACTTGCACTAGTTGAAATGCCTCTGGCCTAGTATGCTAGTTGTTTTTGTTAAGATCTTTCAGAATGTTCAAGGCCTAACAATGACAACTGTATTCCCTTGTTCCCTTCCCGCTTTGAAGCACTTCATTTGTGTATAAGCACTTTTACAAATAAACAAATACAATTTACCTATGTACGCTGCTACTACACAGCTGTCCGTATGTTACTGCATTTATCCCATTCTGCTAGCATTTTTATCTATGCATGCTGCCACCTCTATTTCTGTTATGCAACCTTGCTCCCTCTGGCTCTGCTGCTCGAACAAAATGAGTTGCTGATATGTAGTACGCAACAAATCTAGCTAGCAAATGAGATGCATTTTTAAGTTGGTGTCCAGTACATATGACCATTCAGGTTTACCTTATCGTCACAGGTCTTTTAGAGGTTTACTATTGCATGTTTTATGCAAATTCCTAGACACATAGTTGATGTCAGATAGGTATGTTTGTATGACATAAGAGCCCTTTAGTGGGTACCTAGCCACGGCGGCTGGGCATTTTCCAATCTCTGCCGTTGCAAAGAAGTCTACTGATGTGGAAACCCAGGCTCTGAAAATCTGTGAGTATACTTGTTCAGAGTTCCTATTTGTGTTCCTGCAAAAGGCCTTTGCTTAAATTGTCTGCAAGACAGTTTTACTCTCCGGGCATGTTGTGCCAGGATGAAAAGGTTCCTCTTGACGCACCAATGCCATTAGTGCTGCGCGAGAATAGACTGGTTTTGAATGCGCTCCACTTTGTTATTGTAAAACATGGCTGTGGTATTGTCTGTAGATCAGCACACTTGTGTATGGAAGGAGTCATTAGAATGAGCACCAGACATTTTGATTGCAGACCTTTTGATTGCCATGAGATCCAGCAACTGTATGTGGTAAGTCACCTGCTGCTGTCTCCATCCTCCTTGCACAGTGAACTCTCAACAACCAGCCGCAGCCTCGCACAAACTGGCCTGTGGGAAATGTATGGTAATCTGCACTTGTGGATAAATCAAAGGCCTGTCCTTCGTAATATTTGTCTCCACCAGTGAATTGTGTTTACCACCCTTTGTGACACGACCACTTCATTGTCCCACCTGCCAGGAACATGTGACGACTGGCTTGTGAGCAATTGCGGTAATTTGCACATGTTCAGTCGCACAGGCGAAACAATGAATATACATGAACCCATCATCCTTAACAGTTTTGTGATTTTTCTGATGAGACACTTTCCAACAGGAGTCCTTCTAGGGAAAATGCAAGCATTGTTAACCAAGGGCATAATTTAATGCCTTGTAAGTGTATAAAATGGCTTCTAGAATTGTTGTTTGCTTTACTCTTAATTAGGCTTGATTTAGGTGTGTGGACTAAAACGTCACAATTGTGTAGACATGTATGGTCTTCTGTGTGTATTCGGCTAGCAAAAGGCTGCAGTCTCTCCCGTTATTACCCAGTCATCTAGGTATTTCCCCTGGTAGACACATGGGTTACATCAGAAAAAAAGGATTGCAGCAACAGGGGGACCTTCAGCAGAAGTCCCTCTGGTCACACATGTAAACTCAAAAAACAGTGGAGATAGATGAATGTTTAGAAAGTTCAGAGAATCATCAAAATACATTTCTGCCCCAACAGTCATTTTGTGATCAAGAAACTCCTGTACGATCCCTGCTGGTCCCCATTAAGATGGCAACCTTGACCGAGAAGTCCTGTGGAACTCTGCAAAAAAACGCTTTACATGGTAATTATGGAAGCAAGTGTGTGCCATAAAGGAATAGGGCTGGACACAAACCAGGCAGCTCACTGTCTGACCACAGGGCACAGGTAATACAGTACCCCTGGAGGAGCTTGTGGGTGCAGTAATTGCTACAATGTAGAATGATTGGCCGAAAAAGGGATAAATATCACGTTTAGTGATTAACAGCGTGGGTAGGACATGTACTACCACTAACAAACCGTACTAACAAATCACCCTTCTGCATACACCTCTCAGACTCTGAACTAAACACAAACATACCTCTACTGCACCACCAAGCGCAAATACTTCACAACACCACAAGAATGAAACAAACCCACACTCCGCCCAACGCCACATGGCGGCCATAAAAAAGAAAAAATTAAAAAGAAAATCACACCCAAGGTCAGTGAACGGTGTATACAAACTGAAGCTGCAAACAGCACATCACAGCTCTCTTGGGGTATTGGCACCATACATTGGTACTTGAAGCAACTAGAATTAGGCTTACCCACGAAGACCAAGGCTCTGCTCCTAAATTGAATAATCGGATTGGCAGGTACTGCTATGCCCTGTACGCTTTAGAGGGAATTGAAGAACCTGAGAGAACCTGAGGGCGTCCTCACTTTTCCCCCTGTAGCTTCCTCTCGGATGGCCAAGGAAAGGCCGTTGCCTTTGGATCCTAACCCAGAGGGTGGAAATGCGAGCGAATATAACGAGTGGAGGAGACATGAGGAGAGAAAGTCCTTAGGTGAGTCATGGTATTCCCCCCCGCCCTCCATTTTCTTTTCATAATGAACCCTCCATCCCTCAAGCCTTTGTAGCCTATTGTCAGCCCTTTCCCTGTTATTCCCTCCAAATCTTCCAAAAGAAAAACACCAGCTCTAAATTGGGACAGGGAAGAGACCAAATAGGAAGACACATCCTCATTTTGTTGAGACAAACACATAAGATCATTTTGTTAATACAGGCATCAGCCTCAGCTATGTACTGGGACAAGGAGGAGGACAGCACAAGTAAGGCAGAACTACCGTTCTGATGGTGAGCAATTCAGTCTATCCTGGACTCATCATGGTTCAATATTTCTTCAGGCGATATGGATAGACCTCTATTAATTTAAGGTCATTCTATGACATCAATGTTTATGAAGAACAGCAAATAATTCTAGCTGTTTTGTGTTTATGATGCTTGCAGCAACTACATCAACAAGCAATCACATCATACTTGGAATATAGAATAAAGAGAAGCCAATATAGAACGAAAACTGTACCTTAAAGATAGAACTATACACTATCCCATTAAGCTAAGGGGGTGTAGAAGACCACAGCAAAATCCACCGAAGAAGTTCCAGATATTGTTAAATATACCTAAATGGAACGAAACATGTTGGGTTCAAATTTACATCCTTATCCTAAAGGCTGTGGAATTAGTAGTCATCATTAAAGCATATGCTGACTTTAAAAACAATTAGTTCGAAGATAACCAGATTACAGTTACTATATAAAATGACTGTTTACATACCTATGCGTGTGAATTGTAACATTGACAAATTAAGAATTTTGTAATGTTTTATTAAGCACTGGAGGAAAAATTCCAATTGTGATAGGAACTTGGAAAACAATCTATACACAAAAAAGGGGGGTGGTTTGTTCCCATACAGACTTATTTAGACTGAATAAATTACCAGTAACTTAGCATAATGGCCATGCAAAATGTCAATACATCACTTTATGAGTGTTCAAGCAAACAAAAGATTGGTGTATTTGTGTGTTACTTTTTATATTGCTCCCTTCTGAAGAAGCCTTATTCTAATTGACTGATAAATAAATAAGTACTTGTTTATTCAAGAAACCTTGTGTGTAAGAGTTTATTTGAATACTTGTCACTGTGAATCTCCAACTCCCCTAGAGCTCACATTGACCCCTTTTGAGATCAGCCTGACTGCTCAACACGCTACCAAAACGGTGTAGTACAACAAGCTTATACCAAAGGTTGGTTTTCCTAGACCTGTAGTCAGAGTTGTTTGTAGTGTTCCCAAAGGGTACTGCATACAAACTTTGCCCAACACCTGCCTTGCGTGTTTGCGCTCAAGTTATTATGGAGAAACAGGCTTTACCCTTGGAAGCTTTTTCAGCTAGGCTCCAACCTTATGCTCTGTTTTCCATGCCTTCCAGATTATTTCCAATGTTACTTTTCTCTTCTTTCACTGGTCACTCGTGTACCCTGGCACTGCTAGAGTATGTTTTAACCATCAGTGCTAACCCTGGTTTTTTTATTCTTGGCCATTCAGACTGGGACCACAGTCATAATCCGGCATATGATCTATCACACGTGTAGCTGCTCTTATAGTCGCATGCTGCGGTGAGCCCCTCCAGTTGGAAATTTACAGATCCTGCCTCGCGGAAGTGGTATTTATCCCAGTCTTACTACTACTCCTGCTAATGTTCAGTAGTATGTAGCTCGCACAATGCCCAGGTCTGCCTCACAATTTTCACCCCTGGTTTCCCCGGTCTACCCTTTGCAGGGGGCCTTGTAGTGCATTACTCATCTTGATGCAGGGCTGGCTCGGGTGGCACCATGTGCTTTTCCTCGCTCACTAGTGATTTGTTGCCTTCTCTTTTATTCTTTTATTTAGTCTGTTTGTTGGACTTTACATTGATATTCATCAGACTGAGACTGTACTTTGTTAATGGTCTACAGGGTCCAACATCGGCTTTTGGTCCTGAAGAAGGCAGTCTGAACAACTCGACTCCGCTGAAACGCCATCACGATATACACGCCTTGGCCGTGTCTAACGTTTCTGTCATCTGTTTTTTGGCGTAGACCCTAGCCATCTTTCCATGCTGCCTTCAAATTGATTCATGTCTATCCTGGCCCACTTGAAATGAAGGTAGATTGTTGTGTAATTAAATTTGACTCATGTTCCTTGTGCCCTGCCTGAAATGTAGGTAGACTTATGTAACTAACCCCAGCAGGCAACCAACATACAGATATGCCTGCATTTATTTACATTTGTTCTTTTTTTATTCAAACTACGTTGGCAATTGCTTAACTTTTCATTGTTTTGTCTGTTTTCTTGATTACTTGTATTCTTGAAATAAATAATTTAATGTCTTATTTGACTGTATTAATTACAAATCTTCTTTTGTTTGATTGAACACTGATCCATAATGTGATGTATTGACATTTTGCATGACCAGGATGCTAAGTCACTGGTGATATATTCAGTCTAAACAAGTCTATGGGAACAAACCCCCCCCTTTATTAAGCACTGATCATTTTTGGGGTGCACTTAACATATTTGAAGACAACATTTTACCAGAGACTATATTTTTTTGTTATAATAAATTGAATATATACTTTCTATTGGGAGAGCAAATGTAATCCCTTTTTTTCACTCCTTTATAGTTGTAACCTGGATGAATAGCAGTCATGAACTCACAAGTACAGAAGGTCTTTAAAGTGTGTGTGATCTGGCCCAATATTCAGCGCATAGATTTGGTCGTCACAGGTAGATATGTAACCATTTGTTGGTTCAGTGAACCAGCAATTTCAACATGGGTTTCGGGAAAGCATGCACTAGATGGTTACTAATGTTTTCTTTAGGTACAGATCGACCGTACCCCTTGCGGCGAGTCCAAATCTGTTTAAACTCAGCTATAACATTTTATGTTTTTATTCTCTCCAAATTCCCATGCCCTTTTATATCCAATTTACATAACGGTAGGTAATTTTCTCAACACAAGTATAATCTCCCCAGACCATTATCATGGGAAACCACTAACAACTCCTCCTGGACCTACACCCTCCTTCCACAGAAAGTTCACAGCACTTGATTAATTCCTGTTTTCTGTAAACATTGCTAGCCTCCTTTGACAATATGTTTCCCCCTCTCCCTCCAATTGACTATCCATTTCTAATCCCACCATCTCTCCCAGCCCGGTCATTGCACAATTTTCAAGTCCTTTTTCATCAACTGACACCCAATGGCAACTTGAAGAATCACTCTTCGATCCATTGCTCTGGGTTTTCTAGAACTTAAACCATCTTAACCTAAAAGGAACTAATGTTAACAAAGCTGGTCAATCGGGCCATAAATACAGATTATGGGCGTTAATGCCATTTCTTGCAGATTGGCAATTTTTGCCTGTTCGCACTAAATAGTGGCACAAGTCACATTTAACTCTACAATCACACCATACAACTGACCTGGAGGCTGAAGACCATCCAAACTTATTGAGCGAACAAGAGAAGAGCATGGACTCGGCATGGAGCTCCATGGTTTTTGTTGAGGTTCTTTCTCCACACGCAATACCCTTAATGTTGTCATTTTCTACTTCCCCATCAGTAAGCCTGCCTCCATCCCAGTGGCCTAGGATTTACAAAAGCCAGCCTCCCAGGACATCATTAACTGGGCAGCCAGTGAAGGGCATAGACTATGGGTGACTCCTGTTTGCCTGGTGCTCCAGACCTATGACCACTACTAGTCCAGACTTCAGTTACAAGTCGAGAACAACCAATGACCACTTTCTTTTATACCAGGATTATGCTTCCCCTGCCAGAGTTCCCATCTATCCAAAGTTGTACATTGTTTCTATATGGTGTCTTATACCGTTGATGGGAAGCACATCCAAAGCTCTCAAACCATGAATAAAGTGGTAAGCCTGCATTCAAATTTATTTCTGAAAACATTCTGTATGCTCCTACTTCTGGAGCAGATCGTCTGGCCTTGGAAAGCCATATCTGACAAGTATGACTTGACAGGTGAACAGGCATAGACTGTGCTAGGCATGTCTGCCGAATGTGTGTGTAGTCTGCATGTGGTTGCATGTTAATCATTGTGCATGTGTTCTGCACGTTAAGTATGGCAAAGCCCTCAACTGCAGCCACCTGCCCTTGGGTTTAATATACTGATATAGCATTAACACCCAATACGACTAGCTGGGTCGGGTGTTCTCAACCCGGGGCCAGAGAGGGTGTTAAAGCTATTAGTACTATAATGTATGGGGAAACCCAGGTTGTCACTAATAAGTGACTTCCCTAACTTCTACAGGGAGTTAAGTACTAATATATATGTAAGGTAGTGGAATATTCATCAACAGCTATGTCAAACTCTCGGTATTGATAATATAAAAGCATATACATTTATTCACAATATAATAACATGACATACAAATGATTCAATTCAAAAAGTTACAACATTAGAAAAAAATATTACAGTGCAATATATCGCGAGTCCAGATAATTAAATCTTATTTTTCGCCCGGCTTCTAGAAAGTTTCTTGATTTCAAGTTAAAGTTGGGCCCCAGTGATTACTGCTTAAACAATCTAGTTAAAACGCAGATTCTCACAGAAAATCGTGCACCGTGAAGGCCTAACTAACTTGAGAAGTCAAGAAACTTCCAAGAAACCTGCGAAAAATAAGAATTATCTGGACTCGCAATATATTGAAAATAAGGAACTCCAATATACTGTGAAAAAAAGGCCTATATGCGCAATTTGAACCTCTGAAACCAAAGAGATCGCGTTTACTAAACGCCACACTGCAACCTTTTATATTTGATATGAAGACACAATCTACACGGGATTAAACTAAAAAGACTTTTGGGAGAAGATTTTCCAATAACCCAGAGAGGGATTCTACCTCCTGATTTATTCAACACGCCGTCATTTGGACGCCATCCACACGCTACAGCAGTTCTCAAACACAAGGTAACTACTTCTATGATGATGATGATCCAGTGCTATATATTAACATTTGGAATATAAGTAGCACCTCCCGATGAATGTCCCCACTGAAAATCGAGGACAGAAACATGTTGAGCCTGTTGATATAGTAATATCACATCTAGACACCTACACTATAAGTCCTGAAGTTTGTCTACCTCAGACGAAATCACAAACAGAGAGGCAGATATATACTAAACTGAGTAATTTTGATACCTAGCAACCTCTTAAGGAAATCATTGTGGTCATGAAGACTATTGTTTCTTCCATATAATAGTTTTTATATTGTTTGCACTGTAATATTTTTTCTAATGTTGTGCTAACTGTGTTGAATCATTTGTATGTTGTTTTATCAAATTGTGAATACATGTATTTATTTATTTTTATTTATTTATTTAATTTATTAAATTTATATAGCGCGCAGGCAGCCCAGGGGCATTGTGGCACTGTTACTTGCAGGAAGACTTAGTTACAATGTGAGCAGGTTGTGCCTTGGGTTACAGTAAGGCAGTGACCTGTGATCAGATATATCACATAATACATCATACAATACAATTATGAGGGCTAGGCCATGTAATTGTTAGATGAACAGGGTCGTTTTCAGGGTTTTCCGAAAGGCGGTCAGTGAGGGTTCAGAGCGCAGGGAGCTAGGGAGGGTGTTCCAGTGTACGGCAGCGAGGTACGGGAAACTGGAGCCCCCTGCTCTGGTCCTTTTTACCCTGGGTACTGAGAGCATGCTGGCATAGGGTGATCTAGTGGGTCTTGTGGAGGAGACCAGGTGGATCCTCTGCGAAAGGTACATTGGGGCGGCAAGATGGACACATTTGTGGGTGATGCTTAGAGCCTTGAATAGGATCCTCTCCTTTATGGGGAGCCAGTGGGAAGCTTTTCTGGCAGCTGTGATGTGCTCTCTCTTGGCAATGCCTTGTGCAGCGCGTAGGGCACTGTTCTGTATTACTTGGAGCTTCTCAAGATTTTTGTTGGAGGTCCCAAGGAAAAGAATATTGCAGTAATCAAGTCGCGAGCCGGTTATGGCCCTGGCTATGTTAAGTGCAGGTGTCTTTTGACAGATAAGGTCTGATTGCGTTAAGGAGTTTTGCATGGTAACCGGCAGAGGAGGCAATGGCGTTTACTTGTCTGGTCATGGATAGATTGGAGTCTAAGTAGACGCCTAGTGTTTTTAACGTGTCAAGTACTGGGATCGTGATTGAGTCAATGGTGAAATGGCTGAACTGAGCATCAAGTTTGTTGATGGTGTCAGGGGAGCCTACGAGTAGGAGCTCAGTTTTGTCGGAGTTAAGGCAGAGGCCATTGATAGCCATCCACATTTGAATTGTGTTGTAGATGTTGTTGAGGGTAGCAGAGTCCGTGCCATAGTTGCCTGTCAGAGTGAGAAGGATCTGTGTGTCGTCGGCGTAGTTGGTGTAAGAGATGCCCATGGCGTCAAGGAAGAGGGGGCGGGTGAAGATGTTGTAGAGGGTGGGGGAGAGGCAGGAGCCTTGGGGCACCCCACATAGCATGATAGAGGGTGATGCAGTGGCTAGGTCGGAGAAGACCTGCATGGTCCTGCCTTGGAGGAAGGAGGCGATCCATGTAATGGCTTCTTGAGAGAAGTTGGCTGTGGAGGAGAGGTGGTGGCAGAGGATGTCGTGGTCTACAAGATCAAAGGCTGCCGACAGATCCAGGAGAAGGAGCAAGGCAGGTTTGCCTTGGTCCCTTGCGTCGTCCATTTGGTTTTTTAGGTCGAGTAGGGCGGTCTCTGTCCCATGCCTAGGGCGAAAGCCGGATTGTCTCAGTCCAAGGAGGTTCTGTTCTTCGAGGAAGTGCTGGACCTGCAGGTAGGCTGCTTTGTCTAGAATCTTGAGGAGGAAAGGGACAGTGGTGATGGGGCGGTAGTTATTAGGGGAGGTGGGGTCAAGTGTGGGTTTCTTTATGAGGGGTCGGACCCATGCTTCCTTTAGGCAGGCGGGGACTCTCCCCGTGGTGAAGGAGGCGTTGACGAAGGCTGTTAGAAAAGGGGCCAAGGTGTCTGCGCAGTCTTTGATGATGGAGGCAGGACAGGGGTCGCCTTTGCAATTGGAGGGTTTTATGTTTTTCATAATGTTGATCATGTCGTTTTCTTGGACGGTTTTAAACAAGAAGGTGGGTGGGGCCTCAGTGGGTGATGGGGGCAGTGGTGGTGGGGAGGGTGTAGTGTGGGTGGAGAGTGTTAGTTTGGTGTTCAAGATTTTGGCTTGGAGAGAGCTGATCTTATTGCGCATGGCTGTTTGGATGTTGTCACACCATTCTTTGTCCTTAGTGAAGTTTTGGGGGATGGGTGTGGGGTTCTCAAGTTCCCTGAAAATGGCGAACATTTCCTTGGTGTTCGACTTGGCCTCAGCAATTCTCTCTTCGAAGGATTTAGCTTTGGCTTTAATGATGGCTTTCTTGTAATTAATTGCAAGGGATTTGAAGTTGAGTTTGTCTTTCTCATCCCGTGATGTTTGCCAAAGAGCTAATGCTGCCCGTTTGTCGGAGCGTAGTTTTAGAAGGTCTTGGGTGAACCACGCATTAGCGTGTCTAGTGGGTTTGGTTTTCCGAAGTTTAAGTGGGGCGATGGTATTGATTGCTGCTGTGATGGCCGTATCATAATTTTTTGCCAGAGTTTCCGGGTCGTTGGAGAATGGGGCTGTGAAGGCGGGTCCCTGTAAGAAGGGTAGGAGTCTTTCTTTGGTCAGTTGACGGGCACTCCTTGTAAGGGCAGGAGGCAAGGGAGGAGGGGGGTGGGATGTGGTTGTAGTGGTGGGGATGTTAAAGGTGATGGTGTGGTGGTCGGACCATGGGGTGGGGGTGTTGCCCGTGACTGTGATGGGGCAATTGTGGTGGGCGATCCAGTCTAGTGATCTGCCTAGGGCGTGTGTGGGGTTGTTGATGGTGTTGACGAATCCTAGGGTGGCTAGAGCTGTGTCAAGTGCTTTGGCTGTAGGGTCTTTGGCGTCATTCAGGCCAAGGTTGATGTCTCCAAGGAGAATGGCTTTGGATGACTTTTTGAGGTTGTCCGCCAGGAGGTGGGTGATGGAGGCCTGGAAGTCTCCTAGGGGGCCTGGTGGTCGATAGATGAGGTGTAGGGTGATGGTGCATTGGTGCGAGATGGTGAGTTTTAATTGAAGGTAGTCGCTGTTATTGTTGATAGTTTTGTCAGCCCTTCTGATGGTGATTGAGTCTTTGGCTATGAGAGCGACACCGCCTCCAGTGGTCATGCGATCTTGTCTCGTGATGGCATAGCCAGGTGGGAGAGCGAGGGATAGGGCGGGGCCTGAGGCTTCATGTAGCCAAGTTTCGGTGACGATTAGAAGATCTAGATCTAGGGTGGTAATAAGGTCGTGGATGTCTAGTGCATGCGCATTGATGGAGCGGGCGTTGATGAGGGCACATTTGAGGTGCGGTTCAGGGGTGACATTGATGGTCGGGGGTGGCCTATCCGAACCGGTGGGAGGCATGTTTCCTGGGGTCATAGACACAGATAAAGTGGCATTTGCATCATTAGGTAGCAAGGCAGTGGTAGAAGAATTGCAAATAGCGGTAATTTCATTCAAACCAGTGGGGGGCATGTTTTCTGGAGTCATAGACACAGATAAAGTGGCATTTGCATCATTAGGTAGCAAGGCAGTGGTAGAAGAATTGCAAATAGCGGTAATTTCATTCAAACCAGTGGGGGGCATGTTTTCTGGAGTCATAGACACAGATAAAGTGGCATTTGCATCATTAGGTAGCAAGGCAGTGGTAGAAGAATTGCTAATAGCGGTAATTTCATTCATACGTGTGAGTGACACATTAACAAGAGTCTTAGACATTGTATCCAATGCAAGTGGCTCACGGTGGTGCTTGATAAGTGGGGTCAGCTTCGTTGTGTGGATTAGTTTGTGGTATAGATGCAGTACTGGGGAGGTGGCCTTTCGGTTAGTTGTAGGTAAGGTTCTCGACTGTAGTCGTGCATTGCGTGCACTTGTGGGGATGGGCAGAGTGACCAATACGCTAGGTAAAGTACGTGTGTGTAGACGGTCTCGCCTTTTTGCAAGTGTGTGGGGTAGTTCTGGAGTGCGGGACTCCTTACCTTGAGATTCCAGCAAGAGTCCGTGGTAAACGGCAGACTTCGAGCAGCGAAGAGCTGCAAAGAGGAGTGCAGGCCTTGTCCTCTGGCCTTCTCCTTGCGGCTTCGCCTGGCGGTGGGCCCCGTCTCTCTTTATGGTGGGGGGGTGGAGCCGGCAGGGTGGGAGGCCGTATGAGGCTGCGGGTTGCGGGCGGGAAGCGGCGTCGTTTCGGCGCCAAATTCAAAAAATGCTTTCTCGGTGCCCATGCCTTCCAAGGCGGGGGCCTGCGCGAGATCAGCTGGCTCTCCGAAAAGCAGATGGAATTCTGCTGCCAGAATGCTTTTATTAGTAACGAGAGCTTGACATATTTATGCTTTTATTAGTAACGAGAGCTTGACATAGCTGTTGATGAATATTCCACTACCTTACATATATATTAAGGCTATTAGTACCCCAAGTTTCTGATCCGGAAACCTGCAATGAAGACAAAAGTATGTTCATTCAAGGAACGGGTCACTACGCGTGTCCAGTCCCTTGAATGAACATACTGGCACAAGATGGCCGCCATGGATCTGGAAGGAGGGGTTCCATAAAGAACCCCTCTTCCATTTCAATGGCGGCTGGCATAGGGAGACCAAGTGACACTGCGGCGGAGGGCGTCACGACAATCGGGTAAGTGGGGCTGGGGAGGTAGGCTGGGGTTGCTACAAACATGTAGGGAATGGGAGGTTGGGAAGAAGATGACGTTGTGGGGGAGAAGCAGTCTCCAGGTTACATGGGGCACAGGCTGAGATCAGTAGTTTTGGCCCAGCGATCCAAGGAACCGGATTAGCTGCTCTTCCCGGGGTGCCAATTAAACTAGCGCCCTTTCCACCTTTATTACTGTACACTATAAAGTCCCATGAAAACTGGGGTCCATACGCCAGTCTCGGACATAATTCATGCCACAGCACTCTTCACACTACAGCTTCCATCACAACATTACACTAATCTCTGCTAATAATCGAACAGTTGCTTACATTAGAATTACTGTTGGCATGCAATCTGATGGTCCTTTTCTCATGTCTGTTCAGGCTAGTCTGCCAAAGGGTCATTCAACCTACAGTGCTTCAAAGTCATAACAAATCGCAGTAGTTGCTATACAACTATCAGGTAACATGACAAAAGGTTAAGTGTGTTGCAGTACTTTTCAATAGACACAAGGACTAAGTCATCATTAATTTTAAACATTCATGTCAGACAATTTAGTTACTAATGTTCTTCAGAAAATAATAAGCTAATTCAGAGAGAGGGTGCTAGCATGCACTAACATACATTAGACTTAAGCAGATGCAGAACAAAACCAATCAGATAAATAAGACAATTGACATTTCTATGAGCAAAGCTGTGACACAATAGCTATTGTACTGTATGAAAGAATGCTACATGCTGCCAACTGAAACCAAAAATGCAACGAAAAAGGGCTCCAAGGAACGAACAAGGGTTGTATGTAGATCATTTCATTGTAATGGCCCAGTCAATGCTTATGTTAAGTAAATTAATTTCAATACACTGGGCCTACAAAAGATTGCAACATATTGATAGCATGTGATATAACTTCACAAGATGAAAAACATTTTACTACAACAAAAGAAACAAAGCTACCCTGTAGCATGCAAGTGAACTGAACTGTTGAACCAACAATCTACTATATTTTAAACAATGTATTAATTTAATGCAATAATCTGTAGAGCGTCATCATACCGGGAGCAAGTTTAAACATTCTTGCTTGCTTTCCTATTCGATTTTTGTCTTTAATCAAGCTAACATACAAAAGAGGATTGCTTTTAATTGTAATGACCCTCCTTCCATTAAAACCATGTCAGAGGTAGATGGCAATGTCACCACAATCTAAGATATATGAAAAAATAATATCACGGACAGCTTAAAATGCAATGTGAATTGTGGTTATGA
This sequence comes from Ambystoma mexicanum, assembly GCF_040938575.1. NCBI lineage: Eukaryota > Metazoa > Chordata > Amphibia > Caudata > Ambystomatidae > Ambystoma > Ambystoma mexicanum. Next base: position 323,109,056 of record NC_090935.1, read on the forward strand.
TAAAACTATGTGGTCTCCAGTTTCACCTTGATTTAAAAAATGCTCAACTCAAGTAACCTTATCATTAAAAAGGATTCCAAAGATAGAAATATCAGTTATAAAAATGACATCTTTATATAAACACTTTAAAACATTTATATATCTCATAAAAGGGGGAATTCCATGCATATTATGCAACTGTCTTAAGCGAAATTCTATTTCAACGTTTGAAAGCAAACAAATAAAAGATCAGGTTTAACCTGAATATTATGTTCAGTATATAGGGCATCTGATTTTCAGTATGCATGTCATCATTTGTAATACAAATTTAAAAATCAAAAATGAAACTTTAAGCCTGCAAGAAATACAAGTTAACTAGCTATCCTTGAACTAAAAGTATGGTCACTGTCATTAAGCAGTAAACATTAATGAAAATATTGGGCCTCATTACGACCCTAACGGTCTGCTAACAACGGTGTGAGTAGGATCACTGGCACTGTTGTTAACAGACCGGCAGAGTACAAGTGCGAGCTGGATGTCCTCCCACGAGCCAGGTCTGACCTGGCGGGTGGAACGGCACCCGCTCGCAGACTGACGGAAGCACTGGCAATGTTGCACACGATGCCGGTGCTTCCGTCCTCCCCATTCCCAATGAGTCCTATGGGACTCAAATGGGAATTGGGGGGGGGGGGGGGGGTTACATTTTCCAGTGCCTGACTTCACGGATTGCCGGGGCTGCAATGCTCCAGTGATTCCCTAAAGCCATGTATCGGGGGAAAAAATAAAACTCAGGCGGCAGCCTGCCGTTTTTACCGGCATGGCTACTGCCGGGGTTGTAATGAGGGCCATTGTCAATTATTTGTAACTATAAGCAGTTCTAGCTATGAATGATGTTTCCTTACCTGGTAGTTCTGTGTTGTGACTGGAGGTGGGGGAGGAGGCACTTCTTGTCGTTGGGTGTAGCCATAATCTGCTGCTGTGTGAGTTGCAGGATATCCTCCATAGGCAGCAGAAGCAGCAGCTGCAACTGCGACTGGAGCAGGTCTGGCTACAGCCACTGTAGCTGCTGCTGGAGCATAGGCTGCGGTAACGGTGTGAGCAGCTACTGGAGCCTGATGAACAGTGTAGCTAGCAACTGTGGTCGGATGAGTATACGCTACTCCTGAACCAGGTTGCTGGCTAGATGGAGAAAAAAAAAAACTGTTAGCAGATAAATAAAAATGTGAAGTCGTCAGTTCTACTACCTAACTGGAAAATTGTGTATGGTTATACTCGCATAGAAAGCATATGAAGGGACTGGGGGAATTCCCCCACAAGTATTCGGCTGCACCCCAGTAGTGAATACTACAGTTTTATTAAATAGTAATTATTCAAAAACAAATATAGCTATAAAGCAACATTGATATCAACAGTGAAATGTGGCTCGTCTTATTTTCAGTGCTTCTTATTTAGTACTTCAGAGGCAGAGTGTGTGGCCAATGCATTTCGGACAATGTGTCCATCGTCAGGACCAACTCTGTACCTTCGCATGCCTTTTAGCCCACTCTGAACCAATCTGTTCCTGCCGCCACTGGCTGGGGCCACCCAACCCAATTTGACTGTGCCTACCACTACCCACAGCCCTCCCAGTATACAATCATGCCCATAGCTTCCTGCAAACACCCCGCTGCTACCACCACACTGCTCACTCTCCTTGCAATACTCGCTGCCCTCCAACTTTACACCTCACTCCGCCCTATCACACCCACTCCACAAAGCCCCTTCCCCAATCCCACTCAACCCACTGCCCTGGATAACTCAAAAACACAGTCACCTCTCACAGACGCACCCCCTGCCCCCGTACATCACAATAATGTATAGACTAGAAAGACTTAGAGCTCGCACACTGACTGCAGAAATCAGCACACAACCCCCTCCCATAGAACACAAACCATAGATTGAGCTCCCACACCACCTCCAAACACATCCCTTGCACTGAACTTCCACATACCTACAAACAACCACCCACTAACCAAACCATACCCCACAATGTCACCACACATAACATGTTAGACACATCCGACACCCACGCCTCCACTAACAAACTACACACACCTCACATCAAATGTGCCCTCCTCAATGTCTGCTCCCTCCCAGCTCATGCATCAGATATTCACGACCTCTTAACCAACAACATTGACATATTAGCCATTACAGAAACATGGTTACATGAAGCATCAGGCTCCGACATTGCACTACCACCAGGCTTCACCATACTCAGACAAGACAGACCTGAACGAATAGGAGGCAGAGCAGCATTCCTCTACAAGGAGAACCTCCAGCTCCGATTTGTCAGTCACTCCTCGACCAGCAACTCTGACCTCGTCTCGGCCAAACTCACACCGTCACCCAACAGTACCATCAATATTCACTTACTATACCGTCCCCCAGGCCTTACCCTAGACTCTCAGGAAAACATCATCCACATTCTCAGTAATAATATGAAAAGCTCCACTAAAACCCTTCTACTAGGAGACCTCAATCTGGGATTCAATGATGCTAAAGACAAATCCGTGGTCACCCTCACCAAGGAACTTAGTGACTTAGGCTTCACCCAGAAAGTAGAAAGTCCAACTCACTCCAAAGGCCGCATTCTAGATTGGATCACGGACCATAATTGCCTCGCTACTATCACCTCTAACACCTCACTGCCCTGGACCGACCACAACTGTATCGAATTCTCTGTTCCCATCACTAAAAACCACAAAACTCTGACCCTTGCTATCACTGCACAAGTCAGAAGCTCCAAACAGCTTAAAGAGGATAACCTGCGCCCTTACCTCAACACCCCCGAACTAGCACCCCCTTTTGCTAATGACCCCAATATCCTAGCAGACATCTACAAAGATGTCATAACTAAAGCTATTAATGAAATAGCACCACTCAAATGGAAAAAAGAAAAGAAATCACTACATACCAACTCTTGGTTCACTGAAGAACTGCACTCAATGCGCTTCTGCAAAAGAATATCACTAAAAGACGGGCAAACCAACCCCAGCAGCAGTGCCAAAAACAAATTCAACTTAATCTCCCACCAATACAAAACTGCCATCACCGCTGCCAAAGCCAATGCCTTCAACACACAAATCTCTAATGCCAAATCGCACTCTACAAATTTTTAAAGAGCTCATCTCCCCCTCCAATACACCTGATGAAATAATCAAAGATGAAGCTTGGTGTGCTAGTATCCAGGCTGCCATGCTACACAAAATTGACCTTCTCCAAAAGAAAATCAAAGGCCATTGCAAAGCATTACCTCAACAGACAGGAACCAAGCCTACCAACTGCACACCCGCCTCGTCTAAGCCCAGCATACCTGACTTCTCCTTCAGGGACGTCACTGAACCAGAGGTTATCAACTTACTAAAAAATTTCAGACCCTCCCCTTGTTAAGGCAATATATGCCTGCCCAAGCTCATCAAAGACTGCGCAGACTGCTTTGCGTCGCTCTTTACGACTTTCATCAATGCGTCCTTTAAAGCAGGTATTATCCCAGCTAGCCTCAAAGAGGCCTGGGTCCGCCCCCTCCTAAAAAAACCTAACCTCGACCCCCTTCAACCCAACAACTACAGACCGATAACTACATTGCCATTCCTCCTGAAATTATTGGACAAAGCCGCACACTGCCAAATCCAACACTTTCTGGAAACCCACTCCATCCTAGGGACCAGGCAATCAGGCTTCCGCAAAGGACACGGCACCGAAACAGCCCTGGTGGATCTAAAGAGTCAGATCACCCAAATCATGGAGAAGGGCAAGCCAGCCCTATTGCTCCTCCTAGACCTCTCAGCCGCATTCAATCTGGTTGATCACAAGACCCTCACCTCACACTCAGCCAATTTCTCTAAAGAATCAGCTCTCTGGATCACCTCCTTCCTCGAGGGAAGAGCCATGAAAGTCTTCTCGGACACTGCTAACGCCACACCCACTACAATCCATTGTGGGGTCCCTCAAGGATCCTGCACTGCACCCACACTATACAACTTGTTCACTAAGCCTCTCTTTGACAAACTCGACTCACATGGTATCACGTACACGAACTACGCGGACGACACACAAGTACTTCTACCTCTCAGGATCATACCACGAAGACACCAAGGCACTCCACACGATCTACTCCATCATCCAGGCTTGGATGGCAGTTAATGGCCTCTGCCTTAATGGAGACAAGACTGAGATCATGATACTAGGTCAACAGAGCGCCCTAGACAAACTGGACAAACTGTACGCCAACTTCTCCATTGACAATTCCATCATCCCCGTATCCACAGCTGTCAAGACATTGGGAGTATACCTAGACTCCTCACTATCAATGACCAGACAAGTCAGCGCAATCACTTCCTCATCTGCGCATACCACCAAACTTATAAACGCCATCAAGCCATAACTCTCAAAACCTAACTGCCTTTCAATAGCCAGAGCAACCATTGGAGCCAAGCTGGACTATTGCAATGCCCTCCTAGCAGGCACATCGGCAAAAATCCTTAACAGACTACAAGTCACACAGAACAATGCTCTCTGGGCTGCTCTTAGCATCCCAAGAAGAGAGCATATCTCCCAGGCTTGACACTCAGCCCAATAGCTCCCGGTCAAAGAGCGGATCACACTCAAAATCCTCGCACACAAATGCCTCTTTCCGCCCCGTCCTACCTATCGGAGACCATCTCCAAACCCTCCTCCTCATGTCCCACCAGGACGCAATACACCAACTTACTCCATATCCCACGCATCAAAAAAGCCAAAGCCGGTGGCCTAAGCTTCCCCTACATTGCTGCCAAGTCCTGGAACGCTCTACCTGCGGACATTAGAGCGGAGAACTCACTCCCGATTTTTCATAGGAAACTTAAGACCTCCTTCCTTGCACAATAATATGTGACACTCGCTAACCTATGTAAATATACTGCACTGTAAATTTGTACAAATGTCATACCTGCTCCTGTAAATTATGTATTACTTGTGTATATGCAAGTAAGATATGTCTGTAAGAAGCGCCACTATGCCCACGGGCTGACGTGCGCTCTACAAATCCGAATAAATAACTCTGTACCCAGTTGAAGCACAATATAGACACAAGATCAGGGGCCTCATTACATGTGTGGTGGTATCCTGCTGGTACATTACTGTTACTGGCATTTGGTCTGCTGGAATTACCCATCCCATATGACTCCATAGGGGTGCGGGGGGTGATGGGTGGAGGGGTATTTGCTGGTACCACTTCTCTGGCTCCTCCTCCACCTCCTATCAACCGGGCTCCTCTGCCTTCTCCCTCCTTGGCTCCCGTGCCAGCTGCCTCTCTCCTGGCTCCCTTGCCACCTTTGGCCTCCACCTGGCTTGCTACCTCGCAATCATCTACCTCTTTGGCTTCTCCTCTGCCTCACTTCACTCTCACGCTCCTCTGCCACTTCTGCTGGGTACCTCTCCACTATACCCCTCCCCGGAAGTCTTTCAAAAGTGATAACCTAAACCTACTCCACAACGCTACTCAACTCTTGCTCTGATGTCAAACACTTCTATGACATATGCCATTTGCCATCTCCTTGAACTCCTGGGTCTTGATATGCTTGCTTTACCTAGACATGGTTCAAGGCCAGCTTGGTCACGAGTTTTGACACTCCTGAGGGCTACAAGATTCTCTTCGAGTCCAGGCCCAAAAGGCCCAGAGGCGGAGTGGCCCTCATCATTCTTGAGTGGATTCCTGCCTCCGTCATCCCCACTGAAACCTACTCCTCTCCTTTGAAGGCCTGGTCGGCAGGCTCACCTATGGGCCAACAGGCCAAGCCACCCTCTTCCTTACTGATTGGGCTGACCTCACTTCTCTCCTCTACCTCTCAGCTTCTCCTCCTTGGGGATCTCAACATCCACACGGGCTCTCCAGACTCCTCAGGGCTTTTCCGCATCCTCTGCAACTCTATTCCTCTCCATTCTACCCTCTGGTCCGACTCACTCTGCCTGGCATACGTTTGATGCTCACAACTTCGGACATCCGACCCAGTCTAATCCTCTCATTACTCCTCTCGCCTTGACTAACCACTTTCTTATTTCTTCTCTCTTATAGCGCTTGGTCCCTTTGGCAAATGACCATCCTGCACTGCCACCTACGTTTGTGGTCATCAGACCAATGAAGCGAGCGTCAGTGGACACCTTTGACTCCACTACCTGTTCGCCTCCTACTCCTGCGGCTGACTACCATCCTGACAAAGCACTTTCCAACCTTCACTTTTCTACCTCCAACACTCTGGACATCCTTGCCCCTGTCATGAGAATACACATGAAGCCTGCCAAAAAGTTCAACTCTTGGTATGGCTCCTTTCTGGTCGCTCTGAAACATAAGTGTAGAGCGGCTGAACAGAAAAGGGAAGCTTCAGGTACACCCTCGGACAAACTGGCCTGTTACCTACTCGAAAGGCAATACAGACTGTCCATTCTCTCTAAAAAGACGGTCTATATTCATGCCTGCATCTCAGCGTCCTCCAATATGGCAAAACTATTCCCAATCTGCAAGGAGCTGGCTAATCCTATTGCAGCATCTTCCTCTTCCACACATACCCCAGCTCTTTGCTCGGCCATGGCCTCTCATTCACCACTAAAACCCAGAACATCCGGTCCCCGCTCGCCTCTTCTCCCCTCCCACCCTCTACCTCCCCCCGGCATTCCTTTGCCTTCTCCTCTCCTCCATCCTGTCACACCTGATGAGGTTTCCAGACAAGTCTGGTCTATGAAAATCTTGTCCAAACAGGTGACCCCGTGCCCCTCCAGAACTATCAAGGACCACATTGGTTCTCTCGCTCCCGCCTTGGCCAATCTCTGCAACCGCTCTTTCGCCACTGGAGTTTCCCCTTCTACTCTGAAGCGTTCCCTTGTGTGCCCCCACCCCTTCTAAAAAGACTGCATCCGATCCCTCCATTCTGGCAAAGTATCGCCTGATCACCATCACTCCTTTTCTGGGCAAACTCAGCAGTTATCTCCCAGCTAAACCTCCACACCGAAGCTGTTGGTTGTCTCCATGACCATCAGTCTGGCTTCAGAGCAGCCAAAGGCATGGAAACTGTTCTCCTGAACACCTGTGAAGATACCTCTAACCTAGACTAACACTCCCTCAGTCCTCATTCTCCTAGACCGTCCCTCTGCTTTTGACACTGAACCGCAACATCATGATCACTCATCTCCACGATACCCTGGGCGTCATGGATCAGGCTCTGGCATGGCGGTCCTCCTGCTCTTGGACCGTTCTTCCCAGGTTGAACTTGGGTCCTTCCTCTCCACCACAACACTCTCCAGATGTGGCATTTCCCAGGCGTCTATCAGCTGCCCCTAGTTTTTTAATGTCCATATGGTCCCTCTGGCCCTCCTGATCTCTACCTTTTCCTCTAACTGTGTTATGCTGATGACGCACAACTCTCTTTCAGGCTCCCCTCGGCCGCCTCCTCCTTGCTCATTCGCAGTCTATCCTCTATTCAAGCATTGTGCGCCTCTAATGATCTCTGCCTTAATGCTAGTAAGACAGATCTTCTCATTGGGACCCCCTGCTCCTGCCTTTCCCCCCCCCCGCTCATTCTGGCCGGACTCCCTGGGCCATCTGCCCTCGCCCTCTTGGCGGGTGATAGGCAAGATCATATGCAGTACCCTTTGGGTGCGCTACAATAATAACGCACCCAGTAGTGGGACCGACAGTTACCCAGTGGCACAGGCTTAGTGCCCAACAGGGCATAGACACCAAAGCAGCACCCACGTGGATGTCGATCAAAGGCCTACTCACACTAGAGCGTACACCAACACTACATCCATTACAGAATATCACATGAGAGCAAATCAAAATACAGGACATATGGGACGACCCGACAGTTCAAACCTCATTAGCGGCCGCGGTCACTATCCTTGCATAAAGGGCACTGGTTCCTATGTAGCACTATCCGAGCAGCAATATCCAAACCCACTAAGCTCTCTAGACGAGCAACCCTTGCCCCTTGTAAGCTAGGACTCCAGCCACGACTCCGAACTTTCTACACCATGGTCGTCCCAAATAATGTGGGGAGAACCTCTACCCTAGCGGAAGCATGGTCACTAGACCTGAAGACCCCGATTGAAACCGGAGATGTATACCAGATCTTCGCAGCCATCCCAGGGACAACAATGAACCTAAAGAACAGGGAAATTCAGTACAAAATTGTCCAATGTATGTACTACACTCCATCAAAATTGTACAAAATGGGTCTGCTAACATCCCCCAGCTGTTGGCGCGGTTGTGGGGAGATAGCCTCTATTGGCCATATGCTCTGGCCTTGCCCCAAACCGACACCCTACTGAAACATGGTGCATAAGCTGGTAACCTCTCTCATTCCGAATACGAACATCCCACACACCCCGGAGGAGCTGATACTGGGGGGCAGCTATAAAGAGTGGCATCTAGATCCCCAAGCATGCAAAACCTTGAACGCATTAATTTTTGCTGCACGTAAACTCCTGATCATGAGCTGTAAAGAGGGGACGCCACCTACTGAAACCCAAATAACCACCTGTTTGGCAAAAATAGGTTCCCTGGAATAGAGTGTCCTCAAACGAACGAACCCGGCCAGGGCCGATCTGACATACAAATACTGGAAGCTCATCGCTCCCCTGCCCCGAATGGCCCCAGGTCGGATGTAACTGACACCACGACCCTCATCCCAGCCTCCAGGTGTTTGATCTTACTGTAGAACATAGGTCAGGATGCAATCACCAAAATGCTGATTGCCTCTCCAGAAAGTATGACCGACTGGAGTAAGGTAATTCACCAGGAGTGGATTAAATTAGTCGGGGGGGTAAAGGGTAGGGGGGGTGATGCAAGTGTTAGGGAGAATTCTCAGCAATGTGCTAATTACCTTCTACCTTACAGACCCCAGCTCTTTTGCTGAACTTTAGGACATTTTCTTTTAATGTGATTTAATTTCTGTGTTCTTTTCAACTTGAGTCTGACAAACTCCATAGGCATCATCTTTACATTGTGTCGCACAGCCCCTTCGATGCAGTGGCACAACGGAGTCTCTTGGATTTCCCAAAAGTTTAAATACTTTCTCTTGGTGAAACTACTGTTCCCAAGAACAGTGAAGTGAAATTGACTACTTACATTTTGTAACTTTCTACACCCAGCACACACTGCCTTACCATAGGGTGCTGGAGGGGTTACTTAGTATCCCCTTTGTCTAGTTTCTCATGTAACATTTTTAGGTTACCCCATCTACGGTAATGGCTGGTGGCAGTGGTTTACTTTTTACTACCATTGTGTGTTTTTACCGTGGGCTGCGTTCAAAGCCACAGTAAGGCTCCCATGGCTGCCCATTTCGTCAAAGTGGCCCTGCTCTTATTTTTTTGCCATTTTCTGTTGGAAAAGTCCTTTAGATTTACTCTGCGGGCCAAACCAGGTTTGGTCTCTTTGTTCGTATTGTACTTGGCAGGATTCACAGTGAAGCCCGCCTATGGCACCAGTATGTCTGGCAGGGCCAGTGAGGGAGGTGCCCGAAACTCCCTGTGCTTAATCCCCTTGGTTACAGTAATGCACCCAAAGGGGATTGGCCGGCTGGCATTCCGGCAAGGACAGTCACCCTGCTGTGTGATTGACAGCTAGGCTGAAATGAATGGGTGAAACTTGCATAAAAGGTGAGGCTTTTTGGCTATGAAGGCAGTGTCGACTAATGGACAAAGGAATCCGAATAACAACTTTGAAGAGACGCCTGCTGCAACTCCTGGACCGTTGGTTTGCCCGGTGAAGCCCCACTTCTGTGTTGAAGCTCTGAATTTGCTTGGCTAGAGAAGCTCTGCAAGGACTTCTTCTCCCTTTGAGTTGGTGGGATGAATCAACTCCAAAGTAAGCTCGTCTGGACATCCTCTCGAAGCTGGTTGCACTTCCACAGCAGTTGCTGCTGGAACCGGAAGAGCCAGGGAGAGGAACATCAGATTGTGTGCAGTAGTCGGACCCGAGTAATAGGAATATCCTCTGCACTTCCCTGATGCAGGACTAACAAAGCCATTGCCACCTCAACAGGGTGCTGAACCCCAGAAGCAAGGAAAGTCTGAAGTGGTATCCGAGAATCGCGGTGTTTCTATTTGCTGTCAGATGCGAGGAGCTGAAACATTGCAGGACCGCTGAATTGAAGTTTGCCCATTGCTGCCGCAGACCGTCCCATTGCAGAGCAGGAGTCCTGAGACGTCCTCCCTCTTGTCCCCACGACTGAGGCTCAAGAACAGGATCTGCAGAGCTGTACAGCAACAGACGCCAGCTGGAACCATTTCTTCTAGCCAGAGGTACTGTAAGGTCAAAGAGAACGTACCTCTTGCTGTGCATCATTACTCGCTCTCAATCGAGACCCGTCTTGGTTACCTTGCAGAGTTGCTAAAGCTTTGCCCCTCACACAAGCCTCCCAGCGTGTAGCCCTTCAAGTGTTGTATTTTCTACAACTATTTTCTACAGCTTTTTACATACCTGCAAAGATCTTCAGCTCCCATTGACATTGTGCAATTAACATTGGCTGTCCTGGCTCCCTGAGAGACTGCTCTTTACCTCTGACTTTGTGCTTTGGGATGTGTTGCTTGCCTCAGTATTGCTCTAAATATACCAGTGATGAATCAATGTCCACAGTGTCCTAACTATTTAAGTCACCTGCGGGTGTAGGAAGTGTGTGCGCCACCCCCAATGGGTGTCATCGGATTTAGAAAAATGTAGTGTGTTTTGAAGTATATATAAGTGTTACATATTTTGCTCCCTTCTGAAGAAGGCTTTACAACTGACTGAAATAAAAAAGGATTGTTTTATCAAGAAACCTCGAGTGTAAGTGTTTATTTGGATAACTATTATGAAACTGTCTCGCAACCTTACTGCTCACAGACCCCTCTTGAGATCAGCCTGGCTGTTCGCCCACACTACCAATCTGTGTAGTTCAGACTTATACCAAAAGGTTGGCTCCCTAGTGCCAAGAGGTCAAGGTTATTGTAGTACACCCAAAGGGTACTGTATACAATCTTGCCTAATAGGGGGCCAAAAAACTTAAAGGGTCATCATTGACTCCATTCTGTCCACATCATGGACATTGCCAGAAAGTCCCATTTCCAGCTGCACCTCCTTAGAGGTATTCCTCATTTTCTGACCCTCTCCCAGAAGCACAGTGTCTCCAGAGCCTTGATTGTCTAGGCTTGATTACTGCAACAGCCTCTCAATCACCCCCAACTCAACGGTTTCCCCATCTACAACTAATCCTAACAGGCCCACAAGACTTATCTTTGGCTGCAAACCCAGGATAATCTCTCTAGCTCTGAAATCCTTCCACTGGCTCTCGGTGGCTGCAAGGATCAAGTTCAAGACCCTCTGCCTCGTCCAGAAGGCTTTCTGGGGCCGGGGCAGCCATCTCCAACGCTCTCTTCCCAAGTACCTTCCTTCAATAGCCCTCTGCATGTCCACTTCCCGATCGCTGCAGGCGTGATGATTTTCAAAGCAGAGATTGGATGGTAGATCTCTTTCCTCCGCAACGGCTTCTCTGCCTCTCCACCTTGAGCCGAACTCGTCGAGTTCCGGAAGCTTCTCAAGACCTTCCTTTTCTCTTCCTTCTCTCTGCCTTTGGTCTCCCCTGTCCCCCAGCTCCTCCCTTGCCTGGTTGCGCATAAGAGGTAGCACCAAAAAGCGGCAATATCCACAGGAGAGAAGATAAGCCATTATTGCCAATTCCAAAAGAGAAACGTACCCAGGAAATTAAGACAGAACCAGAATTGGCAAAGCCAAAAGAAGGAAGTTAAGAGTTTCTGGGTTGGTAAAAACTATGGAGGTCCCAAGAAAAAGAGGTTAAACCCCACATTGCCAAAGCCAAAGTAGTGTGAAAGTGAAACAGAATCCTAATCCGCAGTTGGTTGATGCTGAAGGGGAAAAGCAATGGCAAAGTCACGGAGAGAAGCGATTCAGAGGGAGTGGTGAATAACTTACAGTGTGGCAATCACATAGGTGTAGCAAACAGCACCAGTGAGGTTCTCATTGCCCTTGAAGAGCTTCTTATATTTGATGTGGAGCAAAAGACATCGCTAATATGCTTGGATATAACCTTTACCATAGAAGTACTTGCAAGTAGCAGTTAATTCTGGCCTGGCAAAAGAGTACACCAGAACAGAGAACTTTGTTGTAGTAGGACGGGCAGGCGAGTAGACCCGGTGGAAGCCACTGAAGTACCGTGGTGTAGTTAAAGTGACAGTGAAAGAAGTTGAAAAACCCCTAACGTGTTTATTTGTGGATTAACAAAGAATCATCGTGACAAATTAATCACATTGAATTAAATGTTGTATGAACTGCCGCAGAAATAATATTGTCAACATGTGGTTCTGTGAACTGGTTCAGAAAAATCAGGACAAATATCTTTTTGTTGAAACAAATTAAGTAAGGAAATATTCTGATTTGGTCAACAAAAGTAGTTTTAAAAACATGGGACAAGTGAAAAGAACACTTTTCAGCCAATAGTTCACAAGGGTTCAGCAAACAAGTTGGAACTTTGGGTTATCAAGTTGGAACCAAAATAGAACTGAAGTGCAACTTTGTTATAATACAGTATTTCCTCAACCATTACGGAACTGTTGAACATAATCCTGCTGAAATCTGGGGAAGGGGAATTCACCCAGATTAGAAGAAACAGCTGTTATGATGTGAATTTAACATGTTTGTTGCTGCTGAACTGCATAATATTACCTTAAATTCGTATATGTTCAAGTGCGAGGGACATAAACTAAAGGAAATACTCTAAGAAAAGGATTATTTTAGGCAGGGAAATCCTCGTCAAAGTAGGGATAGCGAGGCGTTTATCCAACCTTTTGAGTTAATAAAATGGGATATTTTGGAAAACCTTCATAAAGCTGGCTGCCTCACATTTCTGACCCCTCACAGTAGGCTCTCACCTGTGTAAAAAAAAAAGGTACACCTCCAGGATTACCATATACAGATTAAAGAGTGTCAGAGTTCCCTGTACATTCACAGCCCGACATGTGGCCACGCAGCATCCAGCCGCACTCTCATTGCAGTATCAGAATAAATGGAGACCAGAATTTCAAATAAGTGTTTGGGGATCTTGCAATTCTTCTGTTTGTCGCTTAAAAGATTTCTGTTCACTCTGTCAAAAGCTGATGTAGGATCTATAAATGCTAGATAAAGCGGTCAATGGTCTGGCCAAGAAGACTTCAACAAGAGTGATAACAGAAATGTGTGGAGTTTGGCGCCCAGGCCCTTTCGAAAGCCTGCACCCTAGCGGTCTTAATGGACCAGTCATTCAGGGATATCACATCAGTAAGATAGATGATACAATTTTGCTTGCCACGTCCAAAAATGCAATTGGATGGTAGTTGGTGGGTGACTGAGAAACTCGTGGTGACAACCAGCAAGACAGACAAGTAAGTTCAAGGGTGTTTATGCAACAATGAATGGTGTGTGCAGGCTGGAAAAATGCCTAATTTAAACTAAACCTAAGATCAGAGAAAGTGTCAACCATCAAATTATAATAAGGCAGTCCTAGTGGCGTTGTGTCAAAATAAAAAAGTACCTACACTAAGACACCTATTGCCAAAACCTCACAACTAATACAAAAAGGGGTGTGGGATAGCTCGCAAGAAAATAAAAATAAAAAGTAGTGTTCTCAAATAATATGTCAGGATGCAGTAGCGTAGGTCTCCCTTCCCCACGTTTTGGATACAGGGTAAGATGGGACCTTTAAGCACAGTTTAGTCTCGGGCTTCTCCAGCACCAGACAGTTCCAATGGCAGCTCTCAGGACACACTTGTGCTTTCCCAGCACAAGAGTTCAGCTTTTAACCCTCAAGCTTTTATCAGGTTCGTCGACGGCCAAGTCTCATTTCACTTGAAAGTCTCTTGCCTTCGAGGAACTGACATGTTCAAACAACAACAAAAAAAGTTCCTTTAACCAAATGAAAGTTTGTTCCAATGTCCACTGGGTGATGACTTCACCCTTGGGTCCTCTTCTGGGCGACAACCCTTCTCAATTGTTTATCACAATATACCAGTTCCTTTAACAAAAAACTTTGGGCGATAACTTCACCCCTGGATCTCCCTCAGTCGAGCTCTTCACATTTGTCCAATATCATTGGGAATTAATGAGGGGGGTCCTGGGAGTCTCTCTGCCAGACATTAGTACTGGTTGTGAGAGCCTTACCCAGATTCTTTAGCACACTATCTTTCACAGAGGAGAAATGTCCACTCTAAGTTATTAGGGGAATCCAGACGTGGACCCCTTGCTCACTATTCTTATAAAGGCACAGCTCCACCCTACTGATGAGGCCCAACCAGACTGAAACACGTGTCTGGGGTTGCTGTTGGTACTCTTGTTCAGAAGAGAATTGCCTAGCATTTCAGTGCAGGACTGCCCCCAGGGCAGGACAAAGACTGATATGTTTGGGATATTTCTTCTCTGTGAAAGATAGTGACCTAAAGACTCTGGGTAAGTCTCTCGTAACCAGGACTAATGTCTGGCAGATGGACTCCCAGGACCCCCCTTGTTAATTTTCAATATCATTGGGATACATTTCCCTTTCTTTCACAGTGCTTGTGGATCAAAGTCTTTCGATTGTACAGGGAGTTTGCTTGACCCTCTGTATGACCACTTTGACCTATTTCGCCATCCCTCCTACAGCATTCTGGCACTTGTAGTTTCTCTCATATGGAGCCTCGACCAGAGTTAGCACCCAGGTGGTGCCATATTCACTCTAGCTGGTCTCCCCTTCACACTTAACAGTTCAAAGTTCATCAGCTTTTGTTCAAAACTTGCCACTTTGCCATTCTCACTTATCACAGCCCAGTTCTCATCGGTTTTACCTCGACTTACCGGCTGTGTCGAACCGCTTGGCTGTTGCCTTTCTGGAGTCAAGGCCGGTACCACGGACGCGGGAGCTTCCCTCGCTCCTGCTAAATCGACATAGGTTTGCCCCGTGTACCATGGACATCTTCTGCAGGCCACATGTGCTATTGTTCGAGGTCTTAGGCTCTCTTCCACGAAGGCTCCTCACCACCCTCTCGACTTCCGCCGCCCTTCTCCTTCTCTTGAACTGCCGCGTGCTAGCTGTCTCATCGTGCTGTCTGCTGTACTTCTCTTGCCCGTCCTGTGCTCTGGATCCACCGTTTATGCCTATGGGGAAGGTAAAGGGCTGTCGGGTGTGGGTGTTTTTGGATCAATTGCCCGACTTTGCCTGACCCTTGTATTGGGACATAGCGGGTAAATAGGTTTTACATTAGTCCATTGTCTTGGGTGTGAAAAAGTATGCGTATTGTAAGGAAGGGTGGGGGGCTGGTGCGTTCGAGTATCCTACGGAACGGGATAAGGATGTTTTGTGTAATGGACGAGAATGACCGGGATAAAGAACAGCACATAAGGGATGGTGGGAACGGTACTGTTCTGTCCTAATACGGTGGGATTTTGAAGATGACAGAGGGACGATTGGTAGGGTTTGCAGGTTAAGAAGGAATAGCTGGGGTTGTAACATGAACAAAGGGGATTGTCGGAATCGCAGTGTTTTGTCTGATCCGGTTGGGAATGAGGAAAATGATAATCGGAGAAACAGAAAGAGGACGGATAGGGAGTATTTGAATGAGACCTCCGAAACAAGGATTCTGGGAGTTATAGTTTTTGGATGTAAATATGTTTGGGACCTTCAGTATTGACTACATACAGAGGGGTTGTTGGACCTGGGCCATCAAGCTCTAACGGGAGGAGGGGAAGCTGATGCAATACAGCCCATGAAAGCCTCAAATGATCTCGCCGTCTCTCCTTCTCTGGCACAATACAGTGTCTCACATGGGGTATCTTCCCCACCCCTCCCACCCAAGCAGAACCCGGGTTCCCCCAACCCAGGTGATCGTCCCCCAGGAACTGGATCCAACAACGATGGCCATGTCCTAGCCACCTGAATAAAGGATTCTCGAGGTCTTACTGAGAAAATACCCAGGTTTCTCACAGCGACATGTCCTGAATCTTTAAAATAGTCTGCACAAAGCAGAATTACCCTTGAGAACTATATTTGATGAGCCGTCAGGATCAGGGGCTCTAACTGGAATAACTTTCTTAATCAGGAGCTCTACATTCTCAACATCCATATCTGATCCCAAGGTGCAGAACTACTCCCTTCTCACACCCCTTTCTTCAACACGTGTCTTCATATGCTGGCACCAGGTGTCTGCTAAACTCCTATTATATGCAGTCCTTTACGACTCCTCCAGCACCAGTTAGTGCTGCGTCACTGGCTTTCACCAGACCCTCATTATGGATCCGGTATTTAGCCATGCACCATGCATTTTGCCTGGTCGTCCTGGATCCAACCATCCATCCAGCCAGCATTTCATCATGTGTACAGCGCTCAGACAGGTTATCCTCCGAGGCTGCAGAGGGGGGAGCATTTGATGCCAAATCATTCGGGGCATCTGTCGGATTCAGAGGAACATGGGCAGCATTAACCCATGCATGTGTCATTTATGCTCAACAATTTCCAGTCACTGAAGGGCCTCATCTCAAGGCTGGTTTTGCGTCAACAGTTCCAACAGAGGAGACACTAGAGCACCAGAATGCTGCACCCACAGAGGAGTTGGGCTTCCTATGCGCTTTCCCAAACTTCACTGGATGGATGGATGGATGGATGGATGGATGGATGGATGGATGGATGGATGGATGGATGGATGGATGGATGGATGGATGGATGGATGGATGGATGGATGGATGGATGGATGGATGGATGGATGGATGGATGGATGGATGGATGGATGGATGGATGGATGGATGGATGGATGGATGGATGGATGGATGGATGGATGGATGGATGGATGGATGGATGGATGGATGGATGGATGGATGGATGGATGGATGGATGGATGGATGGATGGATGGATGGATGGATGGATGGATGGATGGATGGATGGATGGATGGATGGATGGATGGATGGATGGATGGATGGATGGATGGATGGATGGATGGATGGATGGATGGATGGATGGATGGATGGATGGATGGATGGATGGATGGATGGATGGATGGATGGATGGACAGCAGTAGGTTCCGTTCTCAGTACACCTGTGGACAGTAAACATTGCTCTGAATGATGGGGATTGGGGAACGTTAGTCTAACAAAAGGATAAGAGAAGCGACTAATTAAACAATTACTGGTAATCCAGCAATGATGAATTCAATTGTTAATTCGGAAATACAACCATCGCCATAAGTAGGATAGCATTAATGTTATATGTGAACTTTGCATTCTGGGTTTGCATTTTGAAGAACCCAAAGGAGCCCTTGAGAATTCAGAACATCTTGTAGAATAGCTCTAGACACAAGGTGCTACCAAAATTCCTTGGGATACCTAGGACAACCGACTCTGGACTGTGGTGGGTCTGAAGGAGTCTTGACGCGGAGGACATTTCCAAATGACTTATTTAAATAAGAGAACGGCCTAGCTTTCCCTATTCTGAAGGCGTTTCCCTACACACCCAAACCAACTAAAGGTGCTGGTCTCTTGTCAGGCAGTCCTAAATAAGAAGCCCTTCACCCAAATCTATTTCTACCCTGAACGTACCACTAAGAAACAAACCTTACAGTTCCAGGAGATTGGCTTGATTCTCCGGGTATACCAGTCATCTCCAACGGCTTCTTTATATCAATATATGTCTGGTTGTTATTTATTTCTTGAATTATCTTGAAATTCCTCTATAACAATCTTTGATTTGATATTCCTTTAATTACTTATTTAGACCTACCTTCCTCTGGATACTTTCTCACTTATTGGTTGGCGGTTTTAGACCTCCCACAGTCTATTGATCCAGACTCTCCCAGCTTGGTTGTGGTTTCTGCCCACTTGATATTTCACTATTTGTGGATTCTAGGTTCTCCCAGCTTGGTTGGGGTTTCTGCCCAGTTGATATTTCACTATTTGTGGATTCTAGCTTTATCGCCACTTTCTGTACTTGACAAACTTGTCAGTCCTCTTCTGTTACCAGACTGTCCATTTTGTATATTTGCATCTTGTTGCTCAAATAGTATTTTCCTTTGTTAGGATCTGGAATAGAACCTTTATAGGCTTCACATCCAGGTATATGTAATCCCTTATTCTCACCTTGATGCACTTGCAATAAGAGATTTATTTTGAGTAACTCTTTGCGAATACAAGGATGAGTTTTCGGTTGTCCCAGCAACCTCCAACTTCTCCCCATTACCTCTCTACAGGATGGGGAACGTTGTGGCCTCTTACGCTCGCTCGGGTGCTCTTCTCCAGTACTGGGTTTCTCCTTCCTTCTCTTCGTTGCGCCCTAGTCTACAGCTGTCCTTCTGTCATATGCAGAATGGGCGATTGGCAAACTGCTTGCATTCCCAATGACTATCATTCTGCATGCTCGTTGGTCTCCCATTCCGGGCTGCCCATACACCGTACACATGGCTTTACCACTTGGAAGCTGCGCACACTTTGTTACCTCATCAGATGGTCTCTGCGCATTTGGTTGGGGGCCCTGCCCACCACAGTAGACACTTGGTCTGGCTACCACCTGCAACAGGACACTGCTTTCCTGCAGTACAATGGTTCTTCCGTTGTTGAATACCCCGGGTCTCCAGCGTTTCACTCTAGCTTTCAGAAGCTCTTTGAAAGTCGTGGGCTCTGCAACAGTTCTGGAGCCGGCAGTTCTCGTCTGCCTGCTCCAGGGGTGCTCACATCAGGAAACTTCCCTGGCGAAGGATACTCTCTGCTTCTCCAACCTCCTTCACTCGTCCCAATTAAGTATGCATGACCTCTTAAATAGATATTCCTCATTTCATTCTTCATGCTGCTAGGTTCCAGCATTACCTTCAGCCAAACAGGTAGTCTTTGTAGCACTTAGTTCCATGAATGCTAATGGGCTGTGTGGCTTATGGAGTTCCTTACAGGAACGCAAGTACTTGTCCCCTAATGGGGTAGTCTCTCGCAGTGAGAACATACTTGCCCAGACCCCCTGGGGAGGGTAAAGGGACTGCATAGGTGTAATTCATTTTAAGAGTCAGAAATGAGATGCGGACACAGGACTCATGGTTCTTGGTAATAAACCTTAATTCAAACAAGAAGGGGAAGGGAAAATGCTTCATTGTCCCTAATCTAGAAGTCTTTTTCCAACCTCAACCAAAAACTAAGGTGTCTGTTCTTTTTTTCAAGATGCCCAAGAAAGAATATAGGTCCTGTGTCTGAATTCCTATTCTGTCCCTCACACTCTTAAAAACTAACTAAGCTGCAAAGGATAGTGCCTCTCAAAAGAGCAAAAAATTTAAAATCCAACACAAAAGGTATAAATCCAAGCAGAAATGTACCAAATGGACAATAGTCACAGTTTCAGGGAATGGCTCACTTCCACCGATTCCTTTTACTAATATGAAACGTCCAAACAATGACTAGTTAGGTTCCTTAGAATCCAAGAGGATCAATCCCTTCTCTTGGTGCAGTAAGAAATCTCAAGGTGTCTCCCCGACTAGTCCCCGTGGATCTGTCATCCAGGTGGCCAGGACACAGCCATCACTATTGGATCCAGTTCCTGGGTATGGACCAGTGCGGGAGGATCAACTGGACGGGGAGTCCCTGGGGAATGGGAGTGGGACATCGACAGTGAGACGCAGCATCATCTTTCTTATAACACTTGTTCCCCATCCTACCACGTAGGATATTCAGAAACTCTACCCACTCGCTTTTCCGACACAAACACTTTTAGACCAACAACGGACTAACACCAGAGCGGTTTACCTGACATGTCCCAACACAAGGAGTCAGGCAGAGACAGGCAATTAATAACACCCAACATTCCTTTCCCTTCCCCATAGGGGTAAAAGGTGGAGCACAAGAGCACTCTACGAGCAAGGCAAACCGTTCGACAAGGCAGCTATTCCAGGACAGAAATTCAAAAGGCGACAAACAGTGGCGAGAACCGAAGGGACAAGGAGAGAAGTGCCCTTTTTGACCCAGACCTGCAAAGCCTACCCTGAAAGGACCCTGAAAGGACTCAGAAGACCACGAACAATAGCCGACATGTGCTGTAGAAGATGTCAACGGCACACAGAGCAGGGAGAGATGCCTGCTACCCTGGTACCGTCCTTGACTCCAGAGACAAGAAAAGCAAAGCAGTTCATCACAGCTGGTGCGTCGGAGGGACAACCGATAAGAAACCGAACTGTTGAGCAAAAGTTTTAAAGCAAAAGTTTTAAATGGCAAAAAAAGGTAAATCAAAGAACTATTGGCACCGCAGGGAAAAGGGCACTGGCGCCACGTGGGTGCTCACTCGAAAGACTCTGGCTGAGCCCCCTTTTGTTGAAACTACTGATACCAGAAGGCCATAGGAGACTTGCAAGGAAAAGGTCAAAGTGGTCATAAGTGGGGTCCAGTAAAACCCCCTGCACAGTCGAGTAATGGGAAACAAATCATGTATCGTGATAAAGTAGAAGGAACTGTGTGACTGGCAAACGTGAACCCGGATGAGGGATGCCTGCAGAACGGGGTGAAGCATGATGCCCCAATAAACACTGGGTTGACAAGAGTGACCCAGACGGAGGGAGGTACACAGTGGATTGTTTAAAAGACATTCAGACTTCAGAATGCAACAGGTGAAATCTTTTGAATAAGAGCTGTAGTGAACCCGACAGAGGGAGGCTAAAATTCGAGACTGAGCAAGGACCAGAAGAGTGGGATCCAGGGTGAAAAGATATCACCCAACGTACATACGGAAAGGAACTTTTTGTTTTGCTATTTTGAACACATCAGTTCCTTGGAGGCAAGAGACTTTGTAGAAGAGAGACTTAACCACCAAAGATCCTTGTAACAGAACGGAACCGAACTGGGAGAGCCCGAGAGGGTGCTGTTCTCAGGAGTCCCACCTTGTCCCTGTTCAAAACGTGGGGAAGGAAGACCACCGGCTATACCATCCTGACATATAATTTGTGAACACCCCTTTATTTTCTTGCGAATGCTATCCCACACTCTTTGTACTTAGCAATAAGGTTTGGCAATTATTTTAGCATAGGCCCTTTTTTTGTTGACAAGACGCCACTAGCACTGCCTTATTATTTGATGGTCGCAGAGTGCTCCCAACGTAGATTAAGGTTTAGATTAGGCATTTTTCCAACCCATTTACACAGTTTAATAAACACCCTTGAACTGTGATCACTTTTTTCTGTCTTTACTGTTGCCACCATGGTTTTACAGAGCGTTCACAGTTGTCTGTGAAATAGCTACCTTCCCCAGGTTTCTCTCCACCTTCAATATGATTCAGAATCCTTAGCCCATATAAATCTTCCTAGGGATTTCCCTTTCAGTGCATTACAACTTGGATGCAGGTCCTATGCTTGCAAGTCACCTGGCATATTCCCCTGCCAGGCTCTTGCATATTTATTATAGTTCACAATTTCAAGGGCATGGATCTTCCTTGAGATTCTCTTTCAATTATAACTTGTACACATTTGAGTTTACCTGGTGTAAACGCCTGCCAGGACTTAATGTTAAAGGTTTTTATACTGCGCACAGGTGCCACTTGCGTGCTCTCTCGGCACTCTGGAGGTTCTGTGAAAATAAGGGGGAGGGAGGTAGGTTAGTGGGAGGAGCAGGAGAGATCAAGGGAGCTGCGATGTGCTGTTGGCAGCTTCAGTTCGTATGTACATTTCACAGAGCTTCGGTGCGAGATTCGGGAGGGGGACATCATGTGGTGCTGTGCAAGGTTGTGTGTGCTATGTCTTGTTGTTGCGGTGTTGATAGGTGTGTGTATGTGGTTTTGCTGTGCTGAGGAGTTATTTTAGTGCAGTATGCGAGCTGTATGCAGAGGATTAACAGTTTGGGTTGTTGGAGGCCGTGGCTGATCTTCAGCTTTTCCGGTTTATTAGTTGCATCTTTCCCCTCTTCCGTGTGCCCTTTTTAGTTGCATCAGTAATGTAGCCTGTGGGTGAAGGGTTCTTGCACTACTTTGTTGCCCAAATTCTGGAGCAGCCCCTATTTCCGATTAGATGCCCTTACCTAGCCCAGAGAGGGATCGGCAGGGAGTTCTTTAACTGGATTCCCTTTCGGGGGTTAAGTTCTAATAGGTCTGTAGTTAGGGTTTGGGCACGTTCCCTCTTGTTGCCCTTACTCGTGGCATGCATGGGAGTGACCCTCCTTTCCCCTCCCCATTTCCATCCCTAGGATTTCCTTGGGCTACTTCCCTGGCCCTAGCATTTCTGGTTATCACCCTCTCTTTTCCAGGGCTTTACGTTGGGCGGGAAGTGGGGTGCTTCTTTCTGGTCCTATCCCTCAATCTTGTTTTTCCTGGTTACTTATCTTTGTACCTGTGCTTCGTTGATCGGGAGTTGTGCGGACGTCTTTCAGTCGGCTTTGTTGTGTTCGGAGTTGAAGAGCCAGGTTTTCAGCAGTTTCCTCAATTTTGTACGGTCCTCCGCAGTTCTATTTTCCCTCGGAATGAAGTTCCATAGATTTGCAGCCAAGCAGGAGAATGCTGAGCCGCCCAATTTTGTTCTCCCGTTACTATTTGGGTTCAAGAGGGATGTCGTTGCAGGTTCTCAGGGTTCTAGCTGGTTTGTAGATGGAGAATTTCTTTTGGATAAAGTCTGCTCCCTGGCCGTGTATTGCTCTGTGCGTTATTTGCAGGGCTTTGAAGGAGATTCTCTTTTTGACCGCAAGCCAATTTTGCATCCTGAGCGCTGGTACGACGTGAAGTCTTATGTGGCGTTTGAGGAGGAGGGTTGCCTCGTTTTGTATTTGTTGTAGTTTTCTCATTAGGTGTTCTAACATTCCGAGGTATATGCTGTTGGCATAATCAATCCTGGACATAATGAGGGATATGATTGCCAGTGCTTTGTGTGTTAAGAAGAGGAATGGTAGGATCGTTTTATCGTTTGTAGGAGGAAGATGCATTTTCAGATTATTGCATTCACTTGGGTTGTTAAGTCGTTGTCCATGAGGATTCCAAGTTTTTTTATGGTGTTGGTTTGTGTCCCAGATCTATTGGCCATGGTATGTGCTGGTCGTTCCTTTGGTCTTCCGGTCTAATCAAGATTTCAGTTGTTTGAGTTTGTTAAAGTTCATCCATTGGTAGAGCACCTCGAGACAAACTCCTACGGGTGGGTTCTATTCTTGTGTGTCACTGAATTTGAAGATTTGTGTATCGTCTCCATTGTTGTAGCATGTTAGTCCATGCCTTTTGATGAGGTTTATTAGTGGTGTCATGTAGATGTTGAAAAGAACAGGGTGTAAGGGAGGCATGGGATCACCATTAGGACGAAGACACAAAAAGGTATAACCTTTATTAAAGTTTCAAAGTGGTTGGAGAAACTCCTACTTTGCCGTATAACTAGGATGGAGTAGTTCCGACCATCAAATGATTTATAAAAAACAGTCCTAGTTGTGTCCGTCAAATCAAAACAGCCTATACTAACAAAACCGAATGCCTGCCCTATACCATGTACAAAAACGTGAAAAGGAATATAGGTATGCAAAGAAAAGTCAGTGTTCAAATATAAGAGTTACTCACTGTAGTGACTACCTTACTCCTAGTCCCCTTTCCTCCATACTCGTGGGACATTCCGTCCTTCGGGACTAGGCCAGAGCACTTTTGTAAAAAGCATCACAAATTTGAATTTTTTTCCTTTTATTTTTACGCGGGCTACCGCAACCCTGCCTTCCTGAGCTCCACCCCGCGCGTGACCCTTCAGTCCGTTTCTAGCGCCAGGTCCGAGACCATTTTAGCAATAAAAGAGGATACTTTTTAGAGGGGACGGCGGGCGGGCGTATGGAGGAAAGGGGACTATGGGCTGGGACTAAGGTAGTCACTACGGTGAGTAAGTTTGTTATACTCCTACGTCCCGTCCCATTTCCTCCATAATTGTGGGAAACTCCCAGGCATGCACCACAGTTAGTTCGGGTGGATGGAAAAAACACCTTTACTGAAACAAGTTCTTAAGAACAGCTTGGCCAAACTTACAGGATAACTTTCAAAAAGCTGATGGGGAAGCCCACGTAGCCACCTTGGCAATGATTTCCCAAGGAACATACTTTTGGAAGGCAATAGCAGCCGCTTTGCCACGTACAAGATGAGCATGAATGCCTTTCGGGGACTGAAGTCCTTGGAAGGTATAAGGTTCTGAAGTGCAGGACGATCGGGAGATAATTGCCTTGGAAGCCAGTTTTCCCTTTGGGGACCCCGAAAGTGACCAAGAGTTGTGAGGAGCTGCTGAGTTCACTCGTTCTGTCTAGATAAAACTTCAGTGCTCGCCTGACGTACAAGTTGTGCAAGACTCGCGGCATCAGATGCCGGGTTAGGAAAAAAAAGACAGGCAAGGAGATGGATTGGTTGGAATCCAAATCGGTAACCACTTCAGGCAGGAAAGAAAGTGAGGAACGGATGTTCCACAGAAAGCACTTGGAGCTCACTTACACGCCTCACCGATGTCACTGCAATTAGAAAAGCGACCTTCCAAGAAAGGTATCTGAGATTGGTACCGGCCGTAGGTTCAATGGTTTACGGCACAACACAGTTAGGACCACATTCAAATCCCATTTGGGATGAGGAGTGCGCACCGGCGGAAAAAGATGCAGAAGACCTGTAAAATGCCTTTTAATGAACGGTTTTGTCAAGGAAAAGAAACAGCTATCAGTGGACAGGTAGGCCGCAATGGCAGGTAAGTAGGTCCTGCAAAGACATGAATGCCTGAAGCTGCAAGGGGAGACAAAAATTATAGAACAGTGTCAACCGTAGCGTGTCTGGGATTAAGCGGTTTAGCTAAGCACGAGTGTCAAAAATGGAGCCATTTGCTCCTATATTGCAGTACGGCAATCCTGAAACCCCCTGAATCCAGAGAAGGACTGAGTCTGGGACCCTGACCTCTGTGTGTAAGGGGTCTTAGCTGGAGCTTTCGCTAGGATCGATAAAGATTTGGCAGTTTGGGTACTCGCTTTTGTCTTCGAGTTCCTCGTCTGTAGAAGAATGAAACAATTCCTTGCCATCAAAAGGAAGGTCCAGTACTTTGTCTTGCACTTTGATTGATAACTTAGTCGCGTGGACTTGGAGCCATGCCTGGTGGGAAGGCCTTGAGCCGAGGTATCTACATGGTGTGCCGCAGCTTTCCACTAGACCCTGTGCCAACACTCTGGCATCCGACAAACCGGCTTTAAAGTCATCCAGCCTATCCGCAGGAATAAACTCCTGGAAATCGGCAAGCTCTTTCCACAGCCTCAGATTGGCTGCCGCCAGAATGAGCTCTGTGTTAGCTTGACGAAGTTGGAGTGCCGAACTGGCAAAGACTTTCTTACCCAAAGTGTCCAGGAGCTTACCCTCTTAAGATAGGATATGGGCCACTGCCGTTGAAGATGCAGAGGTCGGCTTGCGCTGGAGGGTGGCCGCTGCCACCACCTTTGAGGAAGGGAGTGGATAAGCCGATAAGGCTATCTCACCAGAGGCGTGAAGCTTGTATCTAGCATCAATCCTCTTGTTGGTGCAGACTGGTATGTGGTATCCCAGACCTTACAGGCCTCAGCCAAGACGTCCTTCTGGAGGAACAGGCCGGTGCGCTCCTGAGGCGACAGGGTAAAGGCTCCAGAAAGCACCCCCTCTAGAGGAATGGGGGCCTCAGGTACTGGAATATCAAGGAGGGCCATCATATCCAGGACCCGGTCATGGAATGCCCTCACCGAGCGGGGCTGCTCATAGCTATCCGGATCCGCTTGAGGTTCATCCAACGAGGCATGAACAGAAAAGACTGGTCCACCAAGCATACCACCTCAGGTTTTAAAGTGTTGTCCTGGTCTGCCGGTGTCTTCTCTATAGGAGACAGCGGGGGCAGAGGAGGTAGAGATGGAGGAGGTCCAGAAGGAAGTGGTGGAGGAAGTGGCACCACCGGGACCTGCGTTATAACAGCGGGGCAGAAGGTGGGACAGAAGTACATTTCCCTGAAAAGACGTTTGAAATACGTCTTCATAGGGTTAGAGTGCATGAGCATCTGAAACTTCCCAAAATAAACTCATCCTCAGTCAAAGGTTTTGGCACTGGTGCAGGAAGAGCACGCTCGTGAGGGGCATACCCCTCATGAACACAAGCAGGAGGGTTGCCAGGAGAGCCCACCACCGGCGGGATCCACATAGATCAGTGGAGTGGAAGCAGGAGGGAACAAGACTATGAGGCAGCAGTGTCCGAGCACGCCAGTCGAATGAAGGGCGGAATGGATTTTTGTTGGCCACGTAGCGTGGAAAAGGCTTCTCAGCCCCAAAAGAAATGCTCCCAGCACCACACATCATGAATGTTGCTGTAAGAGGTATCCAAAATGGCTACGGTGGACCATGGAGGTTGAGCCGCCATTTTGTCGACACCTGAGGAGAACTGTGTCACATGTGGAGATGAGCCAATTGTCTCCTCAGGGGAGTCAGGGGACTTCAGTAACACCTTAGACTTGACACAAGGATCCTGGGCAGAGCCGGTACTGGGAGGTCTCAGATCTTTACTGGACACCTTAGAAACTGTCCCAGAAATGGCCTCCAGTGGAGGAACATCGGCAGCGCTGGTACTGGAGCGATTATGGTCCGTGACCGCCCTCTTTGCCCCCTCAACAGAACCGGTACAACCACGCACCTGAGCGTTGGACGGTTGAGGGACGTAACCTCACCGATAAGACCTTCAAAGAGGATCTCGGTTCTGTCTGTGCGGACTTTAGCCCCAAGAAGAGGAACCTCTGGTTTTAACCTGGAACGTATAGCTCCCTCAAGGTGCCTCGAGCCGTGACTTGGTGAGAAAAGCTCCAGAAACAAAGACCTCAGGACGTGCCCCAGTATCCAGAGCCACAGAAGAACTGGGCTGAAACTTAGCACCCAAATGGTGAACCTCGGAATGGTGTCCGGTTTTGGTACGTCCGCTGTAGGAACACTACGGCGCGCCTATTCGGCCTTTGAGACACCTCAGGGGAACCCCTGGTGACAGCTACGCGAGCCCCTCCCGCAGCTGGAAGACCCCGGGAAGGAGTCGCTTGGCGGGGGCGCCAAAGAACGTACCGGGCGTTTCATCCTTTCGTCGATGAAAAGCTGGAAATTAGGTGGAGGAACGCACTGAAACACTTCTTCCCACCGAAGATGATGTAGTGCCCGGACGGAGATGGAGTTGCAGTAGAAGCACGAATCCCAGCGACGTTCCGGGCCTAGACACTCCAAGGAAAGAGTGTGGATACACCCTCGCAGAGCGAAGTTCGCATGAACAGGACACAAATCCTAGACGCTCCTGCATAGCTGGGGGACAAGATGACCGTGGAGCAGGAGAAGGCCAAGGGAATAAAAATAAAAATTCACGATGATGCAAGTGCGTCCCGACCGCGCGGTGAAAAGGATGGAGGGCGATGCGTAGGTCGGAGCTCACGAGGGCGGGGTTACGACCACTAGCGGTACAGCGCGGAAAAATAAAGAGACAAAAATTCAAATTGTTATGCTTTTTGCAAAAGTGCTCCGGTCCCGCCCGAACAACAAGTATGGAGGAAAGAGGACGGACGTAGGAGTATAAAGAATTTATGTGGCTGAGTCAGCTCTCCTCCCCACGTTGGCCAGCATGGAGTAATGTGGTCCCTGTAGGCAAGAGGACACTCTGGCTCAGTCTCTCAACACAAAATGTTGATCGGGGCCTGCCTGGCCTTCCACGTTAAAGTCTCGCTCTCCTGGTTCAAAAACACAGTTCGACAAAAAGTACACACTGTCGGGCTCAGACGTTTCACAGCTAAAACAAAATCGCTAGCAGGGGTTCCCTTCCCAAAGCTTAATTCACCTCTTTTAGGGGGTCCCTTCCCCTAACTTAGAACACCTCCGGTCTCCATCAGTCGGGCGTGGAATTTTTCCGAAGCAACTCAAGCTGGAAAGGAGGTTTATCAAAATTTGATGAATACGTGGAAAGAACATCCACTTCAAAGAAAGTAACCAGGGGTAAGTAACTTGTTCTTAATATGGATAGTGTCCTCTCACGCATTCCTCATCTTTTGATGGACTCCCAAAGCAGTGTTGGTTTTGAAGGCGGGAGTAAGAATTTTCAGATTATTATTCATGGACCAAATGAAGGACTGCCTTCCCAAATACTCCTTCCTGAGGTGAAGGAGTATAGACAATGTTTTACAAAAGTATGGATGGTGGCTGTCACACAGATGACCCTTATCGGCATTCCTCTTTGTAGGGCAGACGATGCATTAGAGGGCAGATGCACATGTCCAGAAGGTCTGGATAACACGTCTTCCTGCCCCAATCCGGAGCAATTAGGATCATGGATTTCCCCAAACTTTCTCAACCTCCCGATTATGTGAGAAATGGCAGGGACTGAAGGAAACGGGTACAAGAGTGGAAACTCTCAGTCCACTACGAACGCGTCCCCTAGAGCTCCTCTTAAAGGAAATTCCCTGATCATGAACAGACCCACTTGAGGGGTTCCCCAAAGGGTGAAGATCTCTTGAAGGACTTCCTGAGCTAGTTCCCATTCGTGGGAGACTGCTCTGCCGGCTCGGAGCATCCACCGCAGTGTTCACTTCTCCGGCTAGATGAAAAAAAGATTAGGAGATAGCTTCTTGAATTGCCCAGAACAAGAGCTGCATAGCTTTCCTGCACAGTGATGGTGACTCTACGCCTCCTCTTTTGTGGAGGTAGAACATGGCCACTGTGTTGTCTGTTATAAGGACATTATTTGCCTGTACAGAGGGCAGAAATGCCTGCAGCGCTAGTCCGATTGCCCTGAGCTCATAAAAGGTTGATGTGTAGCTTGGACTCCGATGGAGACCAACAACCGCCGATAGTCAGATCGTTGGCGTGGGCTCCCCACACTGTGAGCGAGGTGTCCGTCACTACGGTCATCTCTGGCCATGATTGTCAAAAAGGTTCTCCTTCAGAATGTTGTCCTTGTATGCCCACCACATGAGATCTTGCACGGCTCTGCTCAGAAACTAACGGTCCGACATCTTGCCTGAGAATTGAGACCGAGTCCCGAGAGCCCATTGGAAGAATCTCATTCTCAGGCGAGCCTCTAGTACCAGGAAATTGCAGGCTGCCATGAGGCCGAGCGACCTTACAAAGTCAAAGGCCGGAAGACGGTGGGCACTGTGGAATTTGGTGAGCATCTGCAGAATGTGTTCAGCCCTTACCTTGGGTGGCGAGGCCTTTCCCAGGGGATGCCTCCAGGACCACAGCAATGAATTGGAGTCTCTGAGATGATATGTTGGACTTCTTGTAATTGAGGGAGAATCCCAGTCTTTGGAGAGAGTGGCAGGTGATGTTGAGATGTTCCAGGGCCTGTTTGGCAGAACAGGCCCTAATCAGCCAATCGTCCAGTTAGGGGGAGACGTGAATCCCCCTCCCCTGAGACTCGCGGCGGAAATGGCCATTATTTTGGTGAAAACTCTCAGGTGGAAGTCAGCCCGAATGGCAGAACTCGATACTGATAATGAGAACCACCCACTGGGAGCCTCAGGTGGCTTCTGTGCTAGCGATGGATAGGCACATGAAAGTAAGCATCCTGAAGGTCCAATGACACCATTCAATCCTGAAGTTGGGGGGCCAGAAGTATCTGAGAAAGGGTAACCATCTTGAACTTGTCCTTCCTGAGGAACTCGTTCAAGGATCTCAGAACAAAGATGGGTCCCAATCCCCCGTCCTACTCTAACATCCTGTCCACTTTCCTCCATACTACATGGGAGTCCCTCGCTAGGGATGGGAGCCAGAACCTTTTCACCAGAAAAAAACCTTCCCCTGTAAATTTAGAGGTGCAGCCCTGGGAGCATGCACTCCGCCAACCAGCGCCACCACTCAGTCCCCTTTTCTGTGTCGACGGGAACAGCCAGATTTCACCAGCACTCCTGGGTTTGGCTTCGGCCAGGTAATACCACGCGCTCTTCCCCGGATACTTTCTTCTATCTTTTTGTCAATCGGGTACTTGGTCCTCCGGCGCCATGCTCCTCCACGGCGCATGTCAACTTCAGTGGGCTTCAGCAGTTGTCCAGCCTGCGAGGGTACTCTTTGCCTCAGCGCAAAACATGACTGGGTAGGTTGTACTGCATGCAACACACTTACTCCACGCGCATTGAAGAACAGGCTAGCTTGATGGAGGGAGCTCTTCGAAAAGGTCGCCTCCAGAGGACGTGAAGGATTTCGTCCGACAGATCAAGGGCCAAGGGCGGCCGCTGTTTTCCAACGCACCCCGTAATGGCGACTCCTTCCCAAGGAAACGCCTGAGCGGGAGGAACCTTTCTGGTTCTTGCACCAACACACGTACCGAGGCTAGTCCAGCTACCGGCCTCACGGCCAAGGGGTCATCAGATCCACTCAGCCACAGTGTTGAGGAACACGGTTCTTTTAGCAGCTGTACACCTAAGGAGCAATGCCCTAGTACTGGCCTAATGTCCGTGGGGGGGAAGGTTGCACGCAGCACTACCAGCAACACTGCCGAGGGCAATACAGCTTCCAGGCCCGGCCTGAGGTGCAGGGTAGGTCTCATGCTCCACCGCCTATAGTCTTGGAGGTGGTCAGGCCCAGTGAGCTAAGCACCACGACTTCGGCACGTGGCACGCAGCTCGACAAAATGCCTGCTCGTCCAATGCCACTCCTGGGAACGAAGCAGGTGCGCACCGGCCCCAGCAGCCACAGTCACTCCGTCAATATCACCTGCCATCTCTTCAGCCTTTGAAGACAGGTACTTCGAAAGGTTCCTAGCACTGATGATAACTTCTCAGATAGGGGCCATCCTTCGGATGCCATCAAGGACATGCTCCCCTCAGGTCACTCCACCACCACTCATAGTCATTCCTCCTATGGCTCTAGCGCCACATGTCCCAGTGCAGCCCCTGCCGGCTCCCTTACCTCCCACAGTACAGGCGGTTCCGCACTAGCCTCCACAGCAGCCAATGGCACCGGTTCCTAATCGCAGCACAGGCACCCTGTACTCCTCCCGCCCCAGTCCCCCCCACCCCTCTGCAGCAGCCTCAGAGGGAAAGAAGGCATGACATGTCCCTTCGGGTCCACGCATCAACGGTGGGGGGGGGGGCAGGCTTGCCTTTCCCATGCAGTTTCAGTGCCAGAACTTTTCGGACTCCTGGATCCTCTGTAGTATCCCTGGGGTACCGCCTACCGGTTCCACTCCACAGATTGGGACAGCAACTCTGCTGGCGGAAATTCGGTCGCTCGTCGAGAGCCATGCAGTAGAAGAAGTCCCAGCCTCCCAGATAGGATTGAGCTTCTATTCCAGGATTTCCACACAAAAGAAGACCCAGGCTGGCCTGAGAGTTGTGTTAGACCGCTCCACCCCCACCCTCCCTCTTCGAAAATTCTAGATGTTACGCCAGCACTCATTGCAGAGACACCAGATGGAGACGGGATGTGCTCCCTGGATTTGAAGGACGCCCATCTACACGCCCCGCTTTGGAAACTGCATCGTTCCTTCCTGCACTTCGGGATCATTGGCTGCAATTTCCAATAGAAGGTGCTACCCTTTGGCCTCAACTCAGCTGCAGAGTATTTACCAGGCTCATGAATGCAGTGGCAGCCCTCCTCAGGGCCCAGGGCCACCAAGTCTACCCATACCTGGACGACTGGCTCATCAGGGCGAGACCTCCAGAGGCGGTTCACCACACCTCCTCCACACTTATGAACACACTCCACAACCTGGGGTTTACGATTAATTTCAAGTAGTCTCAGCTGAAGCCTACGCAGAGCGTGACCTTCCTGGGTCTCATCTGGGACTCAAGCTCAGAGACAGTCTTTCCCTCAGAGGACAAGATCACGGCCATCAAGAAAGCCACTACTCACTTCCTGGGAGTCTGCACCCAGCAGGAGTCTCATATCAACTGACTGGAGCTGAGAGCCATCAGGCTAGCTCTCAAAGGTTTACTTCTGTTCAGTTGGGGAAAGATCGTCCTTTCTCCAGACCGACAACTCCACCAGCATGTACTATGTCAACAAGCAAGGGTGTACCAGGCCTCCATCTACTCCGCAGCCTAGCAGTCAGCATGTGGCCATGGGCCCTGGAGAACAACATCTACCTCACGGCCGTCCACCTTCCGGGGCAGTCCAACTTGGAGGCGGACAGGCTCAGCAGACTAGGAGCAGACAATTACGAGTGGCAATTGAACGACCACATCCTGCTGGAGATCAGCAGATGGGGGCATCCTCAAGTGGATCTTTTTGCCTCCTGGGACAATATGAAGTGCCAACAGTGTGTCCTGGCAGGGGCAAGGGCCCGGCTCCCTGGGCAATGCATTCCAGATACAGTGGAACAGCATGACTATATGCCTTCCCTCCCACACCCCTGGTCCACAGGGTGATCTGCAAGATAAAGGAATCTTGTCACCTCTGCGTCATTCTGATAGCTTCATGGTGGCTGGCGAGACTGTGGTTCTCTGAACTTCTTGCAGAGTGGTTCCTGAGCAGGTTACCTGCAAGCACCTGCTCCCATCACATGCTAACCTGGAAATCATTCATGGCATCAGGAGCAAGGCTACCAGGAGCCAGTACAGGAGTAAATGGACTAGGTTCTGTCATTGGGCGGACGAGTAGATCGACCCCCTTACGTGCATGCTGGATGATGTGCTCTCAGGAGTGCAGGTGGACACATTCCGCACCTATCTGGCAGCCATAGGGGCCTACACAAATTCAGGGGAGGAGGTCTTCTCTTGCAACCAGATAGTCGGGAGACTTTTGGCAGGCCTCTCCAGGCTCTACCCGCCCATCACATAGCCACAACCGAAGTGGGACCTCAAAGTGGTGCTGGGCGCATTGGCGCACAAGCCCTTGGAGCCAATGGCGTCCGCAGACATCGGGCTGGTCGCCATTAAAACAACTTTGTTAGTGGACGTGACATCTGCTCACAGAGTCAGTCAGATCCAGGCTGTGGTGGCCTCAGAACCCTATACCACGTTTCACAGAGATGAGGTAGTCCTGCAGACACAGCCCGCGTTCATGCCCAAGGTACCCTCTGCTTTCCATCTAAACGAGGAAATAGTCTTACCTATGTTTTTTGCTCACCGTAAGGATGAGGCTCAGAGGGTCTTGCACTGTGTGGATTCAGACGCGCTATGAAATTCCATCTGGACAGGACTAGGGGCTTCCGCTAGTTTGTCAACTCCGGGGGTTCCAGGCCCAGGTATCAGGCATCCAAGGCTTTGATTGCACAGTGGATAGTCTCAGCCATCAAGGAGGCCTACGAGTGGCAGCACAAGCCGCTGCCAGCTAACATACACACCCACAGTGTCAAAGCCAAGGCCACGGCCATTAAATTCCAACAGCAGGTTCTGTAGCAGGGCGGCCACCTGGGCCACCCCTTCGGCTTTCTGTAAGCATTACAGTTTGGACTCCAGCTCCAAGTCAGACGCAGCCTTTGGACAAGCGGTTCTAAGGAACCTGTTTTCTTAAGGAGGGTTTCCTCTCCACCCAGTTGTAATCGCCCATGCAGTATGGCGGGGACGGGACTTGAGAGTAATTAATAGTTACTCACTGTAGTCCATAGTCCTTTCCTCCATACATCCTACCATCCTCTCCCCTAATAATGGTGTCATTAGGAAATGTTAAATATTTTCGCCACGTCAATGGGGACTAAGGAGTGGCGCCGGTGGGCGAGTCAGGGGAGCGCACACTCCCAGGGCCACGCGACTAAATTTAAAGGGGAAGAAGGTTTTTTCTGGTGGAAAAAGGTTTAGTCTCCCGTCCCCAACGAAAGGGAAAGGGGTCTATGGACCAAGCGTACGTTAGTCACTACAGTGAGTAACTATTAATTTCTTGGTGATGGGGAATACAACCCTGTGTCCCATTCCATTACAGATAACGGGTTTATAGCACCTTTCTCTAGCACACTCAACATTTCTTACACAAGGAACAGATCTGGAGTTTAGAGTGAGTGGTTCCCAGGTGGATGATTGAGGTCTTTATGAATGGCAGACAGTAACCCTGGGCGACAGTTTCTAATGCTCAAGCATCTGAAGTAATGCCCCACCATTCTTGCAGATGCTGTGTCAGTCTGCCTCCCACCGTAGTCTAGGGGAGTAAGACCTCAGAGGTTTTGAACAGTGGATGATGGTAAAGCACCCACCGTTTGGGTGGACTTAGTACCTCTCCCTCATCCACCACGAGGGGATCTTCTTTAGCCTCTATGACTAGACTTTCCCCTCGCTCTACCAACTGAGGAATAGAAGCGAGAGGACTTACCCCTCCAAAAAGATCCACTGGGGTAAGATTGTTGTGGCTGTCTGATTGCAACGCTAAGTGATTTTGCCGCCACCTTAGATGTCTGCAGTTCTCCTGGCTTTCAGCAGCCTTGCTGCCAAACAGCCGGGAGCCGTCAAAAGGCATATTGAGAAGTCTGGACTGCACGTCCGGTGTAAATCCCGACTTTCTCAATCACGAAAATGTGCGTAGTACAGTACTTAGCGCGCTATATAAATAATAAACTAACTACTTGTCACCATGGATCTACTTATGCGGTCAGTAGTATCCAGTCCTGACTGTAGAGACACTCACACAGCCTCTGTCACTTTTGATGGCCAGTAAGCAGTCTTTCTTCCCCCCTCAGGAATATCGTCAGCCACCATTGCTATACAATCACACAGGATGAACATGAATTCTGCGAAGGCGCAAGTGGCATTGGCAGATTTCAAAGCCATGTGCTGCAGAAACAAAATCTTTCTTGCCCAAGCGTCTACTCGTCCACTCGCTTATCGTCTGTCAGGAGGAATAGTGGGATATACGGCCTGCTAGAACGAGGACATCACCACCTGAACCACCAGGTTTTCTGGTGTGGGGTGTTTTGGCAAATATTCAGGTTCACTGCTAGATGGCCTATACTTTTTGGTGAGGTTCTTGTTCACCGCTGCAATAGTCCCAGGTGCATCCCAATTTGTTTGAACCCTTTTTGAAGTGCAATATCAAAAGGGAAGGATTGGATCCTTTTGTGGACCGTGTTCGAGGATATCTGTTAAATCGTCCCACTGCAAATTGGGTGGGGGGGGGGGGGGGGGGGCAGGCCTGTTCCAACCTAGAAAGCCAACCACCCTGGTCATGAGTTGTCTTATAGGCGGCTTTTGAAGGGTCTGGTTTTTCAAATTAAAATTCAGGTGATGTATCCACAGCACTGGATTGTGTAGCCTTCCATCCCATCCGCTGTCTAAGCCCATGAGGACTGGAAGAGCTCCGATTGGCTCCAGAACCCCTCTTCTGCAGGCAGGCATTACCAGAAGGTGTTAGCCGGCCTGCCTCTTAAGGCTAGTGCCCATCGTGGCCAAACGGGGCCGAGGTGCCTTCCACTCTGCATTCCAACGCCAATTCAGGATAAGAAGTACATTAGCGCACCGGATCGCACCATGAACCTTTGAAAACCCGGACTCTAATTTGCAATACTGACCTGTGCGCCTTGCAATATTATTATTCACCTGTGCTTTCTCTGACGTCGATCGCCTGATACAATTATCTACACCCGCCCCCGGAGCAACGGATGCCGTTGTACCGTGATCTTCTCTATTTCAGAACACAGTGATTGCCGCCATTCCAAAATGGCCACCAGCTTCCATTTGGCACCTCTATTCATGTTCATTTCTATAGATACGGCTTCCTAAGCTCTGCAGGATCCTCATTGGTCGACGCTGCAGCCTTATTCATCTCCGATTCGCTGGCAGGCGAACAGCCGGCCCTCCCTCCCCCATCCTCCAGCCCTCCCCCCCCCCCATAAACCCTGCTCCACTATAGCTAGAAACAAAAGACTTACATCCAGATTACCTAAACACCTTGATCACAGCTCTAAAACTACAGTCAAGAATAAGACATGGAAACAGACTAAACGGAGTGACTCGCCCACGAAGCCCACTTCACAAACCATTAAAGGTGCTTTAATTAATGCCAGATCAATGGTGGCTCATGCGACAGACATCACGGACCCGATTACAGCTGAAAACCTTGACTTCCTAGCAATAACGGAATCCTGGCTTCATGCAGCAGCAGGCTCTTCACTCCTACTGGCAGTACCAGACAATTACACTATATGAGCAGACAGTTGATTCTAGAGGCGGCGGCGGCAGCATTGCCATCATTGCTAAGGCCAAATTAGACTATCGCGTCAACATTCCCATCATGCAAGGGGGCGTGGCCAGCGCGCGTGCGATGAAGACGTGAATCTTCGGCGCTCCCGTGGCCGCCCGAAACATCCTGCAAAATCCTGCCATATGGATTGTGTAAAAGCAAAATAAAGATTATTCCGGGCGGCGGAACCTCGGAGCAATACCCGGCGGAGAACAGAGCCAAGTTCGCAAAGGGAAGCATGAGCTATCGGCGTTGGACGTTTCGCCCGGGAACTCCCCGAGCCCGAACAAGATGGCCGCCTCCAAGACCCGCTGAAGCGTGACAGGGATTAGCGAATGCAGCCCACGAGCCCCGACTGCTGAACGCAGCAGCCGCGCCAGCATCCCCGGGGCGATCCGAGGGTGCGCTGCCACCGAATCCCGTCATCTGTCCCTGGTACGGCCGGGGCGGGGAAGACCAGAGTGGGCGAGCCCCCGGCCTACGACATCGGCTGGAACTGTTGCCGGAGCAGTGTGGTGCGGCTAGAGGACGGAACGCAGACGACTCGGCCTGCCTCCGGAGACAGAGCGAATTCCCCCCCGGAGGGGGAACCTGACACAGGTGGTGACGGCTCGGAATCCACCCCTCTGCCCCCTGGACCCCGGAACTAAAGTGAACGGCCGCGGGTAAGCCGCCACGCGTGTCCTGCCAACCCGAATACGATGTGGCCATAGGTAGTGCCCCTGGGAGAAACAGCAACTTACGCCCGCAGAAGCATACCGACACCTCCAGTGCACAAAAGAAGCCAATCCTGACGAACGGGGCCTCCTCCACTGGCACGGACGGATATATGGGGCCCTACACAAAGCAACACCATGGGCAAAGAAAAAAGCAGAAAGACCTCGACACAAAGCACCATGGACCAATACGCCACAAGCACATCCACCGTACAGGGCACTGAGGACCATGGGGTGACACCCCCCCCTCCGCCAAACGAGACCCTCTCGCTCAAGGATGCGATGGCTGCCATCATTAGCTCGTGCTCCTCGGTGGAGCAAAAAATGGACGCCATCTCTACCGAGGTCTCCTTCCTCCAGCATGACCTCCAAAAACTGTCATCCCGAACTGGGGAGGCGGAACAACGTATCGCCGGTGTGAAGGATGGCCTCGGTGGGATACACCAACAATTGGCACAAGCACTAACCAGACTGAAAACCCTGGAGGCCCGAGTGGAGGAGGGAGAAGGTAGGTCCGGCCGCAACAATATTTGCATCCTGGGACTGCCGGAACGCAAAGAGGGACCCAGCATGGAGCTTTTTCTGGGAGGAATGGTTGGCAGACCTGTATGCGCCAAAGACTCTCGAACTTTTTCTTGGTGGAACGTGCACGCCGCATACCCGCAGGCCACCCAACCCTGGGCGCACCCCAAAGGACAATCATTGCAAGGCTCCTCAATTATCAGGACAGGGACGCCATCTTGCAAATGGCCCGAACCAAAAGGGACAATAACATATAACGGAGCCAGAATTGCATTCTATCCAGACTATACCCGCGAGGTCCAGAAAGCCAGACAATCCTTCGAGCACCTTAAAAGGAAGCTCCACTCTATGAACGTGAGATACGGGCTGCTGTTCCCGGCCCAGTTGAAAATCCAGCATGAAGGTAAAACCGTCCACTTCACCGATCCTCAGGAAGCCTGGAAATGGGCCGAGACCCATATCGTAGGGGACTGGACTGCACCCGTTCAAAACCGCAGAGGTAGACCAACACCCCGACCACGGGGAGATGGACCCGCCCAACGATCCATACCGGAGATCCCAGCGGAACCGGACGAAGACCACGATCCTTGATAAGGTTCCTGGAACAGTCATGTTGGCCAGAGAGGGGAACTCACGGTAACATCAGTACCCTCAACGATCGATCCTTTTCTTGGCAACCATTTGCAATGCAACTCTCCTCCCGGGACGACACCAGTGATGGGATGCAGTCGCTCCCACACAATTGATCAGAGAGTCACGCGCTGCCAACGCTAACACACCATGCCATCGGCGGACACCACATCCCTGACCCGAGTCACCAGACCCACAAGCAAGTAGTAAGTTGGTGGGAAGGTGACCACAGTTCACATTAAGTTAATCTGGCAACACAGTTTTGAGCGCCAGTAGACTTTGGGCGACAGATACTTCATGTTGGGTAGGAGAATTGGGAGGGGGGGAAGGGATACAGTTCTATGTTAGTTACTTTCCGGGAAATCACACTATATCCACATTGATCAAGATGCCACCGAACACACCATGTCCGATGCCAACGCCTCCACCTCACACATACACCACATCTCCATGGCCAATCGCACCATGCACCCATCTGGCACAACCTTCCAGATCTCTAGACAGAAATGACCACACAGCACCAAGATGACCACTTACGGAAACGCACTAGCCCCAATGACACCCAACGAACGCCACAGGTCACTCAAAATCATTACTTGGAACGTAACGGCATGGGCTCAAGTATAAAACGCCGATTAGTCACACAATTCCTTAACAGACGCTCTCCCGACATAGCCCTCCTAACCGAGACCTACTTAGTGGGTTCAACCTGCCAGTTCTTTCGCAGAACTAATTACCGGCTAGCATACCATGCAGGGTACACGATGGGCTCCCGGGGCGCCCTGATCCTTTTACATAAGCGACTCCCGTTTGATCCATCTGCTGTGGTACTGGACCCCTCGGGCCGCTTTGTGATGACCCGGGGCGCGCTGAGGGGAGAGACAGTGGCCATTCTAGCGATATATTCCCCGCCGGGGTTGGGGGAGGGTCTCCTGAGGGAGGTGACGGCCCTGATGGCACAACAGCAAGCAGAGGTGTGGATCGTGGAGGGGGCGGGTTGGGGGGGGGGGCAAGGGGGGATTTAACAATGTTATGTGCAACACACTTGACCGGACCCACATCCGCCAGAATCCAGACCGTCCCACGCGGCTGGCAACCTTCACATCAGCGCTTGGTCTGAGCGACGTGTGGAGAGAACTCCACCCTACAGACCAAGGATTTTCCTTCCACTTGGGGGTCCATGCATCCTTATCCAGGTTGGATTACCTCTTCCTCCCGCCCCAGAAGCATATAGGGTTATATCTGCAGATTTCCTTCCCCGGGGCATATCAGACCACTCTCCCCTGGAGGTGACGCTCCGTACGGATCGTCCCCTGCCGCCCAAAACATGGCGGCTAAATGGCTACTACCTGGGCCTCCCCGAGTTCGTGGAGCACATCACGGACAAATCCAATGAATTCTTTGAGATCAATACGGGCTCGGTAGAGGACCCTGTGATATTATGGGAGGCACATAAAACAGTCTGAGGGGGGAAATGACAGCCTGGATCTGTAACCAAAAGAGAGAACATCACAGGAAGGTGACGGAGGCAGAGGAAGAAGTAAAGAAATGGGAAACCGGAAATATATCTAAAGGTTCTCCGGAAATACACCACTCCCTCCTGAAGGCTAGAGCATCACTCCATAACACGGCGCTTGATAACGCACGGCAGGCGCGTTGGGAATCAAAGACCAGAATTTATGAGCAAGGGGACAAAGCCAGCAAACTATTGGCATGGCTGGAAAGACGGGAGGAGGGGCACAGACATGTTAGACAGATCACTGGTGGCCCGAACGGGCTGGCCCGAACAGACCCAGAAATAGCAGAGGCCTTTGCCAAATTCTATACTACGCTTTATGCCGCCCCAACAGTCCCCACAGACGCTTCCCTCCTGGATGAGATCGTGCTTCCGCAGTTATCGGAACTGCAGAGGACTCACTTAGACAGGGGATTAGACGAAACCGAAATAACGGAAGCCATGACCCAGATACAATCTGGGAAGACACCTGGCCCGAATGGCTTCCCGGCCGAGACCTGGAAGAAATTGGGCAGCAATAAGATGGCCGCCCCCCTCCGGGACCTATTCCTCGCCACCAAAGAACAGGGCACCCTCCCACCAGATCTACGAACGGCCAACATAGTGGTCACTCCCAAAAAAGGCAAACCCCCCCGATCAGTGCACATCGTATAGACCGTTATCGCTTCTCAATAGTGAAACTAAAATCCTTGCCAAAGTACTGGCCAACAGGCTCCACGGGGTAATATCCTCACTGGTTTATCAAGATCAATGCGGCTTCATGCCGCAAAGATCGACCAGAATGAACCTACGCAGATTACACCTGCTACTGGAAGAGGCCCCAACCCTTAACACTCCACTTGCACTCCTCGCAATTGATTTCGAGAAAGCGTTCGACTCGGTGGTGTGGGATAGCCTCTGGGCAACAATGAGGCGCTTGGGCATCGGCAAAACTTTCCTTAGCTGAATCCAGCTCCTATACGAAACCCCACTAGCTACAGTTGGGGTGAACAGCTGGACCTTCCTGCTGGGCAGAGGCACCTGGCAGGGCTGTCCTCGATCTCCCCTCCTCTTTGCCCTAGCCATCGGGCCACAGGTCACCACGTGGTCCGGATTCCATTAGCCAAATGGACAAGCTTTCCCTTTATGCGGACGACCTATTACTCTACCTGAGCAATCCAGACCAAGCATGCCCAATCATAACCCAAATGGGGGAAATCAGTTCTCTTCCCAGTAAAAGGGGATGATCTGGCAATCCCCCAGGACTCCCCATACCGAACAGAAAGAGAAGGCTTCCGCTATCTGGGCATATGGGTTTCCGGGGTTCTCTCAGACTATGTGCGTCACAACCTGCACCCACTAACGGCCCGCTTCGCGGGGGATGTACGACATTGTATGCACCTCCCCCTCTCACTCCTGGGGAGGGCGGCCCTCTTCAAAATGATGGCACTTCCACGGTTTCTCTATGTACTGCAGAACGCCCCACTGGCCATACCAAACAGGGAATTGATATGGAAGGGGGGGGTCAACCTCGAATTACGCCGACCACGCTGCAGCGATCGATCTGGGAGGGGGGTATTGGAGTCCCACACCTGAAGTCCTACTACTGGGCCAGTCAACTAAACATAGTCAATGACCGCGACCTACCACACATTCGAGCAGAACTACCCTTCAGGCAAGACACACCACCACTTGCAACAATGTATCAACGCCTATCAAGACCACCCACACAGACAATGTCCTCTCACATCGCGATCGTCTGGAGGCAGGCTCACAAGCACATAGTGCCATGGTAATCTGTTCCCCCAGCCTAACACTATGGAATAACCACATGCTGACGGAAGTGTGGAAGCTGCCCGCCTGGACCCAGTGGGTGAGGGCCGGAATAACCACGATAGGAAATATCTTAACAGAGGGCTCTATTCTTTCATTTGAAATGCTATAGCAGGAATATGGTATTTCGGCAGCAGAACACTACCACTACACAATTATCACACGCACTCAGTGACCACAGGCAAGCACTTGCTAACGCCCAAGATTACACGCCCCTGGAACGCAACTTACTTCCACAACACATCCCCACCAAGGTAACTACCACTCTATATAAAGCTATTAATGCATTCGCCACCCCAGAGCTGACCAGCCTCAAAGCAAGATGGGAGCGGGATGTCGGGGACATTGAGCCTGAGGACTGGATCCAGGTTCTCATGCATCCATGTGAAATCTCTATAGACTCCAGAATAAGACTGATGCAGCTAAAGATACTTCACAGGGTATACTTCCCCCGAGTGGCCCTTTTTGGTTGGGGAAGGGCAACGGATCCGAACTGTTTGAAATGTCGGGGGGGAAGAGGGCACCTTCATCCATCTCCTCTGGGACTGCCCTAAAATCAAGACCTTCTGGACACAATGCTTACAAATTTTGGCAAGAGCACTGGGTCGCACGATAGAATTGCGACCCGCAATAATGTTACTGGGGGCCCCAGATGAGAACATCGCGAACAAATGGGAGGGCATTCTTCTCTCCACAGCAATGGGCCTAATAAAACAGGACATTGCACAGAAATGGGGCGCCCCGGAGTGCCCCACAGAGGCTCAGTGGTCCAACGAAATGGACACCTGTGCAGCGAAAGAACCTAGAATTTATACAGCATGGGGATGCCTGGCAAAGGCCACAAAAACCTGGGGAAAGTGGGAAGAACGTGTGACCTGAGATTGGTCTGAGGGGTGGGAGAGCGGGAAGCGCAGGAGCACAACATGGACACGGTGAAGAACATATTCCTGGAAAGGTGATGTACAGAGTGGCAAGAGACGAACAGATTGACTATCGATCCGGCAAAAGGAGAGGGAGGGTGGGGGGGGGGGGAACAGTTGGTATGTTGTATGAATGTTCAAAAACCTTCAATAAAATATGTTATTAAAAAAAAAGTATTGAAAAAAAAAAGTCCCATCATGCGAATTACTCACTGCCAAAATACCCATCTCCAGCTCCCATACCTTAACTGTTCACATTCACATAATTAACAGACCTTCATGGCCCATTGGCACCTTCGAGGAAGATATTATGACACTTACCGGATAACACAAAAGCTTCCTCTCAAATATTACTGTTAGGAGATTTCAACTTCGGATTCAACGACCCTAACAACCACCAACAAATAGCAGTGGCCAATACCCTCACTGAATATGGCCTTAACCAAAGAGTCACTCAGCCTACTCATGTCAAAAGGCAGGACACTAGACTGGGTTGCTGATCTTAACTGTGAAATGGTAATTATGTCAACTGCACCTCAATCTTGGACGGATCACCATTTAATGTCCTTCAATCTTGCCGCCAACCTCCTTAAAACTAAGACTAACTCAATAACACCTCCACTTCCTACCAGAAACAAACTGAACATTACAGTGGACTCGATATTACCACATGTAATCCCTATCCTTAACTCATTAAAGGACATTGCTGATCCAGGCCCACTAGTAGATGTCTACAACTCAACGTTAATCAAAGCCTGGACATCATTGCCCCGCTTAAAACACGTAAAGGCAAACCCAGAGCTCATCTACCAGACATGTCGTCGGGCCTAGTACGGTAGTCGCCTGTCTATTTCCATTTCCTTCCCACTCTCCCCCTCCCTTCCTTATCTATGTCTTAGCTCTTAGATCTGAAATGTTGTGAGGCCGAGTACGATAGTTAATTTCACATCCTTACTGTTCATGGCCTGTAAGAATGTCATTGAATTTTCCCTTGTTCCCTCCCTTGCCTTGAAGCGCTTTGAAACATAGGCACTATATAAATAAAATATATCATGGTTCACACTCCACTTAAAAGCCTTGCGAGCGGAAAAAAAAAAATTGGAAGTCCTATGGAAACACTTCCCCTCTGCAGAGAATAAAACTCACCTTCTGAATATCTCAGCAAAATATAAAGAGATATTAATGACCAAACGTGAGACATAAGAGAATTAATCAAGCCAGCGCCAGTACTAAAGAGCGCATTT
Source organism: Ambystoma mexicanum (assembly GCF_040938575.1). Taxonomy (NCBI): domain Eukaryota; kingdom Metazoa; phylum Chordata; class Amphibia; order Caudata; family Ambystomatidae; genus Ambystoma; species Ambystoma mexicanum. The sequence continues at coordinate 323,152,470 of NC_090935.1, forward strand.
GTTATCCTTAGGGAAATGGATACTCCCAACCCCCACATCAGATACCTGCCTAAAGGATAAACTCTGGTGCACCAACATCCAGAATGCGCTCACTAACAAAATTGCTGACAAAAGATCAAACCTACCGAACTTAAATACCTTCCACAGAACCAAAGTGCTCCCTACTAAACCACATCAATGCTTCAAATTCTCCAAAGTCTCTATCCCGGAGGTACAAAGAATCATTGCCTCCCTCAAACCTTCAAGATGCCAAGGAGATGGTTGCCCTACTCAAATAATTAAAGATTCTGCCAGAGACTTGGCACCCTTCATCTGAAAACGAATAAATGCCTTTTTCCTATCTAGCATTGTACCTAAGAACCTAAAGGAGTGATGCAACGATATTCACCCTTATCTAGCTGATCATGTTATACATATGTTAAGACGGTATTCTTCTACGCTTACCCATATTGATCCTATATGTACTGTATCACTTGTATCATTTGTTGTAAATTACCACTGTTTTGTAATAGCCTGTGTCAGGCACTGTAACTAAGTTTTGAGTCTACTTGTATTGTTGCGCCCAGCTGCCCAAGGGCTTGGAGCGCATTATCAAACAAACAAACAAACTAGGGTGCTGGAAAGTCATCACAAGTGGATTGGACTCCAGGACAGGAGATCCTTGTGATGGAGCCTACCAAGCCTTGAGCTTTGGCAGATAGTTGGACTGGACCCTTCAGGATAATCTCCAAAATGGGCAAAGTCAATTATCTGGTTGACATGGGAGTCCATGGGTTAGCCCCTCAGGTATTCCACGTCAACAGGCTCAAGCCTTTCCATAGGTGAACAGAAGTCTCATGTCTCTTGCTGGCCTCAGAGCAAGAAGAGGTTGAGAGTGAGCCCCTTCCCGATTTGCTGCATAGCCACCCTCAGGATGGCTCACTGGAGGGAGTGCATCTCTCTCTAGATCCGACGACAGAGCAGCAGAGGGCACGCAGGGCTTTCCTCCAGCAGTATGCACCTCGGTTCTCGGACACAAGGCCTCACTCCATGGTGCAGGCACGAAATCGACACAGGTGACAGCAGACCTGTCAAAAGCAGATGCTACAGTATGTCAGACACCGAAGAACCACCTCCAGGCTGAGGTCGCCAAGAAGTTGAACCTGGCTGTTATTGAACCCTCAACCAGTCGCCAGTCCAGTGGTCTGTGTCCCCAAGGCAAGTTCCCATGTAGGTACCAAGGATTGGCGGCGGTTCTGTGTGGACTACAGAGGAGTCAATGCCGTCCTCAAAAATGACGCGCACCCATTGCCCAGGGATGATGAGCTTGTGGACACCATAGGTGCTGATAAATTTGTGAGCATCTTTGACCTTACCTCAGGCTATTGGCAAATGGCTCTGACAGACCATGCCAAAGAAAAGACTGCCTTCTCAACACCCGAGGGACTCTCCCAGTTTAGAGTCATGCCTTTTGGGTTGAAAAATGCACCTGCCACTTTCCAACGTTTCAACCATGCAGGCCTTTTGTGTGTCCTACTTAGACAACATTGCCGTCTACAGTTCCACTTGGGAGGAGCATTTGACTCACTTGGATAAAGTGTTGCAGGCCTTGAAAAGGGCTAACCTCACTATCAAGGCCACCAAGTGCCAGATAGCTCAGGGGAAAGTCACTTATCTTGATCATGAGGTAGGAGGGGGGGGGAGGGGGCGGTGTCGAAGCCATCCTCTACCAAGTAAGGTACAGGATGTACATGACTGGGGGACTCTCACTACTCAAACTCCGGTTACAGCCTTTTTTGGCCTCACTGGGTGTTATCACAACTTCATGGCGCACTATGGAACCATAACTGCCCCTCTGACAGCTCTGACTTCCCCCCAAACAAGGTTTATTGGACAGAAGACTGTCTGAGGGCCTTCGTTGGCTTGAAGGCTTGTCTGCGTAGGGCCGTGTTGTGTGTGCCTGATTACAGCAAGCCCTTTATCATCTTGATGGATGCCTGCGACACCGGAATTGGAGCATTCTTGTCCTAGTTAGATGACAACGGGAGGGGAAATCAGACCATATTCATCAGTAGACGATTCAAGGGTAGAGAAGGGAAGTTTCTTACCTGTAACTCCATTTCTCCAGCATTGGTATCTTTCATGGATTCACATGCTTAGAATATTCCCCGTCGTCAGACTGGGACCCCTCGGTACACATATATAGCCTTTTCCTATAGGAAAACTTCCGACACTTTTGTGTCCTATCTACGTCCTTTTAGGACCCGCTGTTAAGAAAGGAAGAAGGCAATGTGCACGGAATCGCACAGTGTACAACTTTGAATCTAAATATGTGCAGACAAAACCCAAGACTTGGGTATACTAAAACCCAGGAGAAACAATAATACCTATATATGAAAAGGAATGTGGGGTAAGCACTTAGAACCTCCTTATGACTAAAAGGAAAGTCGGCAAACTCCTTACCCACTATGCTATTACAGATACTGACAGCGCTAAACCCACATAGAGGGCAAGCAAGGACAGGATCTGTGAGCTGACACTCTGGATGATACAGAATAAGGAACTTAGAAACTGTACTCACGAGGACCGGAAAGACCACTTGAATGTCAGTAAACTCACGAACCCAGTTGATCAAACAGGAACCCTGAAGGCTATAACAGCAATGGGTGGAGGAAACTAAATACATAAGACCCTAGTCAAGGGGCGAGTAGAAATAGTGATATAAAATAGTGAGGAAACAAAAGGGCATTTACACTGGGACTAGTTACAATAACACCCACACCTAATAATCCAAGGGAAATGAATGCAGAAGTGAGATGGAAAACATGGAATGGATCCCAATAGAAAGTAAGGATCAGGAGCAGGGAAAATGATATCACAAAAGGAAACCTTGAGGCAGGAAGCTAAATCTATAAAGGGAAAGACTAAAGCATTAGGTTTTTCAGAAGCAAAGGACAGCAACAAAGAAACAGAAAACACAGGCGAATTGGGCAGCATCAAAGGGTAAAGCACAGAGACAGGCTGCCTGCAGACAGAGGAAGACAGAAAGGGAAATCCAGTGAGCAGAAATCAATTGAGCACAAGAATCCGAAATCCAAGGCAGAGGAACAAGAAACAGGAACTGGGCACTGGGCACAAAAGCAAGGAACAAGGAACAGGAACTAGGAACTCAGCACAAACGCTAGGAATGGAACAGGAACTAGGTACTAGGCACAAACGCTAGGAACAATGAACAGGAACTAGGTACTAGGCACAAAAGCTAGGAACAAGGAACAAGGGACCAGTCACAACAGGAACACAGCAACAATGACCAGCGCTGGACTGAAGCAAACTGAGGCTTTTAAAGCTGCTTAACGAGCACACCCCTCAGGCGTGCCGCCTGCTGCACCTGCAGCCACAGGTGTTGCCTATCCTCCACCCAGCCTTGTCCTGCAAGGGAGGAGGTGAAGCAGTGAGCCAGGCATTCTGAGAAGCATAGTCATTTGATTAAAGTAGCATGCTGGCTGCCAAAAACCTGGAATGGATCCGGAAGGGAAGTAATTTGGAAAATAAGGTTTTAGCGCTCCCAATTCATCAGGACACTGTAGCATAAGGTTCGGAGGAAATGTCCAGTAGGGAATAAACCCCAAAACATGCCCCCAAGTGGCGGGGAAGGGAGCGAGCCGTGACACCCGCCTACGCATGCTCCGTAGGCCGTCCCAGTATAAGAGACCCACCCCCGCGGCTCCCCTTCAGATTTCGGCCCCTCCAAAGAAGGAAGGGTTAAACTTATCAAATACATTGCATTCCGGGGAGGTTTGCGGGCGCATGTGAATCCATGAAAAATACCAATGCTTGAGAAATGGAGTTACAGGTAAGAAACTATTCCCTTCTCCAGCATTGGATCTTTCATGGATTCACATGCTTAGAATAGATTGTATAGCAGTAACACTTGAGACGGCGGTGAGAATGTAATGTAATATACCCTCACCATACTACACAATGCATATGTACCGTAGGAATAAGTTAACTCATAACCTTACCTACATAAAGTATATTGTCATCAAAAAAGGTAGAAATTAGCTTCTCCACAGCGTGGAGCTTACCTTACTGAAACAGATGGCGCAGGACAGCTCTTCCCATTTGCACCTCGTCCGCATGCTGCCTGGTAAGGCAGCAGTGGCGGGTAAACGTGTGGGGCACTGACCATGCCGCAGCCTGGCATATGTCAGTCAGCGGAATTCCTGCCCATAATGCTGCTGAGGAGGATTTTGATCTCGTAGAATGGGCTCTAGGATGTCCTTGCAGTGGCCTTCCGGCCTTGGAGTGACAAAACGCAATCGTCGATGAGACCCATCGAGCCAATCCCTGTTTAGAGATTGCTTTTCCTCTCGTCGACGGACCATATGCGATGAACAGTTGTCGCGTAGACCTGAGTTAATGTGTACGATGTAGGTAAAATTTCAGAGCCCTCTTAACGTCCAGGGTATGAAGAGCTTTTTCTGCTGTCGATGATGGTGTCGCGAAGAAAGTAGGGAGAACAATGGACGAGTGTTTGTGGTACACTGTCGGAACTTTTGGGACGAACTTAGGCTTAGTTGCCAGGACCACTTTGTCCTTAAAGAATCTTAGGTATGGCGGGTCTACGACCAGCGCTTGCAGTTCCGAGATTCTCCTAGCTGATGTGATAGCAATCAAGAATGCCAACTTCCACGATATAAATTTTATGTCCATAGGCTCAAAGGGTGGTTTCATTAGGTCTGCCAAAACAGTGTTGAGACTCCAAGTTGGAGGGAAACGTTTTTCCGGGGGAAAGATTCGAAATAAACCCCTCATGAAGTGCTTCACACGTCTGTTGCTAAATAGAGAAGACGACTGCCTCTTCCTCGTGAACCTCGAGATGGCCGCCAGGTGCACCTTTATCGATGTGAAGGATAACTCCCTCTCCGCCAAGAGGAGCAGGTAAGGTAGAACTTGTTCCGGCGTCACCAACAACGGTTGTAAGCCTTGTTGTCCTCGACACCATTCACAGAACCTCTGCCATTTATAGGAGTAAGATTTGTGTGTAGAAGGGTCTCGAGCCGCCTGCAGAATTTTTTGACAATCCTCTGACACGTCTAAAGCACCGAACTCCGAAAAGTCAGGAGCCAGGCTATAAGGTTGAGACTGTCCGGGTCGTGATGCCACACAGTGCCTTTGTCCCGGGATAGTAGGTTTGGGACTTTGGGAAACGCTATAGGATGTTCCAGCGACAGGTGAAGTAGGTCGGAGAACCACGGTTGCCTCGGCCAGTATGGTGTCACTAGAATTACCCGGCAATTGTATCTGCGTATCCACTGTATTTTCCTCCGTATGAGAGGAAACGGGGGAAAAGCATAAAGGAACATGTCCATCCATGGGAAGGAGAATGCCTCCCCCATGGAACCCTCTTGAGGCCATTTGCTTGCGAATTGCTCGCATTTCTTGTTGACTTTGGTCGCGAAGGCGTCCAGAGGGGGGTGACCCCATTTCTCGAACACTTTCATCAGGTGAACTGTGTCCATTTCCCACTCGTGTATCTGGGCCATGCTTCTGCTTAGGGGGTCTGCTTGCGAGTTCCTCACTCCCGGGAGGTGGTGAGACACGATGGAAATTTCGTGCTTTAGTGCCTAATGCCATGTTTTCTGGGCCACTATGGAAAGAGTTCTTGATCGCGTCCCTCCTTGTTTCCTCAGGTAAAACATGGCCGTTGTATTGTCGGTCAGTACTCGTACTCGCAATCTCC